>NC_040884.2:26016221-26316221 GCF_900634795.4 Betta splendens
GTGTGTGTGTGTGTGTGTGTGTGTGTGTGTGTGTGTGTGTGTCCTGCAGGTGCCCCACATGGACGCCTGTGTCTGGCAGTCAGTGACGCTGGGATTCTGATGAGATGCAGACCGATTTAAGTGCCCATCAAAAAGCTGCAGATTACCTTCACTACCGAGCTTTTGTTCACGTTGTGTGTGCGTGTCACTGTCAGGGACAGAGGCCACACACACATATGCTTCCCAGCGTGTGTTCTAGTTGTGAGATGATTTAATGAGCAATATAAAAGTGGAACTTGTAATGCTGAGATACTGGACAAAATCCTCCTATAAATTCAGCACTTACTGTATTGGGTGGTATATAGGGGTACTTGAGTATGCATTTTCCTTACTACCCAGCTCTATCCTTCTTTATCAATGCACTCCCTCCCTCCCCCATCATGGCTCCTTCTCAGCATCCTTAGGACCAATGCAGGAGACCATTAGATGAGTTGTGCAAACGACAGGCAGCTCTCATCCCTCCGTTAATTAGACTGGTCCCCCAGTGTGGCTGTGTGGCCTGATGAGGGGGGAGGAAGGAGAACGGGAGGGACCGCGGCAGGGAAGGGGTGCTCGCTGTTTTTAGCTGGAGAGTGATATATTCCTATTAGATGGCTGTGTGACATACACAGCAGACATGGCTGTGATGGATGTTGCCTTTCTGCGCTGGGTCCATGGTGCATCATGAATCATCCTGTATGTGCTAAGGGTCAAAGCTATTATTCCAGCCTGGATTGTCAAGATCCTAATTCTTGATCTTGTTGAGAATATGTCTAATCAAAGCAAATAATCTAACACCCTCACTCTGTAAGACACCACCACCAGTACCTTCATTTGATAGAAGCATCTAGTCCAGGGTGATAATAGTGACTAACTACGGACCAGCATGACTCTGACTGGATTCTCTGCAGTCAACAGCAAGTGCAGTATTTACTGTATCTCATACATCCCTGGATTCTGGCAAGACACGAAAACAAAGAGCTGAACAGTAACGCAGGAAGACAAACAGGTTAGAGAGGAACAGAACAGGAAAGAAGCCATGTAGAGTAGAGAAAACAGTTTGACAGGTGAGCAGAAAGGAAGTAAAAAGTATCACATTCTGCTCTAAACAGATAAAAACCCTTTAATGGCTGGACGTGTATGCACAGTCTGACTATGTGGTGTTGCTACATTATGTGGGGCTGGTGGAAGGTTTCAAGTGGTCGCTGCTCATGGATGCCAAAATGACCTTCTGGAACTAAAAGTGATGAAATAAAGTTACTTGACTTTATTCACATTGTTTAGTTTTAATGTTTGGCCCTTATTAGGTAATAATAAAATAATGCTGTTTTTTAGTAGTAAGAAATCTTTTACTTTTTTCTTACTTTTAAACAAAAAAAGCAGAGAAGAGCACAGAGCATCCTACAAGATCCTCCTTTTATTCACACCCCCAAAAAACTAATGTGTAGACTAAGATGGTCTTTTGTGTCCTTTTAAACTCTTGTGTACAAGTTGTTGAAACTATTTTTTCCTTGTACCACATTTATATTCCAAGCGAAGAGGAGCGGGCAGCCAAGGGGACCTTGATGTGCCCAGAACAAGTTTAACATTTGCCACCATATAAAGTGGCTTTGCAGCCCAGCAAATGAGAAGCCTCAGACATTTGAAAATTGCCTTGCCACCCTTCCTGCACTTAAAAAGCTTTCTGTCACCTCATTTTCCAGGAGATTCTCTCTCTCCATCTGTCCCCTCCTCTCAATCCCTTTACTTTGCTCTTTCTGCTTTCGGTCCTCCGTCAGTATCTTGTACTTTTTCTCCCTGTCTCTCACGTTGCTGTTTTTTATTCACAGGTACTGGGTAAATTTGTCTTTCCTGGCCACAGCGAGCGAGTAATGTGCTTCGTGGAGGGGAATGGGTGATAGTCCTCCTCCAGATCACTTTTTGCCATGCTGTGTTGGCTCTTGGCTGGTGAGCCGCTGCACTGTATGAATAACGGAGATCTGGGTGGTTTTCAGCTGTAAGTAATGGGTTTCTCTCGTAGTAGTATTGCTGGCAGCGCTGCAGCCTCCAGCATCAGGCCACTCAGCGGTGTCACCTGTATTCTGCGTAATGGTGCCTGATCAGTGTTGTGTAGGACACAGCATCTCTGTCTTTTTATCTAGTGAAGATGTGCAAATTGTAGCAGAAAACCATCTAAATACAAATTCTCTTCCAAACACTCTATAAGATCATCCAATGCTCTGTTTGTGTGTTTGGATACAGTGCATGCAGGCTGTGAAGACACTGTAATTGACTGCACTTTCCACCTCCATACTGATAAAGATAATACACGCACAGTCTCATCTTTGCTTTCACTACCTCTTCCTTCCTTCCTTCCTAACTTCCTTCCTTCCTTCCTTCCTTCCTTCCTTCCTTCCTTCCTTCCTTCCTTCCTTCCTTCCTTCCTTCCTTCCTTCCTTCCTAGCTTTCATCACTCTGTCCCTCTTTTGATTAACTACACCTTTTCACGTGAGCAGAAGAAGCTCCTTGTTTACTTACAGCAGAGCTTATTAATAATAATTTGCACCCTAATGGCACCTTTCACAATGGCAATTACAAACTGGTTTACAGAAAATAAAAGGCATTAATCATAATTAGACAAAGAAAAAGTCGAGTATAGGAAAATAATACAACAACACTATTATACATAGACATATAATGTAGAGTAAGGAAGCGTCTTCAGCTGAGGTGGACAAAGATGTTGAGCAACAATAGGTTTATATTATGTGCGTGCATGAGAGCTCAACCGCGTGTGTGTGTGTGTGTGTGTGTTTGTGTGTGTGTGTGTGTGTGTGTGTGTGTGTGTGTGTGTGTGTGTGTGTGTGTGTGTGTGTGTGTGTGTGTGTGTGTGTGTGAGAGCCAGACAAAAGCTATCTCTAACTTACCTGATGTGTCTTTGTCCGTATGGAGGCCTCAGTGTCTCAGTGCTCTGCTATATTCTACCCGCTCCCATTCCCTACATACACTACCAACATCAGACCAAGCGAAACATCAGGGGAAATTTATAGCTGCATTAAGATTCATGCTCTTCCCTCATTCACTCAGGCTTGGCATTTGACTGAGGCAGAGAGAAGCTCCAGCTTTTCTGCGGCCGCGTGTCTTTTGGTGCACTTTGCCTGTTTACATGACCTCCGCCTCTCATCACCTGCCACTCTCTCTGCTGGACTAGTTAAGTGGATTATCAGTGACTCGCGTGAATTGTGCTCTGCACAGCGATTCCTTCAGTGGATCGTAGGACGCTTTTCATTGATCAGAGGTCTCCTGCAGTTTTGTGGTGGAAAAGGAATCTACATGCTTTAAAGCCGACGCAAAAGCAAAACTGTCCACATTTGCGCAGACGATGTGTAGCATGACACAGTGTGACCTGCCGGCTAAAACCTTGGTCAAGTGGCACTAACATCCTGTGTGAAGGCAGAACCACTGCGTGTAACGCAGGACTGCACTGTGTGTGCTCTGCAAGAACAGTAGCGCTGTGATGGAGTGACAGACAGGCAGCCTGAGTGATTAGTGAGCCCACTTAATAATGCACCACGGTGAGGGGAGAGTGACAGGACAATTTGTGAGAAGCAAAGAAAAGAACAAAAAAGCGCGTGAGTCATGGATACAGCTGGTGGCAGACAGATTGGCAGCTAAATTTATCTGGGTATAGACTGGAGCAAGGGAGAAGGTGAGAGGAGGAGGAGACGAGGCGGGATGACAGATGGGTGGGACTTTTCCCACCAAAGGCCGAGGTTAGCGCTGCAAAGAAGAGGCCCGTCTGTGCGTCTGTCCCGTCCACAGCGTCCGTGACAGGCGGCGCGGGGAGCGGCGCATCGAGTGGCATGTTGAGACCGGGCCGGGTTTTTCCGGTTGGTATTACGAACACAGCAGGGGAGCTCACGCTGACTTCCAGCAGGGGATCAGCCAGCGAGTTGGTTTATGAAGCAGCGCAATGCACCAAGTTCAGGAAAACTGACACGGCACGCACACCACTGCAGTCCCAGTACACACCACGGATGTGCGTTTAAAAAAACAATGTGTGTGTGTGTGTGTGTGTGTGTTTATTCTTAAAGTTCTTAAATAATGTTTGAACAAACACATGTTTGACACGCACACACATCTGGGTCCTATAATTCTCCTAACAGCACAAGTCCTGTTGTGGGGTTACAGAGCCACCAGAACCTTTCAGTTGAGGCAGGAAGGCCATCGAACTGACAGCAGCACTTCTGCAGTACGACTGTAGGAAGCAAACAGGTTAATACTATATGTGTGTACTGCACATTTAATTCAGTGTAGACCTTTGAAAAATATCCCATTTGGGACGGTGCGAAGAAGAGCAATGAGAAGGAGCAATCAATAGCAAAGTGTTTTAGAGAGGCGATGAGTGGAGAAAATGAAAGGCAGGGACATAATAGCGTGGTCTTAGTAAACATAGTTCTGACACGATAGCACGCGTAAGTAGCCGCTATCGATGACCTGGAGGCAGAAGAGGAACGACTCACTGAACGCGAGGGAAAACGCGGCTTCGGCCGCAACATCTGTTGCTTTCAATTTCACACCGAGCAAAATGTTGTTGTTTTCTTATGGCAATCCTGCGGCCTGCGCGTCCACCAACAACAGCCCCACAGCAGCAGTCGCGCTCCACTTCCAGCAGGTTCGCGTCGTTTGCGTCAGCACCTTTGAATTTGTTATATGGAGCTTTACAAAAGCAGCGCTTTAACACTAGCCTGTCATTTGTCTGCATTCTTACTTAGCCACACTTATTTCCTAGTGTGATAAAAATCTGTTCTGCGTCTCCCGACTAATTAGCTCTGGCCCCTTTGAAAGTGACAGTGTGAATTATGTATTTGCCAGAGTTTTCAAATAGCCATGTTTATTCCCCTCTGTCCTTCCACAAAGCAACACCTCCTGTACTGTAGTCGCAGGCTACAATGTTTTACTAATTTAGTATTCTTGTGTAATTAGAAAAGTAGTATACAGTATGCTTCGAATAAACACCCTTTTTATTACTGATTATTGTTTTCCTACCTACAAAGAAGTCAGCAATCAGTAGAAAAACATTCTGCAGAGACGTTTGCTTGAATTTCTTTTGAAGAAAACAAGGCATTTCTCTGCGCATTATTATCATTTTACTTTTATACCAGGAGCCACCCACCGATAAGCACTCACAGAAACACAATAATCAATCAAGTGGCCACAGTCATGTGGAATGAATACACCTTCAACCTTCACTCTACCGCATATTGTTAAACCTGGTCAGTGTTTGGAGACATAACTTTATTACTCTTTAGTGGATGGTGTGATAACTACCGTAATTCTAGCCACAGTGTTAGATGTTTTAAGGCATGTGAAGCTTAAAAGGACTCCAACCAGTGTAGCTTTCATATATTTACTTACATGCGGTAAAGTTGAACAATCTCTGTCCAGGGTTGTGAAATGCTATAAAATGACCATCTTTTTATTGTACGAAAGGATCCCTGAAGCTGCAAAATGGTCTGTTACACAGCAAGAGTTAGGGAGGCTGTTGTGCAAGAGTTAATACCTCAGTAGACACAGTGAAATGAGACATATAGGAGAATAGCTGCCTGTGATTTGTCACGTTATGTGACTTTAATACTGTGAATCTACGCCTCCGCTTCATTCAGTCAGGCACGGCGGGTATTTGGTAAAAGGTCAGCGTTTCTCCTTGGCTGCACCTTTGAGAATCACACAGAGCTTTAACTGACACTGGCTATCTGTGTCCAACCCAACCACAACCACCACACACACACACACACACACACACACACACACACACACACACACACACACACACACACACACACACACACACACACACACACACACACATCCCACCCTTACCTCCTGTCCTGCTCACACTCTCTGCAGGATTTCACATTCATTAGTTACAGTCAGAGTTTCTCAGACAACACCAGTCTCCATTCTTGTTTTTTTTTTAATCAGAATCAGTTTTTTAGGCCAAGTTTGCACAGGACAAACAAGGAATTGGATACGGTCTGACTCCGTTTTTTTCATACTCCATCATGTGGCATGAAACATTATTAATTTACGTGTTTAATTACAATTACTTACATAATGTACAGCACACTCTGTCACATACTGTACTTTCATTGTGGTGAGTTCAGCTGTAGAACATGGTCAGCAGCTTCCTGAGACAGCTCAGGAAGTACAACCTCTGCTGGACCCTTTTGCAGACTGTCTGTGTGGGGGGGCACTTCAGGTCCTGTGAGATTGTGGACCCTAGGAACCTCATTAGTACAGAGGGAGAAGAGCAGTGGGGAGAGGACACATCCCTGTGGTGCGCCGGTGCTGATAGTGCCAGATGTGATGCTGCTCAGCCTCACCTGCCGCCTCCTGTCAGTCAGGAAGCTCCTGATCCACTGACATGTGGGATCAGGGACAGTGAGCTGGGTCAGTTTATGGTGGAGTTCTAGGGGTGATTGTATTGACGGCTGAGCTGAAGTCCATGAACAATGGACTAATATGTGTATATCAGCTGATATACAGATACACAGATATACAGTAGAAAAATAAAATCCAGCAGTGGAAATACTCAATGCAGATATAAGGAAATATATTCCAGTGGGTCTTTTTTTGCTTGCTCTTGGCTCTGAGACAGCTATGTTGGGAAGAACCTGTACAGTTGTAAAGAGATTTGGTGTAGGGAAACTAATTTCCAAAACTGTGCACACAGATGAGCTACAGTAGATGCTCCACATCAAAACAAGTCACTTTCCCTGTGAAAGAAAAAGCCAAGTCTGTGTTTGTGTAAGACAATATTCCCCGGGTTCCTTACCACACACTAAATCCCTCTGTCCAAATAAACCAACCCAGACACGCCATAGACAGCTGCTGTCAACCTGGCTCACGAATAGATATACTTCATTGTTTAACGTGACAGCATCGATGCTGCTTTGATATTTTTCAGCACGCGTCGTGCAACGAGGGAGACCCACAGGTCCGTCGTGTTAGATTTGGCTCTAGCTGCCTTATCTGTTTCTGTTGTTGAAATGCATCAGTATCTTTCCCTGTTGTGCAATGTTTGCCCGCGCACAGCTGGGATACTATTCTATTAATGCCACACCGCATATTGACAAAGATGGTTTTATTTACTAGATACACTGAGGACTGAGGGAGCTCCAGACTCTTTGTCCTATATACAGTACATAACGGCTCAGTTACCCAAACTTTTACAACGATTCACTTTAAGGAGGAGTATTTATGAGAGAGCTTCACTGTTAGGTGGGGTTTAAAGCCAGGTGGTCATGGAGGGTGGGAGTTTAAACGGAGCATCTGCGTCTAATCACCCTGGGAACGCTGCCAGTCGGCCGGGTTCTTCTTCTGCCTCCTCCCCAGTGCATGCTGGGATAGGTTTAACCACCCGGCCAACGTGAATAAAGGGACCAAAGTGGTAAACAGTCGGATTGAGCCCTTCATCAGGGGCAGCACTTATCTGTGAAGTGAGAAGATAATACTAATTCGCTCTTGTACTTGAAGAAGATGAAACGGCCACATTAAGTCAAGTTTAGCTGTTTAGCCCTTAAAAGCCATTAATGATGGCCGCACAGGGCTTCCTCACCCCAGCATTATAAAAAAGCAAAACACAAATAAAGAATGGGCTGGCTGCACTTTATCTTTAGACCCTCGCTGAGAAAAGGCCACGAAAATCCCACAAAGCGAAACTTCAACCAGCCGACTCATGCAGGCGCACGCTGTGTATTAGATGATTCTCGCAAGGGCAATGTGTTGGTTTCCCTTCCCTTTGTGTACTCACACTCCCTCCGTCTCTTCATCTCTGTCTCCAGGTGCAGCAGGATGCAGAGCCGACTGGCTGCGTGTGGACTGCAGCCCCTGCTGGCCCTCCTTCTGCTTCAGGCTGCAGGCTATGGTAAGTCCTCATTAAACTGTAGGCAGTCCCCATCAGCGCACCTACAGTGTTTACACTCCATAAATCTAGACCATCAGCTGAATCCAACCTCTCACAAATCCCTGTGCAATACAGTAACGAAAGCTCTGGATTTTGGGTAAAGCTTTTAACCATTACTGGTTCTTCTCACCTGGAGATGCACTGGACTTTATGTTCAATGCCAAGAAGGAAGGAAAGACATGATCATCGCTGTCAAAAGAATAATTGTTGCTCCACGTCAACCTTCAAACTATTTGGAGCTTAACACTTCCCTGATGGAGATCGTTCACTGGCGGAAAACATTTAAGACAGTTGCCGAGCTGTGGACATCCCAGCGTATTCACCCTGAGGTCCGATCATGCAACACTCGCAGCAATACAAAATAAGCTCAGAGCTGCAGCTTTGATTTCACAGTACAAGCTGAGCTGACACCTTGTCTTTTATTGAGCCAGTCATGAGTTTTCTGCAGGCGAAAATCATCTGTCAGAACTAAATCATGCAACAGGACAGTGAGCTGAAGAACAAAATGTTAAAGAAAATGTAAAAGCTAATGTTCTCTAATGACCCAGACAAAGTTTGTTGAATAAATAATGACAGCGATTTATTGAAAAAACATTGCCAGACATCTATTCATATATATGAAATACGAGGGCGCTAACATTTGCACATCACATGCAAATAAAAACAAGATCTTCAAAGCTCTCAGCCATTTGTGAGATATTTACCAAATTCATTAAATTTGCTTTGATACGTCTGAGGAGCTGGAGTTTAGGATCTTAATCCTCTCATTATATGTCAGCAAGTTACCCAGTGTCTGGGATGAGTCTTTGAACTTGTTTGCGTAGCTGCTTCACATTCTTTTGAAGCCCCTGAGAGAGACGGTGACGAGCGCCCAGCGAAGTTCACAGAAAACGTCACTGCCTCATGTGAAGCGTCTTAGCTGGTTTGTTTCTCCATTTGTCTATTCTGAAGAACACGAGGCCCTGCTGATCCGGTCTATACTGCCCAAGCTCATCTGCTGTGTGCACACACCCACTCATTGCACCCCCCCCCTCAACCATCCTTCCTCTGGGCATCGTATTGTTTCTGCCTTTTGCAGAGGTACAGTGAAGGAAGTCGACACCTGGCACCAGATTCACAGCAGTGAGATGATGAAAATGCAGCCAACACCCCTGTCTCCTGTGTGTGTGTGTGTGTGTGTGTGTGTGTGTGTGTGTAAGCCCTGAGGCCGGTAGTTTAAAGAGTGAGGGCTCGCACCCCCCCCCCCCCCCCCCCCCACAGCCTGCGCACCTCACACACCCTTTGCTTTCCAGAGTGTAAACGTCATGCAAATGTTAAAAGCCTGTGCTTTGGAGGGAGTTTTGTTTGTGAGGGCAGAGCCTCTTCTTTTTTGCTTTCTTTTTCTCCCTTCATGCATTTTGTGCTTTTTTCTTTTTTCAGCTGAGTGGCTCTGAAAATAGTCAGTAGGAGGTAGAGGACTAGAGGGAGGGCTGGCGCTGGAGCTCACCCTGTGACACTTGACAGCTTAGAGATTGGAAGGAAAAGGGGGTGCGAGGGAGGGGGACAGATTAGGGGCGAACTGTTTGCATGAGTGTGTACGTGTTGATAATTGTGTGAGCCGGCTGTGTTTCTGTAGCAGCAATAGAGCCTGTGTTTGTGAATTTAAAATGTTGCCTGTGTGCCACACAAGATAAATGTATCACAATGCTTCAGGAGGTGCAGAATTAGTTGTGACAGCAGCCACTGGGAGGTTCCTGTGAAGCCTGACATGGCCTGGTAGGATTCAGCTGAGACAGGGAGAGGGATGGTAGATGGTTATTATTTGTCACCTCGGGAGGAGGAGGAGGAGGAGACGTGAGGAAGCAGTCTACAGTAAGTCAAAGTGCTTGAGGGATGATTAGAGTCATTGGGGAACACATATATGCCTGTAAATGAGAGTGTGGAGGCAGGATGGCGACTTTGAGGTCTGGCATTCAAACTAAAAAAGAGAACACTGCCATTACGTAAAACATGTGTACCTACTGTAGGAAAAAGTGTTGGCACTGGAGGAAGTGAAACGTCACCACGCTACTGTATCACAGCTATCGTGGAACCGAGTAAGTGCAGTCACAGAGACACAGACGGTGTTTGTAGCACTACGGAGGAACCTGTAATCTGTCCAAACTGTGTCATCTATCGCACAGTAGACACACGCTTTGTACAGTAATGCAGGTTATAGTAAACCATCATCCTGCTGAAAATAGATCCCAAAACCCTCTAAGAACAAATGTGAAATACATGTATGTACGTTTTTCCATTGCAGTGATATTAATTTGTCCTTTGGTTTGATCAGATTTAGAGCATTTGTCACCAAGAGGGAGATCAGAGCATGGAGCAGTTAGAGTGAAGGGAAACCACGCAGGGAGAGAATGAGCTGCACTGTTTGAGAGATGAGAGGAGGGACAGAGGCGCGTGATGCTGCGTCAGGCGGGGGATGGGGCCATGTTTGTGGGGACAAGTTCTCATGCCAGAGGACGTCAGCATGGGAAGCTCATTTCCAGAGCCCGCGTGATGTCGGCCTGGCAGACACGCCGTGCCTCTGCAGGCGCCAAGAGTGCGTGCAGACACGCACGCGGCCCAGTTCAGCGCCGAGAGGCCTCACGCCGTGGAGGGCTGGCTTTTTGTTTACATACAGGACCTGCTGCCTTGCTCCAGCTGCGGGGCTCCTGTCTGGCTCTGGTTCGGGGGTTTGGACGGCGCTGGGCAGCAGGGTGTTTAAGAGGAGCCGCCATTCTTTCCACGCGTTTTCTCCCTTTGCCTTTGTGCGTCGGCCAAGGTCTCGTTAAAAGGATGCGTTTCTCCACAGCCCACTGCAGAACGATGAAGAGAGCGAGACGCTTTGTCAGACCGGCCGCTCGCACCAAAACAAAGCCGCACTTGTCGCCGCTGTCCTTGAGATGTTTTATTCATATTAGAAGATAAGAACAATTGGAGTTCCTTGCACGCGTTCTGAAAAGTTTCCCTTTCTGTTTTGTTTGTCATAGTTTACTGTATGAGGCGTTTATAGTTTTCCAACTGTTTTAATTTGAACTGCGGCTTGTGTTTTAGGATTAACTACTTACATACAGTAGTAAAACCAGTGTATTTTAGTACATGTAGATGCATTAACATACAGTACTTCCTATATACTGTATTTGTGCATCCATAATATTCTCAGGCTAGAAATATTTTATGGATAATATGTTATAGGTATTTTTGTATAATTATGGACTTGCAGCCTTTGGGTTCCCTTCACTGCCATCATTCATAAAACCACATTCATCGGCTCCACATTAAATGCACCCGCGGACACACGGGCCGAGTTTGACCTGGGCCTGCTCTCGTCTGCTTGCCGTGGATCAGCTGTCATTTCCTAACACAGTGATCAGCTCCTGGTAGCCGCGCTCTGTCAGACAGCGCGTCTCTCTTGATTTATGACCGACACACTCTTCTGTGCAAAAACACACGCTTACACAAACAAATAATCAGCTGACATGCAGGCAGCAGCGGTGGATGCGCTCAATCAGTCCCCGTGGCTCTTGACTGGCAGGCCGACTCGTTTGATGCGGGCGAAGCCAAGACAAAGGGATCTCCATTGTTGGGGAAGCTACTGCCGCCCCTGAGAAAGGAACCAAAGTGCAGGAATAAGACAGAAAGGCAGAGAACGAGAAATGATGTTTGCAATTGTGTTCCTATTACAGTGAAAATGCCATTATCAGCCGCCCTGTGTCTTTGTGCAGCTCTATGCCAGCCACATAAAGGCTCTCTGGCTGCGCTTAACAATTGCAGAGCGCCTCTGAGGCGAAGACAGATGGGCCAACGGCGATGATCAAATAGATGCCGCTGTGCCCCAGCAGAAAGAAAATAAGGGAACCTGAGCCCTATGTGCGAGGTGTTGGATGTGGAGCTTCCCTTCACACCCGGGTCTTTGTAACAAAGACACAAACCCGGACAAGGTCGGAGAAAGATTGATTATTTAACAGTGTCCACTTTGCTGCCTTGAGCTTTCCAACGCAGTGCGTTCCTGCTCATGTTCTGCGCTTCTCCTTTGCTTATTATTGATATTCACTCAGTATTTCCTCCCTTGTTATCACCCGAAAGCCAGTGGATCCTTGTTTAGAGACAGGGTGAAGGGGCGCTATGTGAAATATAGACAGACATGCCAACAAAAGGCAGTCTGGTGGGGGTTATGCTCATGTTAACATTTCCATCTAAATGCAGATTTGATACAACGATAGCATTTGGGGCCCCGGGCTCGTTTACATTCATTACCATAACAGAAGAGGCTAATGTTCAGCTTTTTTTCCTTTCACCTGCTCTCCTTTACAATGTAATTTTGACTTTTTAAGAAGCTGATTCGGTTCGATTTGGTTGTGCAAATCCAGAATCAACCAGGGGAAAAACAGATTAGCTCCGTTCAAACAAAGTGGACAGAAAAAGTGAAAGCGCGAGGGAGCGTCTGAATGACACCGCGATGGAAAAGCTCGCTTGGCTTTATTTGCAGCACTGTCTTGCTATTGGCAACCTAAGCAGTGTAATGTTACCCAAATGGTGCTCATCCAGGTGGAACCTGGCAAGAGAACTGGCACGCACATTAAACACTATTGATGCCTTTTAGCTGAGGAACAAACTTGCCCTTTTTTTTTTTTTTTGTTAGCGTGCTCCCGGCAAGGTGGTCGAGAAGCCGCCGTGTGATTGTCTTCAGGGATCACACAACTGCCTGCGTGTGTGTGCTTGTGTGTCTTGGCGAGGTGGGGGTGGGGTGGGGGTAAACAAAGATGAGCGCCACATCCTCGAGGAGGATAAAGCAAAGACACTGACAGCGGGGAGTGCAATCCAATAGCCTCTTCCCAGAGATGTGTTGTCGGACTTTTACGTGTGACAGTTTAGCTCCTATGAGGCCGCACACATGGCAAGGTGACACACACACACACACACACAGACACACACACACACACACACACACACACACACACAAACACACACACACACACACACACACACACACACACACACACACACCAGCCTTTGTCTTTTTTCAACATGTGTCTTCCTGGACTCGTGTCACATATCAAATCATTCACAATGACACCTTCTGTCTAGTTGGCTCCATTTTCATTTTGTGCGCTCATTTTCCTGGTGCGACAATCACACACCAGTTCATTGTCTGCACAGTGTTTCCGTCAGTGTGAGGGAAAAGTGCACCACTGCTGCTATGGAGTAAAACAAATTCAAAAAGGGAATCAATTTTCCTCTCCGCCCACTCCATCACGGAGCTGCGCTGTCTGCGCGAACTGTGAACCGCGCTCAGAGGGGCCAGCGTGCGACGAGCAGTAATGTAAAAGGCAAAAACCTTGTGTTAATCTCCAGTTTTGAGTGTTTTGTTGATAAAACGAGTGATTTGGATCCAGTGAAATAATTTAGACACCACTGGAAAAAAATCTGCTCAGACACAAAGACAAAGAGAATGCGTTTATTGTTCTGCTTGCTAACAACTAGCTAAGCACAACTATACAAATACATTATATGGTAATTAGTGTACTGTTTTTAAAGCACTATCAACTGGTTAACTTCATATCTACATTAACAGACAAATAATACTGTACGCTTTAATTGAACTATTCCTCCAGGATAATTTATTGCCCTGATGAGGGGAGTCGTCGTTAGTGACCCTCAGTGTTTTGCCCAACCTGTGAAAGCCTCCTGCATGTAGTTCAACAGGTCACCTGGCTCCACGCATTCAGCTGCTCTCAAGTGCAGAACAAGGGGCCATTTTAGAGCACAAATGCCGCTTGGTCCTGTCGCACGGTGGAACGCGGATCAGCCGGTGAGGGAGTCAGACAAGTAGTGCTTGTCTGAGACGCGGCGAGAAGTGGGTATTTATGCGTGTTTATGTGTCTGCAGGGAGGAGGAAATGTGATGGGAGGACTGATGCTGGGCCTTTCAGGGATGAGGCACTCAGCCTCTTAGCTTGAGCAAGCGCAGCAGCAGTAACGGCTGCAGGAGTGAGCAATGACAGCTATTCACGCATCTATTATTTCCGTGTGCTCAAAGGCACATTACCCGTCTAGTATAGAATGAAAAGCGGCGGCGATTACACACGCGTGTGAGCGAACTCCCGGTAACAGCCGCACGCGTACAAATTCAGCAGCGGTCACATATTGGGCCAATGATCAAACGGTGAATCGGAACCAAACCTGAAAATTAAACAAGCGCAGAAGATAAGACACACATCAAATTTCTAGATTGAAAAAATGTGGATAAGAGCAAAAGCTAAGTTGAAATGCTTATGGAAAGGGGGGAGGGAAGGGAGGAGGAAGGTGGAGGCCGGCGCTATAGAAAATGATGGCAGCTCTGCCCAGCTGCTGTTGACTTGTAGAGGAGGTGGTGCCCTGTGATGTGGAGCTGTAGCATGCATCAAATCAAAGGGGAACGGAGCCGGGGAGTGCAGCGAAGGTGACACTGATGAAACCAATGGGCTAATGTTCTCCACTACTGTACACTGTCTGTTCTAGCCACACAAAGTACAGAAAACAAAGAGAGTGACTGAAAACGGAGCTAGAAAAGAGATGGAAGAGAATGAATGCTCGGATTCATAATGTACAGAGATGATAAAGTGTCCTTTCAAGCAAGGTGACACAGGATTAGAGAATAATAATAATTGATGACGTGAAGTGTTTTACACGAGTTGACCAAAAAGACAACAATGAAAAATAAGCTGAACAGAATGGCTGATACGGAGCGCTCCCAAATCCATCATAATCTGAATTTATTAAAATGATGCCGTCATTTAGCTTTTGTGAAAATAACATTTGCACAGACTCGCTGCAGGATCAGTGTTTAGGTGGATCCTATCATACGAGATTTAACATACGGAATATTCCCTCGCTTTCCCTCTGTTAATGGTTTTTCCAACTCTCTTCTCTCTCTCTGTTCTTTGTCTTTCACGGCGATTTTGAGGATCTGATGGAGCAAATGCACATGTTCTTTTAGAAGCAATTAAGTCCTGTATCTTTCTATGTGGCTTCACTTACAAGGGAGCGGTACTGACGCTCTCCTGTCCCCCCTCCTCAGGCGGAACCAGAGCCGACACCGTAGTCAATATGCGGAAGGTGACCCATCAAACCATTAAGGAGGAGATCTCCCAAACCGTCCTCCTCCCGTGCCTCTTCACCCTCCGCACCAGTGCCGGCGCGACCCACGAGCCCCCCAGGATCAAGTGGACCAAGGTGTGGGGCCAGAGAGGGTCAGACGGTCTGCAGAAGGAACAGTCGATCTTAGTGGCCAAGGACAATGTGGTCAAGGTACACGAGAGGATTTCCTGGTGCCGTCGAGGATCATCTGTCAGCCGTGTTCCTCATTCATCCTCATCTTCTTCTCTCGTCCCTTCTCAGGTGAAGAAGGCGTACCAGGGCCGCGTGATGCTGCCGGCTTACAATGAGAACCGCTACAACGCCAGTCTGGCTCTGACCGGCCTGCGTTCCAGTGATTCTGGTCTGTACCGCTGCGAGGTCGTGGTGGGAATCAATGACGAGCAGGACACGGTTCCTCTGGAGGTCACAGGTAATTGCGAGCAAACAAAGCGGGGCTTTCACTGGCACCTGAAGCAGACATGTTCCTGCTGCTGTAGCTTATTCGTCATTTATCCCAAAAACGGCCTCTGTTCTGCAGCAGAAAAAAAAACGGTTTCTAAGAAAAGAAACAGCTGTGACCTCTTAGCCGCAATTATTAAGATTGAAAATAAAGTGTGATGTACTGTAGCAAATTTTATATTAGCATCCGCTGCTAAGTGGGAACAAAACAATTGACATCATTTATATAATTCCACACACAAACGATTGTGTCTCTGAATGAACCTTTGGCTCTTCAGATTTGTACAGCTGCTCATTTCTCTCAAAGGGCTATGAACAACAGTGTCAGGCTAACACAGCCATTTACACCAGAGCAGTTTGCTGTCCATGTAGAGCGATGACAAGTGAGAAACTAAAAAGCATTAAACGTCATTGACCCGGGCCACTCAAGTGCTGTTCATGCACTGGACGCCTAATGAAACCAATATAACAGCATCCCAGAAGTGTCTGCTGCAGTCACAGTGTTTCCAAATTGCACGGCTTTCTGTGGTTTAACTAAATCGCTCAATCAGTTACTGCATCGTGGCATTACTGAACTAACTGGCTGTAGCTGACTGGAGTCGAACCTAGTAACTACCGTGTCAGGATATTTCAGACGTCACATTCTTTCCGGGTCGCCCGCTATTTTTAATAACAAGCTATTATCATAATGACCAGAGAGAGTTGCACAGTGCATTAGCTACGATACACAAACCCATGACGTCGCTGCCATCAAACCAAGACGCAGCACAGCCAAACGTTTTCACATTGTGTGTCACTGACAGAAACCCAGATTCCCTTGGTTCCGATGTAAATATTTGTGTCTGCTGCACTTTCTAAGTAAGAGCGTTGTGCATCTCGCGAGCGCGACCTCCGCCACCGCGCTCGGGTGTCCTCCCACTCGTGGCCAGTTGATTACCACGCAATGAAAAGCACTCCATCAGACAGAAACCAATTATGTAGCGGGCGAGGAGCAGCCATCTCCAGGGCTTAGCTTTAATTGGCAGTCACGCTACATGGTGGACCACAGCCGCCTTCACACTAATTCCACGGAGTGCTTAATGTATTAATTAGCAGGTATTGATACCGCTCGGCTATATCAATATCATATTAATCCACAGCGCTCCTCTCACGGACGGCTTTGTGCCTGTCTAAGCTGCGATGACACGTCCTTCCTCACTTGCCTTGTCTTCCCTAATTTCTCCCCCGCTGCCTGTGTGCTACGCTGGCCTCCATCTTCTGCTACTACTGGCACATATTGACCGACCAAGCGGCTGATTCTCCCTAATTAGAGCACGATGCCACTGACTGTGTGTGTCAGCCTTTGTCTGTGGAAATATTTGGCGGGCCACCATTAGCTGGTGTGAGGACAATAGATCGTCGCAACATGCTGAAAGCTGATGGGATTTTTAATACAATCTGAAATGCGGCAGATACGTACTTTACTAAGGCGCTAAGTGCAGAGGTGCATAAAACTACTTGTGTCAAGTAGAAATGCAAAAGATATCAGTGGGGGAGTCAATAGTGGCCGATCACATCAGCCTTTTATCCCTTGAAAATGCAGCAAGCAAACCAGGGCAAGAGGCAAGAGGCTGAGGTCAAGAAGTGGAAGTTAACACATTAAAAATAATAAGCTGCCATAAATATGCTAAAGAAGATTAAGAGGCAGCTGATCTGCATTGGTACTGGAATATGTGTGCACTGGTTAGAGTGAATCAGGTTACAGGAAATGAATCCTTCCTCTGAAAGGATAGGTGTCTGTAAAATAAGCAGGCACAGATTTGTGACTCTACTGATAAATCAAATGTTAAAATGGATCAAAGTAAGAGAAAAGCTGAGCCACATTATCTGTCAACAAAAACATTTTTTACTTGTGCGCATTCTCCTGCCAGAGTTTGAGATAAGACGGGCTCTGAGTAGCAGACGCTATTTTGGTCCAAAATGAGCACAAAAAATACTCCGTTTAGTCTGAACACCTTCTTTTATACTGGTGTAATCAAGTTTGCCTGGTGCAGTGAAAAAACAATCGAACATGCACAAAAGACAAACCAAGTACTAACAAAAACATTACATGGACGAGTTGTGTGATGGAAATAGAACAGTGTAGCTGTAAACCTGGTTCAACGGAGGAGGAGGAACCACAATCTCATTCTTGGTCGCAAATCAATAAACGCTCTACATCCTCAAATAGTTCCATATCAAATACAGTACGATTCTACACACGGGGCTCTACTCTGTCCATTATTCACTGCTTTGAATATGAAGCTACAGTTACAGGTTGTTAACTTAACTAGGCGATTCCAGAAGGTTCATATACTTCCTGCCTCTATAAGCAATGATGACAAGAGTCGAGGGACTCCAGCTGCTCAGCAGAGCTGCGATGACGCCCAACGGTCTGCTCTCCAGAGACTGAGGATATGCCAAGATGCACAGGGTAAAAAACAGTGGCCATTTAAAGCTCCTGCGCAGTGAGGCTGGGTTCCCCATGCTGAAAGGAAACACTTATTAGTGCCTCTGTTTGGACAAGATCCCGCAGCCTCAAAGGAGAAAGGACAGACACTCACAAATTAGGAGAAGCGAAAAGGGAAGCAGATAAGGCTGCATCTCCCCATTTCTATGTGAAAAGGACCAAGATTAAAGAATGGCTCCGTGCCCTGCTGGGATGGTAGAATTTGTGTGCGCGCGTTGGTGTGGGACACGCAAACACACGCAGGCGCCCCGGTTTGCTTCCTGCACCCGTAGCCGCTAATGCTCAAATTGCCATGCGGGGCTCCATCTCGCTGGGATCTCTGTCACCTTCCCAGACAAAGCCGGCGATGATAAAAGAGCCGCGTTAGTAGCCAGACGCCCACTGGCTTTCATGTCAGCGGGCGCTCCTCTGGGAAGCGGGGCTGCGTGAGTGGCAGCCGAGGTGGGAGGTGAGGGAGCATTAGATGGACACTTTTGAAGCTATTCCATTCGCAATTTAAGTGGAATATATGCTCCTTTCACAACTCGGGGAATTGTGTGGCACTCGGCTCTCAGCTCTTCTTCTTTTCTTTATAAATGTCACTTTTTTGTGTCTTTTTGTGACGGCGCTACAATATGTGCGTCTCCTGGAATGCAGCCTGCGTCGAATGCGGGCGCAGAGCAGCAGGGGGTCTGTGTTACGTCTGGAGCCACGCACGCGCTCGTGTCTTAAGACTTCAAGGCTGCAGCTGTTAAATACTTCCATCATCCAGGCCGGCGGTTTCCGATGCTTCCTCTCGACCCGAGGCCACACATTTTGTCTCTCTGCGCAGGTGTTGTGTTCCACTACCGGGCCCCACACGACCGCTACGCCCTGACGTTCGCCGACGCCAGGCGCGTGTGCGCGGAGAACTCGGCGGCGATCGCGACGCCGGGTCAGCTGCAGGCCACGTTCGCAGACGGATACGACAACTGCGACGCCGGCTGGCTGTCGGACCAGACTGTTCGGTGAGTCCTGTGTATATGTGTGAATCAGGACGTACTCGATTAATGGTCATCATGGAGTCTTTAATTTGATTATGGCTGTAGTCCAAAGCATCAAGTATTCTGCACAGACAAGAAAGGAACCATTGAGAAAAAGACTAAGTAGCCCTCTGTTAGAGTTGGCATGGCAACAAATGAAACACAGCCAGCCAATGTAATACACAAAAACTGTCGAAAACACAATCCTTAATGAATTACGTAGACGTGAGAGTCGATCTGGGAGTATTCTAACCTGTGCTACATAATGGAGCCTAATTGCTTGTTTTAAGTACATGTGCCCCCTCTGAGCCGTCGGGCGGCTGCTTTTGTTTCAGCTTGCCACCTTCCATTAAGTCCTTCTCAGCGTTGCCAGTCAGAGCCCACCGCTCCATATCTCCATTTCAATTTCAGAGCGCTGAGCCAGGCAGACTGACTGTTGTCTTCCTGACAGTGACTCCGCCACCTTCCTGCGGCGCCGCTTCCCCCGTTTCCCCTTCTCCCCTTCCGCCCTGCGCTTCTGTTGTTTTCACTCGGGAGCCGTCTAATTGGTCCAGATTCAGGAGGCTCCCACCGCACATCAGCCGGGGGGAAAGTGTCCAATTAATGCAGTGGGAAAGATACAGACATCAGCCGTGGCTGCGTGAGCCAACAAGCAGGAAGGAGGCTGCGGCCGGGGACACTACAAGGCTTAGTCCTCCTGTTAAGCTGTGATGAAAACAGTGCTGCGTGTTTGTTGTTGCGCGTAGGTCGCTGTGTCGTCTTCATTTCTTCTCTATTGTGTTTTGCATACGTGTCTTCCTCGTGCTCCATAAATCCCTGCACTTCCAGCTCGTTCCTTTAATCATCTCGGTGTGTGTTTGTGCGCTGGTGCTGCTGGAATCGACGTTTTGGTGGAATAATTGCTCTGTCGGAGCTTGAATATGTAGCTCGGCCTATTCTCAGGCCTACTGCACCAAGTCACCAAAGGAAGTTCGGCTTCTTCTAGAATGGCAATGACTTCTTCTCGCTGCCTAAAATTTTAGCATTATTGCATTGCATTATTATGCACTTCACCGCACTCCAGCCACTTGTATTTGTGTTGTTATTATTCCTCTTCCTCAGGAAATATATTTAGATGATGTCTGTGAGGAAGATATGCTTGAAGCTCATTGTATTCGGGGCAGGAGATGATAAAACTGTAGTTCAGGCTTCATTGTATTATGTATGTGTTTGAACACAGACTCTTCCCTGGGGATCCAGATTTGTACTGTGGCTGCCTTTTTTCTGGCCAGGCTACATTAATCTCCCTCTCTCTCCTGCTTTAACTCCTTCTGCCTTTGTCCCCTTTCTGTTGGTTTTCCTCCGCAGGTATCCCATCCAGGCGCCTCGACCCGGTTGCTATGGTGATCAAGAAGACTCACCTGGAGTGCGTAGCTACGGCAATAGGTTCCCCGATGAGCTGTTTGATGTCTACTGCTTTGCAAAGCATCTTCAAGGTGGGAGTCGGGAACTTCGACCATAAATTTGGGTTTAGTCATGCACGGGTCCCTGAAGCCGCGGAACGCCGTGACCGGGACTTAATACTCTGTTAGTGCAGAAAGGAAGAGGGCAGCGTAAGAGAGGGAGCTGAGGTGGTGGGAGTGCGAGGGAGAGAAAGACAATAGACCAGCTGTCAATATACAAGCTCCTGCAGGCACAGACTAAGTGGGTCAGTGGTGTTATCCTGTTTAACTTGACTTTCTAATTTGTAATGCCACAGACAGGGTTGGCAAAGACACGCCATGCAACAGGTGGAGAAAACGCCCTCAGCCCTTACAGTATTTCTGAGTCAGAAACAAAAAGCATGAAGGAATGTGCTGTAGTAGGAGCCCACCATTACGTCTGTGCCTTTCATATCATTAGTGCTAATAACTTTGTTTCACTTCCATGGGTGCAGCAATATAATTGTAATTTTCTACTCACACCATCCACAATCAGCAATTCTGTGAGCGTCGACTAACTGGAAATTAGATGTTTGCGATACGTTGTTTACCTCCTGCATATTCAGTGGCACAATCACAAGCTCAGCAGGTATTTTAACAACACAATCAGATATAGTGCAGGGCTTCCTTTGTGGGTCACTCGTTATGAGGTGGGACCGACATAACTGTCGTTAATTGCAACAGTGGTACTTGCTAACGCTACTGTATTTATAGACGAGACAAGATGCGTGGAGAAGATTGCATGACCACCTCGAGACTTTATTTCCAGCTGCTTGCAATATTATTCGGTGGAATTAAAAACCTGATTGAAACAAGCAGCAGATAATTGTTTTCAATCATGCTATAATTGCTAAGCTAATTTTATTCTGTAGAAATACTAGAAGCTTACCAAGTAAACTCTGATGTTCATTATGAAACCTGTGGCAGACATCTTGTAAATATTGCATTCTTAACATATATTGAGGTTTGTTTGGTTTGTTTTTGTAGTCAAAGCTTGAATTAAATGTGTTTTTCTAGCCTCTCTTCCAATATATAACTTGCATTATCCCATTGTGCTTTTTCCTTTTGTTTGCATGTTCTTCCTTTCTACCTTTCACCTCTTTATCATAATACAATAAATCACAGGAAAGCATCCAAAGAACTGGGCTCATGTGTTTTTCATCACATACTGAGCCGTCTAATCGTATTTCATTTGTGCTCTGCAGACTTTCCTGTGCAGAGTCTCCTCACTCTCTCTCTCTCTCTTATGCTCAGTCCCACCTTTCTTTCAGCTTCTCCTTTTCTTCCTGTCTTTTATTTGCTTCATGTCTTTCTCGTATCCTTCTTTGCAGCAGTTTTAAGTTAAAAAATAGCTTCTTTTAAAGGAGCTTAGGAGCTTAATTTTTTATCTTATAAATGCATTCTTTGCAACTTTTTCATTAAATCGCTCGGCTTAGAGTTTCTACCTCTTAGTATTTCAACAAAGCAAAAAATAGAGGACGGCTACACGTTACTACCTTGAAAGCAAAAGGAAATACTGACAACCTATCATACGTGCCTATACCTATCACACACACACACACACACACACACACACACACACACACACACACACACACATACACACACACACACACACAGAAATCCTATAACCAACTCTCTCCTACACACTGTAAACAGATGAACACAGAATAGTGGAAGGATAAAAATGCATTGAGGCTATTTGTCCTGCGCCATAAATGATACACTCTTATCTTTTCTGTCCACCCAGGTGAGGTCTTTCACTCCTCGGTGCCAGAGAAGCTGAGCCTGGCCACGGCCTCCACCCACTGTCACTCTCTGGGAGCTCAGCTGGCTACTGTGGGACAGCTCTTCCTTGCCTGGCAAGCCGGCCTAGACCAGTGTGACCCCGGCTGGCTCGCTGACGGCAGCGTCCGATATCCGATCAACGTTCCTCGGAAGAACTGCGGGGGAGATGAGCCCGGGGTGCGGACGGTCTACAACAACCCCGACCGCACTGGCTTCCCTGACACCACAGCCCTGTTCGACGCCTATTGCTACCAAGGTACTGCGGGTTTGATGATGAGAACCTAATTGCCATGGCAACGGCAGAGTGGTCTGGCCTTGTTTCCGTTCTGTTCTTATTTTTAATTTGAATGTTTATGTAACACATTAAGCTGTTGCAAAGCGACAGTGTGAGATTTATGCAATTGAAGGCTGGTAGAATATGTATAGTTATGCTCAAAAGAAAAAAGAGGGAGAGGGAGAGAAGGAGGGGGGGGGCTAAGGTTGAAAGGGAGGGAGATAGAGCATGTAGAAGTCCAGCTGGGATTTGCAGTGACTCTGTGTCTGACCTTGTCCTTTTATCTTGTGCCAGCTGAGACAGGGGTAACTTAGATCCATCTCACATTGGACTGGCTATACACAACTAATATTGTGTATTTCACAAATTTAGAGAAGATATTTTAGCTGCTATTTGTGTGCATCCTTCTAGCATTGATCATAATAGACATGGACCAATATCTGAAGAATACATTTCCACAGAGAATGAAAAAAAAGAATAAATGTAATTTCCATCTTTCACAATGTCAGCTCGTGATATTTCCATTGAAGCGCAACATCTGCATAACCCAATCATTTTAAGCAAACAAGAGCAGCGAGGGAGCGGAGCAGCAGTGTCTCTGTCAAAACAAACTGCTAATAGATGAACCTCTTCAATGAGCCACTAAAACTGTGTGCAGAGTTATATCAACATTTAAAGAAACCGTGTTCTTCAAATAGCTACAGATACATACGTGATAATATATACCTGTATTGTTTAATAATATATTTGGTTTGTCCATAGTATGCTGTCTGATACAGTAGCATGAGAAAAAGCCACGTTTGCCTGTTTAAATGCCATTATCTTCATTCTCTCAGTCTCATTCGTATTGATACTGTGGCAGTTACAGATGTACTGCATTCGGAGCATACTGTATAAGTGAAAGGCAGCTGTGCAGTAGTTGCTTTGGGTAAAAGGCAGTTGTTTGTGTTCTTGGTGTGTTGCAGCTCACCAACCATTGGGGGTCCAGGCTGCAGAGGCACTGACTGCGTATCAGACCAACGATCCAACAGCAGATGTCATTCCCTCTGTCACTGAGTCCCAGTCCAGTGCTCCTTTTTCCAAGACGTCCTCTTGGACCGGCCTGGTTGACTTGGAAAAAACAGGAGCGCACTCCTTGGCAGGCAACAGCAACTCCTCAGAAATCTCAGAGGAGCACATAGTCATACATTTGAGGCCTGTGGACGACTGGGATGAGAAACCGAACGCCTCTAGAAGCGGCGATTCTGATCAGGAGGAACAAGACAGCCCAGTGAGCAGCAGCAACTTGGGCCTCAATGACCCTGAAGGCCCGGAAAGCAATGGAGGTTCAGCCCGCGAGGTAGAAGATCCCACCGCCTTTGGATCGGACACCCCAACATTATCCTCCACGGTGTCTTCAACTCCTCAGCCTCAGACCAGCAACAGCGTGTTGGTGGAGTTTGTCAACACTCTGATGAGGCCCTTCAGGTACTGGACTGGAACTGAGGTGGAGCCAGAGACAGAGAAGGAACTTTCAGTGGCAGAGGAGAAACCAGGAGAGAACCAGACACGGGGAGAGGCATCCAGCGGAAGTGTCCCCAAACCCAGTGGAAATAAGGGCAGCATGGACAATGCAATCATGGAACATAGGAGTGGTAGTTTTCCCCCCCGGGCTCCTGCCAGTGGACTCCACACTCCAGAGGAGGGTTTGTCTGAACAGGAGAAGGAGGTTGTGCCACTGACTCGATTAGTGCCTGCATTACAACATCCAGGCCAAGGTGACACCAGCCAAGAAGCCTCCAGCACATCTGCTGACAACTCTGTCTCCACCGTTCACAGTAAGAGCTGTGCATTAATCGTGTTTGTGTTTAGTGTTCACCCTTAACCCTGAAATTCAAACGCAGGAGAGTGAATTGGATTGATGGAGGCGTGGTGCGTTTGAGTGTTGTGACTAAACATGGCATGTCTGATTACGCCACCCACCTTCTCCACAGCATTCAGTATCAGAGTAGATTCCTCCACAGGGTCATTTGATGGAGCATTGTGGGATTAATTGAACCATAATTGTAAGCAAACAATGAATTTACACACAGTACAAGAATGATTTATTTATTGACAACAAAGGAAGCCTGGCTGCTGTTGGTCACAAACAATAAAATAGATAATAGAAGAAGTGACTGGAGGAATTACAGAGGAACATTGAAGCTGATCTTTGAAGGACAATCCTTGACAAATGCAGGGATAGTGTGTGTGTGTGTGTGTGTGTGTGTGTGTGTGTGTGTGTGTGTGTGTGTGTGTGTGTGTGTGTGTGTGGGCCCTGGAGGTCCTGTCAGACAGGTAATATCCACAGCAGAGCAAATTACCCTCAGGAGTGGTGTCATACAGCACACCCTAGGATACGAGAGGTCACCGTGATAGAGTTTGCGGCTCACGTGTTCTTCAGCAACCCGCACCACATTGCTGCGGTTTATCATTTGCGCGGTGACATTAGACTAAAGGTTAGCGAAACGGCTCATGACTTGAGGCTTCCTGAAGTAAGAGCAAATTAAAGCTCAAACGAGTGCTTTACACGATGGAGGCTGCAAAGAAAGTCTGTCGCAGCCTTGGGTGGAAGAAGGCAGCTTTAATTTGAATGGTCAACACAAATACTGTAGCAAGTGCTTGGCGTCAGCTTAAAGCGTTGTATACTAAGACTAACACGTTCCCTCAGACTGCTGGAGCCATTCAATAAGGGGGCCGGCTCTTTTCACCTAGAAATTGCTGCTTTTATTAATATAAATACTTGCTGCTGTGCTACCTGAAACGCAATGCCACCCCCCAAGGTATTAATGAAAATCAAAGCTGTAGTCGGCATGCATTATTCACAGCCATATCCAATTAAAGTGGAGGTTGGGTTGCACTGCCTTTGACTCTCACCTCCATCTCTGTCTCCACCAATTAGGCTGTGGCCTTGTGGAGGTAGGCTGTAATGATCACTCCAGCAAGGATGAGCAACACACGAAGCGGGATGAGTACAAGGAAGGTGGCGGAGGCGCTGCTGGCTTTAATGCCGCTGTGATGGAAAGCGGCCCAACCGGTGCCTTCTCCTAAACTAGCATCAGTGAGCCAGATTAACTGTGTTATTGTGCACTGCAGGCTACGCCTTGGATCTCAGCACCCTTCAGTAATTGATGGTGCCATGGTGCCTTTCCGATCGAGGGTTGCAGACTGTACATCCGTGAGAAATCTGAATTTGAATATTGATTTAAAGTGCAACGATTATTGTTTTTTAAATGCCTCCAACTATAGAGCAGCAACTTTAATTATTTCCCCTGCAAATCAAAACATTGGTAGAGTTTTAGTGAATTAGGTGATCGGTTGCTAAGCTCCTAGCAGAGTGAGCCTCCAGCAAAAGCATGTACTTCACTAGTGTTTCAATAAGCTCCCTGCAAAAGATTGGCTGTCTGTCAAAGACACACTGCATCCTTCCCACCACATGCTTCAGCCTCATTTAGGGTGGAAGACATGGGGCTGAGCACCGTACTCTGACACTTAGCGTTGATGCTCCTGTCGTGATTCACATGGCCGTGCGATAGCTTCCCCTCAGCCTTGTTTTATTAGATGCCATATCTGCCGATGGGCTTAGGTGATGCCGGCGCCGTCTCTGCCTCTTCCACTCTCTCAATTTAATATCATGTCTGCCTGACCCGACGGATTCTCTCAGAGCCTATACTCCCGTAAAGTGGAGTCAACTCGGCACAACCACTCTCACTGGAAGCACCCAATTACCGCCTGAATGCTCTTTATTATATGTTTGTTTTGCTCCGTTTCCGTTGTGACTTGTGGGTTTTTATTCACCTACACTGAGAGAGCTGAACCTTAACTGTGCTCCGAATACCTGTGTCTAATTGTCTCATTTTATTTATTACGTGGGTCATTACATAAATGATCAAACCAGATTAATGTCTTTAATTATCCTCACTTTTATGAGTGAGTGTAGTAAAGGTATGTAATTAGGTATTTAGATTATTAATAGAACAATTATGCTGGTCTACATGGCTCGTATGGAAATGAACCTCAGGCTCATAAACCTCACTTAGGCATAAGGCAACAGCAGACCTCTGAATAATTTACATTCATTTTAATATTTTATGCACGGACATATTTGTGAATGTTCTCTCCCTCTTGGTAATTTGTTGTGCCGCGTTGTGCACCTCTCCCCTTTTCCTGCATTGCTGTACAGTACGTTTTGGATTTGAGGACAGTCAAAAGCAGAGTGAGTGATGGTGGAGGAATTGCAACACTAGCCCCCAGGTAACACATCTGTGCCGACGTCCTAAAAACAAACACCCAGCAATGAGTCACACCAGCTGAATTATTGATGGCGTAGTAGACGGACTCGGTTTAGAGCCGCGAGCCGATAAGGTACAGTGGAGCGCTTCATCTAAATAAACAGGTCTAGATGGAGATTTCCGTGGACCAAGTCATTTGCTACAGTGGTGAAAGTGCTCCTGCGTTTTTCCACATGGCTTCTTCCCACACAGAGAAGTGTACTCCAGCAGGAGGGTGAGAAAAATCCACAGGGAAAAAACGAAAACACGGACAGGGAAGAGAAGTGTGAAATTACTTTCAATGCATCTTTCCATCAATGTGTGTGCGTGTGTTTGTGTACGTTTGTGTGTTTATGGGCCTCTAGAGGGGACTTCCTCCATCTGCATTAATCATTAAACAAATGGTGACATTGATCAGCTTGAGATGCAAATTACAATCAAATCTGCCATTCTTTAATTTCCTTATATTGTTAAAATCACAACAAATGTCCGACCCTGAAAACATTTTCTTAAACAGCCTTTTACTGTTACAAAACATGTTGTGATTGTTTTATTTGAATAATTAATCTCCCAAAGAAAACAAGTGTCCCAACACCCAGTAGTACAGTATGTGTCGCATTCTAATCCGTCCTGAAAATAAATGTTTATGTTTGCATAATAAATAGTTTTCTAGAGTGACATTGGGCTTGTGTAAGCTGGGCTCATTAGTAATTTTTTGCATCCATAAAAATGTTATTCACTCCCTCAATATTTATTATAATTCGTCTGCTCTGTCTTTGCTTTCCGTAGAATCCACTGCACCAGGTCCCGATGAGAGATCCCCCAGTGAACACATCTCTGCCTCTGCACCTGCTCCCGCCCTCAGCAGCCAGTTTCGTTGGGCCTTTAAGACCATGCATGGCTCCAGAGTAGGTTCCCCTGTGGGTAATCGTCCCACCTGGGAGCCCATGGAAGCCAAAGCAGGGCCCCTGGAGGTGATGACCCTGCCCACTTCCTTCCGACAGGACAACCTAGAAAACTATTCAGGCGAGGGAAAGGACCAGGACCGGGAGGACGGCAATGCTCCATCAGCTGCTAGAGCTGCGTCAGGGGAGGAGAAGGAGGTGGAGGGAAGCAGTGAGGGCAGCAACTATCCTGGTGGAATTGTAGTTCAAGTTAGCAGTAGCGCTAAGCCCGAGTCAGAGCCCGCATTCAGCCAGAGCGAGCCCGTATCGGTGGCGGAGCTCACCACCCACCAGTCCCGGTGGCAGCTGGTGCAGCAGTCTACACCCCCACCTCCAGGCTCCCGGGAGCCGGACACGGCGGAGGAGGCCCGGGGAGAGATCCTCTACATCCGCCGTCCTACTGAGGAGCTCTCCTCTGCGTTTCCTCGCAGGCGAGAGAGCAGTTCAAGCTCAGGCGACTCTCCTGTTTTTAGGAAGCACAACGTAGACACGAGCCGAGAGGAGGCGGTGACGGCCACAACCAAATCTGTGATGGAGATGCTGGTGACTGCGGCTTCTACAGTCGAGCTCCTGACAAGCAGAGATGCGCAGAGCACAGATCCCACCGCCACGGCACCGGCCACGGAAAATCCATCCACAGAGGAGCCGTCTATCTCCATTTCATGGGCTTTAGAGGACAAGGCGAGGTCGACAGGCTCAGCCCACATGCAGGAGGACGGGGCCAGTGCGGCGCCCACCGAGGGTCCGGCCCAGTTCGCCACCTCGGCGCCGACCTCGAGGAGCGCCACGGCCACAGAGATGGAGTCCAGGTCCGCCGTGACCGAATCCTTCGTGCTGGGAAGCCGCTGGACGCCTTTCAAAGCCGTGAGCTCGAAATCAGAGGAACCGAAAGCCACAATGGCGGCGGAGAGCAACGACACAAGCAACCCTTTCGACCTGCTGGAACCCAACTGGGCCCTGGGACTCATCCCATCAGGTGAGTCCGCTCTGTCTTTGTTGCTGTTGTCAGAAATGGTGCATTTGAACTATGTTGAAATCTTTGTTTGACATAACTATATGTTACTGTTCTTGTAGCCTAATACTGTTACCGTGGTTACAGGTGTTTCAGGAGGTTAGTGTAAAATGCTGTT
This sequence comes from Betta splendens, assembly GCF_900634795.4. Lineage (NCBI taxonomy): Eukaryota > Metazoa > Chordata > Actinopteri > Anabantiformes > Osphronemidae > Betta > Betta splendens. The sequence goes on from NC_040884.2 coordinate 26,045,148, forward strand.
TGTTAGTTTTTGCATCAACAGGAGATTTGTTGCGGGTGTAGGAAGCGGTTTTGTTTGACAGGAGGTGCAGTTTGCGCCTCCACAGATGCTGCATTGATAAAACAAACTCCTGCATAGCACGGCGCGGACACAGCTCCTTGGCGCCTTTTAAAAAAACGCATGTGTAATAGATATTTATAGATTTATCCTCATCTATTTTTCTCCTGTGTGTCTCCAGTTGTTTCGTTCTACACCTCTGCCCGCTCTCACTCTGACGTACGCCATGCATTCTTAATCCAGCCTTGTTCTGTCTTCCTGCCTTCACATCCTCTTTCTTCCCCCCGCGTTGATACAGAGACGGCTCCACACAGCGAGGCAGCGAGGCGAGACCAGCTAGGCCTCAGCGAAGTAATTAGTGGGTCAGATGGAGTGCAGTTAGGTGAACTGGGGGGAGCCAAAGAGCCTAGTCCCCAACAAATCAATGAAGGCACAAACTACAAGATGAGACTCGTAATTGACTGAGGCCTCGTACCTGCTCTCATTTTCTACCTTTTTCATGTTCTCCTGCTGTTTTTTTCTGTGTTTGACTCAACTTCTAAATCCCTGCACTTGATGTGCACACAGCAATAGCAGTGTCTGTGCTGTTGGTCTCAGCAGGTGAACATTGATTTCTTCTGATAGTTAATGGACCTGGTGAAAACCGCAAAGTAAATGAGTACGAACTAACAAACGCTTTAGTCTAAATCGGAGGTTTTGGAGTGACTCGTTCTTGTCCACTGCTCTCTCATTGTAGATCTGATATGGGACGATCCACCACCTTCTCTACTGTTTAGTCATTCGCAAGACATCTCCACTACCATTTTGGTACCAAGAGCTGATCTGGAGCTGTATTTGATTAACTGATGTTCTGTAATTTACAGGGGATTGTGAAGTGAGGGACTTGCCTTCTATTGTGTATTAACTCCAGGAGACGATTTTAATAAAACTGTTTTTCAGGAGAAAACCAATAAATGTGCTACAGCTCAACGTGGGTTGTTTGCCAGAGGTACAGTAGTGCCTTTAGGTACTTTCATATTATCTGAGTGCTTACTGTAGAACAGAGCCATGAAGCTGCCTCATGTAGTTGCAGCTCATGGGCGTTTTCTTTCTTCTGATAGATGTGATGATTTCTCTGTTAACAGAACCTGTTAAAAACCGTATTAGTGAGGATTTCTAATGTAGTAACGATACATTTGATCAGAGCAGGTCATTTTGCTCCTGTTGAGTGATTAGAAACATGGCCTTCATGTGACCTTTTCTAGTTCTCGGGGAGGAAATTACAGTAATGGTCGTCTGCCCGTTACAGCAAAGAGCTGGAGACAGAGAGGAGGGAACGAGCAGAAGGATGGACAGGTCAGGGAAGAAGAATGGGGGTGGATAGAGATGCTCTCTGTAGCAGCATATACACCCCAGTAATCAATGATCAAAGACTAAGCACATCTCACGAGTCTTCGTATGTTCCTCCTCATCCTACTTCTGTCCTTCGTTACGTCCTTTCTGTACTTTATTCTAAGCTTCATTCATTGTGTGTTATCAGAATAGCCCGTGCTCTATTTAACCACATATCAGTTTGATAAGACATCAGTATATGACGCTAAATCCAGTTTTTTCCAATTCCCTGTTGTTCTGGCCTCCAGCTAAACCCACACAGATGGCTGGACATACACACCCGTCAAAAACGGAATATATGTGAAGAGGCACCAGAATGCCAAACTCGCTCAGGAGTAAACCTCCATAATCCGCCCCACATGTCGCGGCAACACATGCAAACACACACAGACACACGAAAATATGTCTTAATCCTTCACTGGGAGCGCTGCGAGAAAGCAAACACTTTTCATTTTATTTCCTCTCTAATTACTGATATCTTCATTTCCACGGTGTGTAATTCGAAAGGCAGGAGGCTGGTTACAAAAACCTAACTGGTCCAGTAAATCCAAGCAGAGTATGAAAATTGAGAGATGGCTCTTGGAAGTGACGCAGCCATGTGGGTGGTTGCGGTAGCGTTGGCCGTCCGTCCGGCCTTTAAATCAGCGCTGCCGCTCTGATACTTGGGTGAGCAGGATGCGTCTGAGTTACAGCCATGTTGAATAGAGCCCTGTCCTGAGCTCAAGATGGCTCAGACCTCTGGCAGCATCAATAACGCGGCGGGCAGCCCTCAACCAAATTAGAGTGTTAAATTTGGAGGGGAAGAGCCAGGTGTGTGTGTGTGTGTGTGTGTGTGTGTGTGTGTGTGTGTGTGTGTGTGTGTGTGTGTGTGTGTGTGTGTGTGTGTGTGTGTGTGTGTGTGTGTGTGTGTGTGTGATACACAGACAGGGACAGGCTTGGGTGGCGTATCATCAGTGTAGCTCTGTGGATAGATGCTCCGTTTGTCTGCTGCCTCTTGGAGTCCTTGGAAAGTCTGTCTGGAGCAGCGAGGGGGCACGTTCTCTACGCTGCATCTGGAAGTTTATTGATTTTTCTGCCTCTTTGTCTCCACGTCTCCCATTATTTTTTTTCTACCCTTCTCTCCCTCTTGTCAGTCCCGTCGCTTACTAGCATTTTCTCCATCTCCCCTGGTACCTGTCTCCCTGACTTTATGCCTTTTATTACTCCTCTGGCCATTGTTATGACTCTCCCTGGCATAATGTTTCGATAGCCTCTTGAACCCTAATGCGGTATGAAACAAGACACTCAATTGCCAGCTAACAATATCTGTCCCCTGTATGATCCCCAGCCTCCACAGGATTCTCCTCTCTGCCTGCGTTTAAATCCATATAATGTCTAATCTGTCATCCTCCTATCTTCTTCTTGTCTGTAAGTTTTCCTTATTCTTTCTTTTTATGGTGCAATCCCACCATTTCTTTACATCAAACGGTCCAGCAGAATCCAATCCTGCGCTATTGGCTGCTGCTTATTAAATGAATGTGATTTGTTAAAGAACAGCCTCGGGGGAAGCTGGTTTCCATCATGGTGTGGGCTGAAGCTGCATTACAGTACATGGGCTCTTTGTCGCTGGTTAACCAGGGAAGTAACAACGCAGCCAAACTGTGGAATAGTTGTTTTTTTTATAAATCACTGTCTGATCATAATTACTTACTTTACTAACTTTATACTTTATTGTCCTCAAGGGGAAATTCTGGTTCACAAACACCGCACTTAGTGTACAATATATGCCAATGGTACAGATGAAACAACACAATAACAGTAATGGTCATAACAGTCTGGCAATGATACCAATGAAAAACAATAGACAACATCACAAACAAACATGATTCATCTGGGTCTGTGGTTTAGTGTGGTGATAACTGAGAGGATTAGGCTTTGTCCAAAACGGGCTCCCCTGTAAAAAGTGCCACAGTGTTGTGATAGTCCATGATTTAGTAGGAGTTAGTATCCTTGAGGAGGGCAACAATGGCAGTATCATCAGAATATTTCAAAGACTTTATGCTTGGTGATGTACTGAGTCCAGGTGCTGAAGCAGGAGATGCGGCAGGCAAGCTACAGCATCCTCTGTACGTCTCTAAGGCCCTGTAGGCAAATTGGAGGGCGCCCAGTTGCCTGTTGACAATTGGCAATATGGTGTTCAACACACAGGGTGGAGGGAGTCCCTTCATGCAATAGTAATAGTAAACATACTTTAAAATTCACACAGTTGCCTTTAATACCAAATACCAAGTGTCACACTATTCATAGACAAAAAGCGTAGTAACAGAAGAAAGTGTGACCGATGCAGATCAGCTCAGAGCCTTTGTGGGCAAAGGACTTCAGAGTGTATTGATTCATCTGATTGGTGAGGTCAAAGGTCAAAAGCTACAGCAGGCTTTGATTTGTGACCCCCAGAATGCCCGAATCTTATATTATTGACACCAATGTCAGTGGCAATGTTGCTACAGGCAGCAGTGGTCTGGCGTCTTAACAGGTCCTTACATACATTTCTTCAACCGTATATACTGTTTAATATAATATATAATATAAATTTTCGACATTGGGGCTTCAGGACAGTATGACATGATGCTCATCACCAGTGACACTATGGGTCCTGTTATTCAATGTGTACCATGGATTTATGCTCCCAAAACCTTTTAGGCTTCAGGACGTGTTAACTACACGTGTCTTATCAGTTACAGTAGGTGCTGAAAAGGTTATTAGTGAGCGAGCAGAGGCATGAAATGCAAATATTTGATCTTCGGCAACTGTTGTTGGTTTTACAAAACATACAGTGACTAAATGAATTCAGTGACAGCAGGCAGGCTAAAAATGAAAGCTGCATTTTAGTCGCGATAGCATTCACTGAAAGTGAAATGATTTGTACACGTTAAAGTCAATGAAACAAGCAGACATGTTTGTAAAGCTAATGTACCATCAAAGTTTAATATTCTCCAGTAAGCGTGGAAGAAAAACCACAGAAGCTGACTAAAACAGGCTTCTTTACAGCATCATAAAAATACTTTATGCTTGTTCCCACAACAGAACCTGATGATTATTCAGCCTCTAGGAACCTCATCACAGGCAGCTGTATTTTATTTTTTCTCCCATTTTGGCAGATGAATGACTGAATCTCTTGACTGAACCTCTCGAGGTCCACGGCAGAATTGGAAAAACACGTTTTGTTGTTCTTGTGAACGTCTCTCCGCAGCCTCCGAAGATCGACCAGCGCTGCGTAACAATGGATGCTCAGCTCATCTTTTCTGTTTCCCTGGGCGCAACATATGTTTTTTAATCATCTATTTGTTTTGTTAGTTCGCTGCCTTATGTTTCTTCTCCTCATAAAGCGCTGCTTTTCTCTGTTTATCTTCCTTATTTGGAGTTTGTTGCTCACATTTACTGTAACTTTCCACAACTTTGCCTTCTGGTCAAACACCTGATTTTTGGTGACAGTCAAACCGATTCAGTGATGAATGAGACTAGTAACAGTTTATCTGCAGTTACAGCAAGTAAAGGCTTCATCACCTGCTTCAGCATGAGCCTCTGCAAACCCGATGAGAGGAGACCTGAGCCGTGTGTCACCTCATTAAAACACTGAGCCGTTTACTGCTTTGCTAAGCGCAGTTCTTTCTGTTTCATATTACTTCTTCCCCCAATGAACGGGTACGCGTGAGTTTTCATTGTCAGGTGCAGTATAACCTTAGGGGCCCTGAGGGCGCGTAGAGTTTCATAAAGAGGCGCACAACATCACCTCAGCGCCACCAATTGGGAAGCCGATAGGAGGGATGGATGGAGACGGGAGGCTGCCAGGCTGCTGTCAGACGGAATAGAGTCCTCTGTGAGGAGTCATTGTGCAGCTGTGGCGAAGAACCCGGCCGGGTTATTAGGGCAACGCTTACAAAGGGGCATTTAGACGCTATCAGATGAAATGTCAAGAATCTGATGAAATAATATTTCACCTTTTTATCGGTGTCAGGCAGGTGTGTCCTCTTAGAGGACAAAGACGGGGGGAAACTACACAGCAAGCTTGTTTTCAGATCAGATTTCTTCTGTGTTTATTACCTTCAAGCAAAAAAGGATGAGATGCAACGGAAATGCGCGGCTTCGTGTGATCTTCGCTCAGCCGAGAAATTTGAGTAGCAGCGCCCCGGAAATGTTAGTCTTAGATTTAGACTCGTTACAGGCAGACACGCGCATCTGTCAGCAATCCGGGGAATCACACATGCAGACACATGCCCGGGAAAACGGGTCTGGCTGCCGTCTACGCAGGTTAACGCAGGTTGATTTTGGCTACACGGCAGACCCCCCCCCGACTGCTCCCTCGCAGAGCTGTGGCAGCAGCGTTTGGCTCCCAGTCCCAGTCACAGCGCATCACGCAGGGGTGGAGGGCATGTCAGACACACCCACAGATCTGCCCCGGCGGGGGGGGAGAGTGACGAGCGAGGGGGGGCTCTCAATGGACCGGAGTGTAGAACAGAGTTGTGTGCGCTGTTGTAAGATCCACCGTTCCTCCAAACCACACATCCCGAAGCTGCAAACATGCAGAGCTTCCTGCTGCCAGGGATGTAGTGAGGTCATACAAAGTAGTTTGTCTTTGTTGAGTTTTAAGCAGGTCTGCAGGCAGAGCTCCTGCCCACTGCTCCCTTCTGCTAATAGCACTTCCCTGCTGTCAGAACAATTTCTTGATAGTATCCACAGCGGAATATGAACATGCAGCCAAGGGAGTATGAGATTTACACAGTGTGTGTGTGTGTGTGTGTGTGTGTGTGTGTGTGTGTGTATGTGTGTGTGTGTGTGTGTGTGTGTGTGTGTGTATGTGTGTGTGTGTGTGTGTGTGTGTGTGTGTGTGTGTGTGTGTGTGTGTGTGTGTGTGTGTGTGTGTGTCTTTGCCGTTAAGAGCTGCTTCATGATGACATACTTGTAATAATGCACAACATGTCAGGTCATGTGTGGAAGGTCAGTGAGTGCATTACAGTTACAATACACTGGGTTTCTTACCACTGCATCGGATTTTATTTAAAGAAGGAAAATGGGATTCAAGCGTAGACGTTTCGCAGCACATGGCATTTACCATTTCAAAATCACAGCCATTGACTGAGAAGCTAATTGACCAGGTTTGGTCCATTCCCCCGTTGCCTCAAAACAAATGGAGCACGTCAGACTTGATATCAGGTACTGAGTTGACATTTGGCTGCCGTTTGACTGGAGCTGCCCAAATAAAGTTCCAAACTGCAATAGTGTGAGCACAAATCCACTCTTTGGCAATAAAAAAATTGAACTGTGAAGTAAATGCAAAGCAAAGACTGAACGCAGAAAGTCCCATCAGTAGTAAAGACCTGCGTTAGGGAGGAAACTCATGAGCTCCAGACTCTAGCAATTTCTATATTTCCCTTTTAAAACCCCTATTAATGGAGAGACTCCGATTAAAACAGCTGTAAATGTTTTTACAGTGAGGCACAAAGTCTGCGCTTCAATTGCATCTTGATTGTTTTATTCAATGCATTATGATGGTTTGCAAAAGCATTAAACACTCGTCCAATTGCTGAACTGTATCTTTTTGCAAGATATAGATTTCATTTTAAAGCTTCAGATTAAAAAAGGAAGGTTTGGAGGGTTTTGGTTTATTAATCATCCCCTGTTGTCCTCAAATGACTCCTGGGACTTGATCAATGGAAGGGGAGGGTAAAAAGGATCCGTCATACAGAACCCTACATGATAACTAATTTTTACACACATTCTGGAAGGAACTTGTATTTTTGTAGTTTGATGTAAACGCGAATGAAGGGGACACAATCAGTACTAAAGACTCTGTGTCCTTTACTGAGCATTTGTATCAAGCCTGCTCAGTTTGCATGCAGCCTTTATCTGTTTCACCTCTTTCCTTTTCACCACCTCTGCTGATGGGGCCGTGCATTTCAAGGTTATGAAGCACAAATCTCAAGGCTCAGCGTCTCCTTTGACCAGAAAGATCTTCTAAGCCCTCATCTGTTCCTGCGTCTCTCCTTTACTTTCCCAACACGAATAATTCCTTTCAGTATTGAGCATCTAAAATATTGTGGGATAGTTTATAGAAATAGTGGGAATATTATTGAGTCAATGTTCTCGTTCCACAAAGCCCTGAAAATTGGAGTAAAGACACATTGAAGAGCAGCAGAGACCTCCCCCCAAAGTGGATAGAACGTGTTTGTGATGATAAGCCAGGATGGATTATTTTCCTGCCACTCTGACAGCCCAGATAATGCAATTTATTTAGGACGAATGGAGACGCCACAAGTGCCGCTCTTGTAACAATAGACCCTCAATTTCTTCGTCAGCCTCTCCCAGCAGAACCGCTGAATTGGCTTGAATGGAATTGCTGGCATGTTTTTCCTGCCTGGTCCTCCACCGGCTGATTCGGTGTCACGCTCGGTCCGCGAGGTGCTCGCTGAGAGCGCATGGGGCGCTTTCTGCAGTCCCAGTGTGCTGGCACTGTGGCTAATGACGAGTGTCATGCTCTTTCATGGTCTGTGTGTGTGTGTGTGTGTGTGTGTGTGTGTGTGTGTGTGTGTGTGTGTGTGTGTGTGTGTGTGTGTGTGTGTGTGTGTGTTGTTGATGGTGCAGACTTCCCAGACTCATTCACAGTATGTATATACAATATTCCTTTATTATTAGATTGATGTTAATCTTCTCCTGTTGTCTCAGGCGCTGCCTCCTTTGATCGCATCAACCTGTGGGATTGATTTACACCGAAATGATAGGACTGTAAATTAATAATAGCACTGTAAATAAATAATGACCTGGAACAACTTCATATATTAGCAGTACAGACCAAGTCATCTGAGTATCTGAGTAATCCAGAGTTGATTGCAGTCGTTGTAATATTTAATTCATTACTTTATTGTATTATAAGTGGAGGCGTAACACAGACAGACAGCGCTGTTTTATCTCCTTTCATCCCTGGACACGCATGAAGCCAGATACCGGGCGCCGCATGTGGTCAGACCGACAGGAATAGCTGCCCCCCCTCCCCCGCGGCGCTCATCCATCCCAGTTTGTCGCAGGCTGCTTTGCTGGCACTCAGTACAGTAATCGCATCGCTGCGTCCTCCTCAGATGTGAGCGCAGGGTGCAGGTTCGGCCTCCGCCGCGCTCCCAGCAGGGGCTGAGCTGAGTCTGGGCCTGGGAGCGCTCGCTAGCTGACCTGGCGCGCGGAGCTCCCTGCGGTGGATGGATCGATAGCTTATTCCATTGTTAGTCTTTACAAAAGCTGAATGCTTAAATAGTTTTAGTTTAGCGACCTTTGCAGCAGTATCATCACATAAAGTTACTGTTGGCCGTAATGTGGTTCAGAAATGTTCCATCTCTTTACTGCTGTCATCTTTCCACAGTATTTGAGTAACTTAATATATATCATTCATTAACCAATATTAATGTCAAAAATAAGCAGGAGCACATGTTTTGGGCTTGAAGGAAGCATTTGGCTTTGTTGGTTCAAAGGGATTGAAGTAAACCTTGTTTCAGGGATTGAGGCATGTTGACCCACTCTGTAGTGCCTCTAACCTCTGATGCTGCTTAAATGGGGAGTATCATACTCCACACCACAGACTGGCAGCCTGTGCTCACACTGGACTGGCTGATATCATCAGGACAGACCAGAGCAGCTCCACCACCGAGTAAACACAACCTCAGTCCATCTTCACCTGTGCCTCTGCCCCCGTGTAGCTCCCCTCTGTAAATCAATCACTTGAAGTCATCTCAAAGCGCGTGGAGGTCCGCGTCTCCGTGCTGGAGGATCGTTATCAATATTTCAGCAAAAATAGGCTTCATATTTCCCTCAGTGTGTATTTGTATCCTGTGGCAGTAATGGGAGCTCTGCAGTGAGTGACTGGCTTGTGTGGGAACATGTTGATACATGGATCATGTTCCTGCTGTACTTGTGAGACTGTGGGAGTGTGTCTGTCTGTCAGGGAGGAGAGAGGGCGAAGCTGGAGTCAGGCGGGTCACGGAGATAATTCAGCACAACTGGTCAAAGCGTCGCTGCAGCTGGTTAATAGCCTCCCTTTACATCGCTGAAATGATTAATAGGCATCATTATTGTCATGGAAAAAAAATTAGTCTGGCACTTTGTGGTTTATTTCATTGAGGTTCTGTCTGTGTCTGCAACTTAATTGCAGGGAGCATGTGACCTTCCTAAATAGAGAAATATTTAGCAGAGCTTTCCAGTTAGAAGAAGTGAGTGTTAATGAATGTCGCAACACTCTTTTCAACTGTATTTTTATGTTTGCCTTTCTACTAAGGCACATCAGAAAAAAATGAACTTTGTGCAAGAGTTTGCTGCTTCCAGCACTTCCAGGTGTTTCCCAGCGTTTTTTCCGGTGTCTCGCTGCTGGTGAAGCACAACAGGCTGCTTCCTCCAGCGAGTGGAATGGAGAGCGAACGCGCTTGGACCGCGCTGGCGATCGGCGGTGAGCGACTGTGCGCTCACGTCAGACGCGCCTAAGGATGGATTCTTCCGACGCCCTCGCTTTTGATTAAGTGGGAGAGATATTCTGCTGAGGTGATGGATCATCTACCGCCGCTCGCATCTGGCTCTGCTGGACTTCGCAGCGAAGACCTGCGTTAGGGAGGAAGAGGACCTGTTTCTTCTACTGTATCATCACTGAATGGACAAAACACATGTTCAGCACAGCCATCGTGCAAGTGACAGCATGAATATTTCATGGCACACACTCATCAAGGCCATTACAGTGATGGCGGCGGCCGTGTTTTGCCCCTACTTTGCAGTTTAGCGCAGCCATCCATATGGCTCTAACTGTCCTGTGTGCCTCAGTACCTTTTAGGGATGTAGTGTAGCATTAAATTTTAACGGGCCAGCTCTTGCCGGGCCCCGGCGATGGCTTATCATGCTCATAGAGGGGGAACACTTGAACAGGCCGAGGCATGATCTCTGTCTCAGCGAAGCTATTACAGGGTTCAGTGCCTCTAAGCACGGCAACGCGGTGGGTGATAAGCAGGTGTATGTACAGTAAACGGAGGCGCGCGTGTGTGTGTGTGTGTGTGTGTGTGTGTGTGTGTGTGTGTGTGTGTGTGTGTGTGTGTGTGTGTGTGTGTGTGTGTGTGTGTGTGCGTGCGCGCACGCTGCATGTTTATTCATGCAGAGTTCAGTGTTCCTGTCAGCACCAGCTTCTCTGCAGGCCTCTGTTCAGTTAAACTTGCTAACCACTCAGCTTCAGACTTAACGACCCCCCCCCCCATTGCAATCCTTTGTTACGGTCCTTTCTAAAGCCTGCGTGTCTGCGTGTGTTGGAAAAGAACTCACAAAATATGCCACTAAGATAATCTTTCTCCTGACAGGCTTAGGGGGGAAAAAACTACAGATGACCCCATATAGCAGTGAAATGTCACGCACAAGAACATATTTCAAGAAATTCGGAGACGTTGCAGTATCTCCTCAGTGTCAGGGAAGAAGACTATAGCTTATCTGTTGTGTGAGTACATGTCAACCTAAAACCTCAGCCCTAAAATCTCAACCCTCGTGAGCCTCAGTTTCATATCCGCATGTTGCACTTCTGTGTTTATCTCTTCCATGCTCCGCCGTATTCTCTCCTCCTTCTGCCTTTTACACTAAATGAGAAGGATCCACAGCGGTGGATGGGAGCGGCGACCTATTTTGAGACCACTGTGTAATTAATCATAAAGTAGCAGCCAGCATTAAGAGAGCAGGATATGTATGATACAGCAGCTCCCTCTGTGACATTCAGTCCCCTCTTAGCTGACATTTTCTCTCCCTCCACACTAAATTTTAATTTGTATCCTCTGCTGCCCTCGTTCCCATGGACCAGGTCTTCTTCTGCCTCCCACTTCTCTCATGCCTTTTTCTTTTACCCTGTGCCTGCTATTTTTACCATGATGCTAATTGTTAGTTAATGTGCATGCAGTACAAACACGCCTAATTAAGAAAACAGTGAAATGCCGACTGTCCTGTTGTCAGATCTTATATTCTAAAGAGCAGCCTTGCTGCAGTTTCCACACTGCTGTGTCACTGCTACGTCTGCAGGCGACTCTGTGAACAGATGGTGAAGAACAGTCTCATTGGTGTGTAATAAGTCGTTACTAATTGTCTGCAGATTGGATCAATGTCCTGTACTGGTAACACTCAGCCCCTCGCTTGTATCGGCACCGACAGCACAGCCACCTGTTTGTCAGAGTCTGCGTGTGGTCGCTGAGGAAAGGAGAGCTGCTTTTCGTCTCACTACTGGGGCAATTTGGCTGAAACCAACAGAATTATGTCAATAAATGGTTTCATTTGCGAAGACACTTGGCTTTTTATGCAAAGAAGCAGACAAATGCCCCCGTGTCTTACCGCGGGTGATGACATGCACTTAAAGTTAAACGGCTTTTTTTTTTTTTGGAAAATGCTCCCTCATTTTGAGACATTAGATAGAAACTATTATGTGGTGCAGTGTTAACAGGGAGCTACGTGACTGACTGGAAGGAGGCTGGTGAGAAGTTCACCCTTTGCTCCTGAAGGCTGCTCAATGACCCGGGCCCTCGACTGTCAGCTACAGCTGCAGCACATGAATGGAGCGCAGAGTAGATCCAGCTCTGATGCCACAATACGTGTCCACCACAGATTCACTGTTCAACAGCCCATGTAGCAGTTAGCAACTAGTTTGGCTATTTCATTTCCATGCATCTTGTCTGGCCTTCAGACAGCAAAAAGAAGCTATTTCCACAAAAAAGACATTAAATTTCAGTTTAATGTATCAAAGTCTACGTGAAACCGCCTGAAAAACGTATTCTGCACAATATTCCATTCTGCTGCCTCCTACGTGGACATCACCCAGAGTGAACATCATCTGATGAGTCGCTTTGTAGACCTTTGTAGACCCTTTCATCCAGGCTGACGCGATGCAGCAGCAGCAGCGGTGCGTTGTAGGTTGTAGTGTGGAAGTCATTGGAGATTGTGTTAACAACACACACCCAGCAGTTGGATCAGATCACGCTGGGCTTTTTTCTTGTTGATTGAGAGCTGTTTATTTGTCACACGTGGTTGAAGGAAGCTTCAGGGACACTTCAGGTGTTGGAGGCATCAGGGAAAAACACAGATTAATACCATTAGACTCCATGAAGCACATCTGAAGTAATGGACTAAACCACTACTCGCAAAAAAAACAAATGACTACAACCAATTATTCTGATTTTCTAAACAGTTCAGTTTTAAATAAGTTTAATTTCTGAGGTTTGTTTTGGTCTTGATGTCTTGACTCCTACAGTAACAGTATCTCTTTGAGTCCTGCCCCTGTGTCTCTCATCCAATACTGGATGTTCAGACCAAACCAGACTCACATTGGGGATATTGACAGTTTTTTATTTTATTTTACCCATCATGCACCGCTCATCACAGATTTCTTCATCTCCATCAGCACATCATTAACCTTTTACGCAGTGTATGTTTTCACATCACCCACAGTGGCCCCCTCCACTCTGCACTGTTGATTCTAGAAATGAACCAGCCTCTAATGGTTTTTGCTACTTGGCGAAGAACTTTGATGTGTTTTCATAGGCGGCCTCCTCCATCATCTCATCTGCCCAGTGCAACCGCTGCAGCCGTGGGAGTCTATCGCCCCGTTTCACAGGAAATTGAACACGCGCGCGCATTATAGCCACCAGGACGCGATGAGTCAGGGTCAGACAAACACGCAGGAAAATGCCGGCGCGGAACCCATAGCATATGCATAAACACACTCATACTGAGAAATGACAGTAATCCCAGACTTTTAGAGTAACTGCACTCAGGGCTCCGCACAGCATCTCTCTGCTCATACATCATTAAGTGAGCCTGGGTGTTATAATGGAGAAGATGCAGTGAATTAGATGCCCTGACAGATTGTGTCAGGGGCTGCAATCCTATCAGGACTGGATAATAAAAAGACACTTAATCTAGCCAGTTCCCCATAGTGCTTCTTTGCACACTGAATAAAAAAGTCCTAATGCCCGCTCCGCGCTCTAACTGCCCTTGTCAAATTCTCTTCCTCCCCAACAGCAACCTAAACTAAAATCAAAAGGGCAGTAATTAGAACTTAATCTCCTCGATCTCAGCCATTCATCTGCCACTACATTTCCCACACAGAGGCGCACAATCCAATGTTTTTGTCATCGCCGTTAAAGTGTGCGGCGGCCGGGCAACGATCCGCTAATTTATGAAGACCTTGGCTCATCAGAGGGGCCGAGGATAAAAGGCCGTACGGGGGGGGGTCGCGCCGCACATTGTCCTTCACGCCGCGAACATCAGTCACGGCAAACAGGGGCACGACACACACAACAACAGCCCATTCATCACCCGGCAGAAAGTCGTGGAGACAGGAACGAGCGCAGGTACCAGAACGACACGGTTCCTCCGTCTTTGTCGGGGAGCGGCACGGCGACGGCCTCTGTGAGGATAACGAGCGGGGCGCCGCCGCCGCCTCGTCGCCTGTCAGCGGCGCCGCCATTTGCCTAATGCTCTCTCTTTGTAGAGAGTAACTCTTCCCCTTGTCTGGCTCTGCCTTTACAGTGGAGAGCAACCCGTGCCAAACCAACCCCTGTCTCCACGGCGGGCGGTGCCTGCAGGAAGGCGACGGCTACAGCTGCTACTGTCCTCAGGGCTTCTCCGGAGAGAGCTGCGAGATCGGTGAGTCACTGCCGGGTCGGGTGCGAGCGAGGGGAAACCGTCCTGCAGACAGGCGCTGTGTCACCGTGGCGTTATGGAAAATGTGCTGGGATCACACGTAGCAGATGCAGTGGGTTCAGGAGGTTGTTGCTCTTGTGATCTGTGATTGGCTTATTTTTTATGACCCCATGTGGATTCCATCTGATTGCTTTCAAAAGGAGGAGGGGCGTTTCCGTCGGGTCCGGTGGTTTTAGATCAACCCTCTGCAGACTGAGGGTGAACTGGGAATATCCATATGCCGGGAGTCAGCCAGCTGCGACGCGGGCGGCTGATTGTGCGCTGTGCGTGCTCAACTGTGTGTGTTTTCACCTCCTGCCCCCAGAGGAGCGCCAACCTCATCTTTCCACTCAGCTGTGTGATGAGAGAGCGCGTCTGCCAGATAAAGTCGGCGCAGTGTTTTAGGGGCGTGTGCGTGTTTGTGTTTGCGCGTGTGACAGAGACGGGCAAGGACACACGGGCCACAGAGGAGCTATGAGCTCAGTGAGGGCTGCAGCGGCTGATTAAAGTGCCGGAGCGCTGGGCACATGTTGGCGTTGATGAGGAGAGACAGGAAATAAAGCTGAGGGAGAGTGACGTTGCTGCTTCGTGGCCTCAATGAGCTTAAAATCCTTGTTGATAGCAGGTTTGTCACATTGATTCTGAACCTTAGCCAAACAAACTGTGGGTTGAACCATAATAAATGTACGGGAGTAGGATTAGATGAACAGGAGTGAAATGTGATGATTTCTTATATTTATGATGGTGATGAATGAATCATCAAGTCTTTCAAATAGGTCTGAAGCACAAAATGCATCTTAGAAGTGGAAACTAACAAATTTAATATTGAATCTCGAATCTTTGAGTCCATGTTCATGCATAACACAGACCGAGCTGAGGGGTTGTAGGGTCCTGCAAGTCATACATCAGAGGTCAAAAGAGGCCTATTGTCTTGGGTCTGATTGTCGATAGCCTTTAATACTTGGGACCCAAAATCATTTATTTATGCAACATGTGTGTGTGTGAGCATTAACATCAGCGAAAATCAATTTCTGTTGTGGTTTTGGCAATCAATAAATTGTTACAAACACATGTTAAGTGCATGAATTATACAGACACACACACACAAACACACGACCAGTTTGTATTGGTTTCCAGCAATTGATTTGGTTTGTGTTTGTTACAGCGCAGAATAAATTGGAAGCAGCCCGTTCATAACATATTTATTGTCTACTGATTACTTTTCTTGTGTCGTTGCTGTTTACGATATTATTCGCTCAGGAGTGTTTAATTGCCTTCGCCAGTGCCACAGAATTGTTGTAATGTTGATTATGTTGCTAAACAGCTGCATATCTGATGTTTTTAATAATAATTACGGCCAAAGGCAGAAGGTTAATTGACTGCAACAGCTAATGCTTGACCACAATTTAACCCACTCGCTGTTCCCCAGTAATTAGTAAAGGGTGCCTCCGTTTCAAATGCACAGTCTTAATTTCCTTCAGTTCATCATTCTTGGTTCATGGTGCTCTCTCTCCCACCACTAAACAAACACGTTTAGATGCAGCTCTGTTACAGCCAGGGAGGCACATAAACCACTATGCCAAGCTGCGCATCTGCTCCCAGTGTAAAACGATTATTTAGACAAAATAAGCCGGTGGCATCACAGCTGCATCGCACCTCAGAGTCTGTGTTCAGAACGGGTTTGTAGCTGCAATTATTTGGGAAGAAGCGTTTTAGGGAGCTGCAATATTGAAAGCCTGCGTTCGTAGTGCGGCTCTCACCGTAGCGTAGAGTGAGTGAGAGGTGTCATTGTGCTGTTCCAGTCTTTAACTCATTTGAGGCCGTCAGCAAGGACCCATGGACACTAATGTGCAACGCTGATGTCAGAAATCCCAGCTCTGGTTTTCCAGGATCCCATTGATCATCAGAGCTGCTTGGTAAAGTCTGGCTTCTGCCGCACAATCGGTGATTAATGAGGCACGGCACAGCCTGCCACTTTGACGGCCGTGTGCTGAGATCCAGTAATGAATGATATTTTCCTCCCACACAGCTGGAATGAACATTTGTTCACAGATAGGGAAGAATAAAATATAGCCCAAAACAAACAAGGGAAAAACAGCCCCAGGGGACGACGCTCTCCCGATAATGTCCATATAAAACACTCACGTATCTCAGTCTTAATGTCTCTAATCCTTCTTGTACTTTACACAAAAAGCAGATAAAGAGAGATCATTCCACATCCCAGGAAATTTAATGAATCCGTTCACAGCGCTCGCACTAAGTTCTAGGAAAATTCTTTATTGGGTTGCCTTGGCAACGGTTCCTTTTTATTGTTTCTTGCTTCCGCGCTGACCCGCATACAACACGCCGCGCTGCTCTAGAGATCCCCCGACCCAGTCGTCTGCCCGTCACGCTGGGAGCTGCTCGCACTGAGCCTCTGCGCCCGCTTCAGCAAGCGATGGATCACCTGCTGCCCACTAATCTAGACCCCTGCCTCTGAAAGGGGCCGCTGTGAGGAGACGCTGATGGTGGTATTCACGTCACCTGTCAGGGGTTTGAGTGTGATGCATAAATCCTTTTTTATTTAGTAAACTCATCATCCATGTCCTAGGATGGCCCAGTGTACTGTAAGTCATGCTTTATATGTCTTTGCAGCATTTCTCTTAATACTACAACTAACAGCAGTTTATAAACGTATTGTATTTCTGTCAGGAAAAGAAATCTTTGGTTCCCAACCTGATCATCAGTTGATCTTAGTGTTGAAAGAGTCACTAGTTTGTTAACATTAAAGGTAGATGGAAGATTAGACTATTTCTGGGGTTTGCACACAGTCGTCATCGTCATCATCATCAGCATCATCAGTTTCCTTTCCGTTTATGATGAGTTACAGTACGAGAGAGTTAAATGAGGTAGGTTTTTATCTGAGTGACGTCAGGCTGCAGTTTGAAGAACACAGCGCATGAATGGCCTCACTTCACTCTTTTATGAATCCAGCAGACCTTCAGTGGAATTAGAATGTATGGAAGTAGAATATGTTTAGTTCACTTAGATTAAAGGCTGTGGAAATAGGCAGTTGAGGCCCTGAGTGATTTCTATGAAAAGGTTAAGATGCATCATTGTTTCCCATTTATATTATTTCTGTCAGTGTTTTTTTTTTCTTCAAAGGCTCAAAAAATGAAATCTCATTCTTTTTGACAGCGGCAGCCGTTTGTGTTTAGTTCAAATGCGGTTTGTTTGGGGGAGACGCATTAGCCTGTCGCGGCCTGTCTGTGAGCGCAGGTCGACAACTCGCAGGGATTTAAACGGAGTCGGACTTAGGGAAATTACGTCCTGTCGGCTGGAGTCTGGTGTCAGGAAGACGTCCATCAGGCCGTCAGGCAGGAGAAACAAGGGGAGCGCCAGGTAAACAGTGGTCGGCGTCGAGATAGAAGCAGACGCGTGCGTGCGGCCGAGCGCTAATGTGTTCACACGTTCAGATGCGACTGAGCTTTGGGGTCAAGTCGGTGGATGATCCTCTTTAAAAGAGGAAATTAGTTTGATGGCACTTTTCTCCCCTTCTCTGGTTCGACCCTGGTCCCTCTTAGCCCCCATCCATCTTCCTCATGGCCCTCTGCGGGTTCCCCTCCTCCCACTTCCATCATTTGCATGATGAATTAGAGGAGATAACAGCAGCTGAACTGCACGGAGGTGCAACAGTTTGGCCAAAATGACACGCTTCAAGGACTGGGACTTTTTCTCATTCCCCTCCTTATCTTCATTATTCTCATTTTGCTCCTGCGTTTCTCCTCTGCGCTCCAGCGCCTCCTCCAGCGAATCCGTGCGAAACAACGGCCCGTAGTGGAGAAGAGAAAAGCGCAGAGAAACCGTCCACGCGGTCCCTTCGCTGCGCGTTCGGATTCACAGGTGGTTTTGCAGAACTCCCAGGACAGTTTGGGCAAAATAAATTGCATAGCAACGCCGACAGCAGCGTTGAAGGATTTCTGCTCGACAGCGAGCAGCCACGGCGGATGTTTTTCCTCACCTGCCTTCACTCTCCAGCCTCATTTCCAATCATGGTGATTAGATCTGAGTCTACCCCACTTCCTTCCTCTCTCAGCGCTCCATTTCCCCTCTGCAGTTTCTATCAAATATGATTTTTTTATCCTTACATTTATTTGTGTGAGACCATATCTTCTAAAGTACTTCTCCCCTTGTGCTATTAATTCTCCCCCTCCCTCCCTCCCTCCCTCCCTCGCCTCCTTCTCCCTTTACTCTTCCTCCGTTGCTTTTTGGCGAGACCCACAGTACAGCGCTGCGTTGGAATTGCGCCGCAGTGCAGAGATTGGGGTGAAAACAAGCCCGTAGCCCCACAGCATTTTTCCTAAATAACACATTTCATTTCCTGCCACACGTCCCCACTCCTCACAACCCCTAACCTCCCCCCTCCCCTCTCTCTGGCTCCGCGCTTCCGTCGCTTTCGCTCCCTCTCTTGCTCCGTATTTTCCTGTCAAAGGCCAATACAATTATTCATACAGAAATGCTTCTGTACTCATGCATAAAATGAAACTTGTTCAGGCTCACGCGTTCACTCACCTGCACACTCCATTTGCCCAATATGCTCGCAAGCATGTGCACAAATATATTCTTCTTCCTCGTTTAATTTTCTGTTATAGCGCATCGTCTCAGCCCGACCCGGCCTCCTACATACATTCACTCACACACCTCTTTATGCCTTCATGTTTTATATAAAGCTAAGATGTGCCAAAGACTATGTGAAGAGCTAATACATAAGTCATGTTTGAAGGGGCCCAGACTAACGCCCTCCTGCTGGCTTTCTGTATTAACGGATCCCTCCTCTGGGACTCGCCCTCTCACATCAGCTCATGTGATTGAGCCTGAAAGATTCATGAAGTCGAAGCTATTAATATCGGCGCCCTCTAACCTATACCACTGTGTCCACAGATATGAGCGATGAGGTCAAAGACGATGGGGGAAATGCGAAGGACAGGCTGCGGCTGAGCATAATGGAGGTTCCGTCGTGGATAAACACAGGCTGCCCGGGCATTTGTCAGCAGATCCCTGAGAATGTGGTGATTTGGGGGGAAGTGAGGCAGGAACCAATATTGGCGCCGTTAGACGTGGAGGTATTGTATTCGAAAAAGCACAGAGCTACGGCCAAAATTGTGAAACCGAGAGAAAGAAAACAGCAAATAGACGAATAGATAGATAGTTAGTTGCAAGGGTGCGTGGAGGAAGACAGATGGAACGGGCCGGCCCTGCCATGCTGCTCCCCTCCGGACATTCCATTCATTCCTTCATTAATGATGGAATGGCTTTGGCTGCAAATCTGCCAAGTTCCAGCACTTAGGTCAATATGTCGTAGAGTTTTGCTGCTGTTTCTTTGCTTCTACTTTTTGCTGGGGGGGTCAAAGAATCGACAATGCCTCCTCTAAATCCCATTAACACTAGCATGCAACCGTCATAATGCAGCTGCAGTTTGACCTCAAAACTATGTTTGATAGCCATAGAACTGGATCAGCCGCCTTCCCCTTGTTTCTTACTTCTCAGAAAGCAACTCACAGTTCACCTGTTTGACCTCCACATTTATCAGAATGTGTACATAAATAAAATCCCTGCATGGATGAAGTGCCTAAGCAGTTAAATGAATCGCTTCTTACTGTAGCAGCATAAGCATAATGTTCTAATAAGCCTAGTTTCTAATAAGCCGCCATCACAGTCCTTTAGAATCAGCCTTTCTTGCGCTAGAACTGGTCCCTCCTGCCTCGTGCAATGGCTGTAAAAGAAGCATTAGAGCCGTCAGTGCTTCAGACAAAGCAGCAAGCCGGAAATGAGCCTCGTGTGCCTGTCAAACAGCTTCCTTTACAAATAAACAGCGCAGACTCAGCTCTCCTTATCAGTGGAATATTTAAAAAAAAACAAAAGTTTAGCATTCAACCTGTAAACAGAAGATGATATAAACATCAGATGCCCTAGTTTCCTAAAAAGTAATACTGTACTTAAAGTATTAAAACAATGACCAGGAAGGAGAAAAAAGTGAAGTGAAGACTGCTGAAGAGAAAGGGAACATTTTTTATGCTTAATTAAACTTTCTTTTAGTAAAAATCCCTGCTTTTGCACAGGAGCTCAGCGTGACAATGGTATAACTAAGAATTACTCAGCACAGCGACTCGGATGAAGTGTGCATGAGGATGGATGTGACAGTGACTGCGCAAATGGCAGCGTGTGTGTGTCTTTGGTGTGATTGATGACCAGCAGTTTGTCACAGTTTGTCGGGAGCGGAGGAGCTCTGAAAGGGCCATGATTGGCTGGCTCAGCCTGTATTCACATGCCTCATTAATTCATCCATGCCACTCGATTCCTCAATCAGCATTATGATTGGCTGCCCCCCCCCCTGCTGTACCACCATGCATACCCCAGCCCAGCTCCCCCCACTGCAAGGGCCTGATTGGAGCTGCAAACCCTGATTCAGGCGATAATGCACAGACGCACTCACACACGCGTACACGGGTCTGCACACAGATGGAGCCGTAGAAATGCACAAATCCTGGTCTCACGCAGAAAAATAGAGATGCACAGATACCGCACAAAACCTAAGCGCATGCAGCTGTGGGCCAGTGTGCGGTGAAACGCTGTCCACAAATAGAAGAAATAGTGTGCGGCATAATTTCCCGGTTTTCAATCAGCGCGGACGCTCCTCCTTCCCCAGCTCCGCAGGACAATGAGAAACAAAGGACATACAGACGGCAGTTGAATGAGAATGAGCTGCAGGTGTGTGTGTGTGTGTGTGTGTGTGTGTGTGTGTGTGTGTGTGTGTGTGTGTGTGTGTGTGTGTGTGTGTGTGTGTGTGTGTGTGTGTGTGTGTGTGTGCACCTTATATAAACAGACCTGCAGATTAATGAGCTGCTCAACAACCTGCCAGGACCCACCTCTCTTTCTCCACACTTGCCTCCTTCAGTTGCCCCATATTTGCCTATTTGCCCGTTGTCTCGTCAGCTGAAGTGTCTGGTCCAGTGGATGAATACGCATGAATGTGCGCGATAGGCGTTTGGTTTGGCTCATGGTGTCGCTGTGGATGGATGGAGGCAATGACTCGGTGTTTGCCGACCGATTTCTACAGTAGGAAGTGAAGCATGTGCAGTAAAGACTGGCCTCAAGAAAAACAACAAGCTGATTCCCCATTAAAAAGCGGGAGAGCAGTTTAACACAGGGAGGGACACGCTGCACCGTTATCATTCAGCATAAATGCAGGTCACATTCATACACATTCAGATGAGAGTGCACAAAAATATCACAACACAAATGCAGGTGTCATTAAATACGTATATATTCACCCACAATCTGGGTATATTTTGCATACTACAAACTACATGCTACAGTAGTTGTGAAAGTTACAAGGTAATTTGGTCTATAAATAACTTCTGTTTCATTAATAACACTTAGTATTTACTAAGGGATGAAGATCAGCAGGGAGATGAGGTCACAGCTTGCTTTGTGCATGTGTGTGCGCCCTCGTATTTGCTGGACCTTCCTTAAAGGTTCTGTTGGTCTGAAGCTGCATGGATCCCCAGACATAAACAGTGTGAGCACTATTTTTATCTTATAGCGGCACAGAGATAAAAAAAGGCAAAATACGAGAGAAGAGAAATCCAAAAAAATGACTGAAAAGATAAAGTCCCAGTTTGAAATTTAGTATCATTGACTGTCACACAAATGAGTAGAAAAAAATCAGCCTTCCTGAAGATAAGGGCAGTTTGTTTGCTCCAATTCTTTTCATAAATAGATTTAAAGATTGAACATCAGAGCTGTCTCGCCTCACAAACACACGGTTATATAATTTCACTGTTGATGATTAACTGATCCTGACAGCACTATGGAGAAAATAGATAACTCCACTGTACTATTTCCTCTTTAAGCTTGTCAGAAATAGCGACAGGAGGCAGAGAATAGCCTGTCATTCACCCCTCTGGGGATCTGCTCCACTTTAAGTTATTATATTTTTTAAGTGTGCACAATCACAAAAGGGAGGACTAAGAGTAGGAAATAAGGAGGGGAGGCGAAAGAGGAAACAAGGGGTCAAATGTGAAAGAAGAGATGAATAAAGCAAATACTGTAAGACTGAGGACAATGATTGAAGAAAACATGTAGAAGAAATTAAAAATTGAAGTAGAGAAAGAAAGCAGAGGAGAACAGAAGGACTGTTAGGAAGTGTAAGAATTACAGTAGAGGCACTTTAAGTACTCCACTTTAGGGGTCATATATGTAGCACCTTTAATCTGAGGTGAGGTGTTAATGATTGAACCTCTGGGTGTCTGCGACAGATAAAGCAGTCAAAGAACAGGCCGAGGTCCGTGTGGCCTGGAGGGACGGCCCTAGCTAACACCTGGAGCCCCACAGGGACACCTGTAAACCCTCCCGAGTCTAAGGAAATTAGCCTGGTGAGAGCCAGAGGACCAGGGATAAACCTGCCATTATGAGACGTCCAGAGGGAGGGCCACAAAATGGAAGTGACTAATGAACAGGAAGTACAGAGGAAGAGAAATGACTGCAGAGAACGGAGTGAGGCGGAAATGAGGGAGAGCAGACGGAGGAGAACGATGGGGGACGTTAAAGAGGAGGCAGAGCCACGCGTTCTCTGGGTCCGCTGTGCATCTCCTCCAGATAGATTCGCTCGTCCTCCGTCTGTGAGGAGACAGAAATAGAGAGTGAGGCTGGATGATACTGGTGGCACTGTGGCAGCTTGCTTGGCTTCCTGTGTCCCTGGCGTCTTTCTCCTGGCCACTGGCCTCCTCCCACACAAAATATAAACAGACACGGACGACGCAGCCATTGAATGCACGCACACATGCACACCCACACACACACACAAGCACAGACACACATGCACATGCACACACACAGACACACACACACACACGCACAGACACACATGCACACACACACAGAGACACACACACAAGCACAGACACACATGCACATGCACACACATGCACACGCACACACACACACACACACACACACACACACACACACACACACACACACACACACACACACACAAGCACAGACACACATGCACATGCGCACACACACACACACACACACACACAAGCACAGACACACATGCACACGCACACACACGCACACACACACACACACACACACACACACACACACACACACACACACACACACACACACACACACACCGCTGAGCGCTCGCAGCCTGTCAGTACTGAAGGCTAGCAGAGCGATGTGAGATGTTGTGACACTTTACCTCATTACATTTTCCCAGGCTGTTATGAATGTTGCAGCAGCGCTGTCAACCAAAGCGAGGACCTGTCTGAGACACACCGTGGGCACGCGCAGCCACACACCACGCCACTGACGCGCTCCCACAGTCACAGTTCAATGCCTGAATTAAGATGAATCTTTTGCTGTTTTCGCATATCCTGTCGCGGCGCGGCCTTTGGAAACGTCTGCGCGTCGGCTGTGCTCTGTTCCCCTCGGCGCGAGGAAACCCGGTAAACTCTGACGCCTTGGATTCGCTGCCCGCGTGCAGCTCTCGGTAATTCGTCAGGGCTCAAACATGTAACTGTAGTGGTGAGGTGGCACATTCCTACTGCGTCAAGCTCTGTACAGAATCATACAGACTGGGGCGGGCGGCCGTCTGCCTCAGCTGGCTGGACGGAGTGGAGCAGCGTCCCAACACGGTGGCCTGTGAGAGGGAAGAAGGCTTCTCAGTCGATTCAGCAGAAACCCCAGCACGAGGAGCTTTCCTCCTGAGTGTGGATCCTCTGATGGGCTGATGAGCATCACACGGCGCTCTCTGGAGAGCAGCGCTGAGCCTTGGGCTGTACCAGAGCTGCTGTGTAGTCTGTCTGTTCCCTCTCCTCCCTGCTGATCCTGATCCCTTTGTAATCCACCCGTGCCCAACCACAGCTGTTGGCGTAGACCCACACGTGCACACAAATACACACCGTGTAATTGATAGACACTCGGGTACAGTGCATGTACAGTATCTGCATTTACAAGATGTTCTGCTCATTAGTTAATAATATTTGAACCCCAGCTGCCCTGACTTTAGGATCTACTGTATTAGAACTACTACTACTACTACTACTATGCAGTACTTGCAGGAGTATTGCGACTTGCCTGGAACAGACACACATGTAAACTTGGGATAAAAGTCTGGGTAATAGTGATGCAAAGTGTCTGAACCCAGGCTGGTGTTCATGTCAAACCGAATCTGTGGTGGGAAGCTGCAGCTGACAACTGTCAGTCTGGCCTGGTCCCGGTTCAGCGTTTCACGCTTCGCTCCAATAAACGTCTGGGAACAGAATGTGCCGCACTTTTCTAAAATGAGGGAGCAGGAGGACACAGAGGCTAAACCACCTGTACGTCTGAGGTAATAAGGCGGGCGGCCACTCAACAAGTTGTCGGCAGTGAAATGCAGTAAATCTAATGACGGACTGGGTTTACAGTAGTTGGAGCTGAGTGATGCTCCAGCTGCAATAACAAACTGTTTACACATATTCTAAGAAGTAAAACCTGACTCCATCTCATGTTCCTAGGATACACTGCATATCCAGTCATTAGCATAAGCATTTATTCTGAAAGCACACTGAGTAGAGCTGGTGGAGACCAAAACAAAGCGAAAAAGAAGCTGAACGATGGATTAACGCTGAATTGTTGCTACATACTGTATGCAGTAGAGACAGGAGATAAGTTACAGTAAGATGATTTACTGTGAAACTGAACCCATTGATAACATGGACACGCAGACACATTAACTTAGTAAAACGCCCATGCATCAGGGCTACGGGTCAGCGAACGGCTTCTCGCACTGTTCATGTGGAAATGGTGCATAAGCGAATGCAAACATGAACACACAATCATCTTTTTCTGTCCCAACTCATTAACGTGCCTGCGCTGGGAAAAAAAAAAAACACGCACACAGCAACATTACAGTTATTGAACCGACACAACACGGACCATTGCTCGCTGTTTGGACGAGCAGCGGCTCAATAGAACGGCATCCATCTTTGCAGAAGGCCATGGAAATGTCACTGGCCCTGGGCTAACTAAAGGAAGTCAATCATCCAGGGTCTCGCACAATGAAAGATGACAAACACAAAGGGCCTTTCAGCCAAAAACCTTTGTGACAAACATTTCCATTTCAAAGCCTTCTTTTTGCAGGATGTCATGTCAATTTATTTTTACATAATGTCGTCTGTGGTTCGGAGGCAATTAGAAGGATGTGAGAAGGGCGACGGCGTCTGTCAGCGCTCCCGGCGCCCGCTGTTTGTTAGTGCGTGTTTGCATGTGCTCATGTGTTGGTCTGCGCCCGCTTGTGTGTCTGTATGCATGTAGATGGCTGAACAGTCTTCCTGTGTCGCATAAAACACCGTCCCCCTCCGGCCTCCGTCGCATCCCGTCGCAGCAGAAGTCTCCGCGTGGCATTTACCGGTTCAAAGGTCGTGTGTGCAATTGATCAGGCTGCTGTTAGATCTGCACAGCTGGCATTTAGAGGAAAATGTGCTTTTCCTCTTTGTTAGGACAAACCCGTTGGCTTTGGCGTATTCGTGTCCGCCCTGCACAGAGTGGACTTCCATACAACCCGGGAAGAGATTGGTTTCTCAGGTTGTGTATCTGTACGTGTGCACTGGATGAATATATCAACACAACTCGGAGATATTTGTGCAAAGTCAAACACTTTATTTGACAGTCTTGTCAATGGATTCATTCTGTGGTCCTTTCTTCGCTTTACAAAGCAAATTTCCCTCACCACTGAGCAGTTACACAAGTCTTTGTGCAGAAAAAGTCTTTCTACGCTGCAAGTTTCTCTCAAATGTTCAACGGCGCCACAGAAAGAAGGTCAGCTGTAGTAAGTCAGAGTGGCTCTTTCAGACATTCATTAGGTTGACAGGCAAGTGGTTGCAATCTTGACCCCCTCAATCAATGTGTGTAGTGCTCATAACAGGCAGCCTCTATTTCACAAGCTGCACAGTAAACAGCAATCACTTAAAATCCCATTCAGAATGAACCTGTCTCTCTCAGCAGCGATGCAGAGGGAAGTGGAGCTATTTTTATGTCAAAGCCAACGAGTGTCAAGGAAAAAATATCTCGTGCTTTTTGTTTTGACGTCTCTTTTCATCAGATGTCGCGAGTGATTGCTCCGCAGTGTTCGGAGGATGCAACAGGACATTTGCTAAACGCAAGTCGCTGCAGTGACCAAAGGAAGTCGCGGTTGATTCAGTTCATTTTGATGAGGAGGGAAAGACGGATGAACGCTGAGGCTTCACACTCAGCGGCTGCTTCTCACATCAATAAGTGTGTGTTCGTGTCAATATTCTTTTAACTAGTGAAACTGTACATTTTATACAGTAGATACAAGCTGTTTGACTGAGCTGACACAAGTTTTAACTTTCGTGAAGCTCTTTTCAAGCTGGACCCAATATCCTCAGTGTTAATGTGAAAGCTCTTCATGAATTCTGGATTACTTTTATGATTGATCTTTCAGTAAAACTGTTACTACTACAAATAGATTTAAAATATTCTGCTCAGTAAACTTGTGTATACAGTACTTAAGTTCATTTCAATTACACACTTGCTGTAAAATACTAAGAAAACAAGCATCAACTTGATCAACTGGACATACTGTGATTAGTATAGATTACAAACGGAAACAGAAGTGACAGATATAAATGTCAAATAAAAAATAATTATTTAGATGAATACATTCAACCACCATAAGAGTCAAAGTGGTATCATAAATTAGAATTATCAAACAGCTTTACTGTTAAAATGATTCATATACTGCATTAAGACTGGTGCAGAGGAATGCATATTCATTGGGAAATAGGTCATCATGTGTTTGCTCTTTTATTTCCAAATTGAAGATTCATTCATATATTTAAGGATTCATCATTATTTTAAGGAAAGACAAACCTAAACAAAATTCAGATCAGCTGTTACTGTAAATGACCCACATGTACAGGCATCAACATGAGCACATATACACAACACGTAGTATGTATGTGTAAGGATGACAGTGTTGGTAAGTGGAGAACTTGATGATACGATGCATGTCAGTACATTCACTGTGTGTAATGTGTGTTTTCATTTACATTGCTCTTCGTGGTTTCCACTTTGACATTTAATGTGCATGTACAGTATGAGACCTCTACTGTAGACCTGACTCAGTGTCATGTCACTGAGTCACGATCTGCTGCTTTACGGTTTTTATTACTGTCTATCAATCTCAAAATCAGCTTCAAAGCAAAACCTCACGGTGTCTTAAGCTCAGCCGACGAGCTGTGACATTAGCAACGATGTGAGATCCATTCAGAGGCGCTTTAATGTGGTGTGTGGTAATTAATCCATGGACTCGCAGAATCTGTAATGTTCATATAATGTTCATTTTTTTACTGGAAATGAAGGAATTCTCAGCCCCCGTTAACCTGGGTTCTGCCTCATTAACGGAGCACAGGATGTTCTCCACTTCCTTATGCCTAAAAGTAAAACAGGTGCAGTATCTAACGGCTGGTTTGTAATGTTGGCTTCCTGTAGACTGGACACAGTTTGACCTTTTTACAAGCACTTCCTGCTCAACAGTACAGGACATGACGCGGTGAGCTGGTGCTTTTTGGGAGCATCGTTATTATCCCTATAACATCACAACCACCCAACTTTATCACCGTCTGACTGGACTCTCTTCCCGCTAAACTCGGAACAATTCACAGCCATGAAACTGCTGATTGGAACCGAGTTCTCATTTATGAAATGGATACAGAGCTGTTTGCTTTTTTATTCGTCATCAACATTTACAAACTCTGCGCCGGTGACGGCAATTCAATACATAAATCTCACAGTTGTAAAACAGAAAAAGGCGCGTCGCAGCCAAGTCAGACACGGAACAGAATGTTAATGAGGACGCTGGGACTGGTTCAAAGGTGACAGGAATTTAAGTGGGTGTATTGATCTGATAAATAATCCCAAAAGTGAAATTAACACAAAGCACTCCGTCACCCAAGTGTTTGCTCTCTGTCCCTCTGTCGCCGTCCCTTTTCAATTATTCATCCCCTGGTTTTGACACATGCCTGCAGTAAGCCTCCAGATATTCTGTCAAACCACACCACCCCCGCTTTGTCTGGCTGCTGTCTCCCCTGCCCCGCGTCCCCACACCGACAGCTGCTTACACACTCATCCTGCAATCATACGTTCCCATTCAAACTATGTATTTTTCAA
This sequence comes from Betta splendens, assembly GCF_900634795.4. Classification (NCBI taxonomy): domain Eukaryota; kingdom Metazoa; phylum Chordata; class Actinopteri; order Anabantiformes; family Osphronemidae; genus Betta; species Betta splendens. The sequence goes on from NC_040884.2 coordinate 26,073,486, forward strand.
TCAGCGGTGAACCAGATCTAAACCGCAATTTCACATTTGCGCCTCCTCCGCCATTATGTGGTCCACGTCGGCGTTCCTGTATTCATCCGCTGCCTCTGCCGACGCGTTCAAATGGAGTGTTGGCTTAAAAAAGAAGCTGGTAGCATCGCTAGTGTGTTAGCGGCACCCGGCAATTACCACAGTAGCTGGCACCTGCTCGTGCCTCCACCCATTTGTGTGCCAGCAGATAAGTGGAGCGCTGCTCCCTCCACTCCCTGGAGACCGTGCCGGCGCCCGGGCCTGATTTTGTTTAACTGGGGACTGGGCCAAAAAGTGATGGGCACACGTCTGCACGTGCAGAAATACAGTGACACCACACACGCGGCCACCTGCTTCACTTGGACGCTCCTCTCGGCCGAGCGGAGATGGAGTGGACCCGCCCGCTGCGCTCAAGCCCTCGCGGCTCGGGTGGAGGAGAACGTGGAGCCTATAGATGCTGGAGCAAAGTGATGATGTACTGTACAGGATGTGTGTGCGGTGAAGCTGAGCCTGAAAATGCTGCTTTGAAGCTCCACACAATATTTGGCTCCAGAAGTACAGTATACAGTACTAGTACTAGAAGAATACAGTACTAAAAGTATAGTATACAGTGCTACAGTATAAGTATAGTATACAGTGCTAGTACTAGAAGAATACAGTACTAGATGTACAGTATACAGTGCTAGAAGTATAGTATACAGTACTAGTACTAGAAGAATACAGTACTAGAAGTATAGTATACAGTGCTAGAAGTATAGTATACAGTGCTAGAAGAGTACAGTACTAGAAGTATAGTATACAGTGCTAGAAGAGTACAGTACTAGAAGTATAGTATACAGTGCTAATACTAAAAGAGTACAGTACTACAAGTATAGTATACAGTGCTAGAAGTATAGTAAACAGTACTTATACTAGAAGAGTACAGTATTAAAAGTATAGTATACAGTACAAATACTAGAAGAACACAGTTATAGAAGTAAGGTATACAGTCAGATTTACTCACATGTAGTAAATTTGTGTTTTACATTGCTCCCACAATGCAATTCGGCAACATCTTTCGTGAACCTTCATAATCCACTTAGAAGTCCACTTAGAAGTATACAGTAGTATACTGTTCTAGCACTAGAAGAGTACAGTACTATACAGTAAGTATAGTATACAGTGCTAGAAGTATAGTACAGTATATAGTACTAATACTAGAAGAATACAGTACTAGACGTATAGCATACAGTACTAGAAGTATAGTAAACAGTACTAATACTAGAAGAGTACAGTACTAGAAGTACAGTATACAGCCAGATTTACTCACGTGTAGTGAATTTGTGTTTTACATTGCTCCCACAATGCAATTCGGCAACATCTTGCGTGAGCCTTCATAATCCACTTCAGCCTTCAGTCCGTGGACCTTCATAAAACACTTGTTGTTGTGTAGAAGCTTTGTGTTGTACAGCGCAGACTGAGCCCCGGTGACATCAGCGGGACGTCTTCAGGCTTGTTCTGCACACAAAGCTCATCCACAGCGTCTGAACAAGCAGATCAACCACACTCCCAACGTGTTGATATCCCCTTTCTTGTGGGAGGCGGTTCCGTCTTTCTAGCGCGCTTTGTTTTTTTGTTCTGCCTTTATATTCTTATTTTTCCGCCCCATCTTGAACCAGACGGCTGGAGACAGTTATACACGGATATGCTCCGATACACTGAACCAACACAAATACCAGCTCCTCTGGCAGAGACGCTACCTCCTGCATCAAATTCAGCCTTTGATATGAGCCAGCCCAAAGCGAGGCACAAGCAATGACGCTGTCACGCTGTTTCATCCAGACAGACTCGTCCGCCCCAAACACTGTCTGCGTGCAAAGCCTCTGTAATCCAAGCCTGAAACTTGCCAGCTTCATCTTCACCGCTCCTGTCTTCCTCCCTCATCACCTCTTCTGGCGCTCGCTACGCACTGCAGCCCCCTCCGCTCTCCCATGACCTCGTGCCGAGCCCCCCTGGGACTCGCTCACTCGTTTTGATGGCAGGAGAGAGGATTGTGGGAAACCAGCTGCAGTTTAATGATTTCGCCCCCGGGCCGAGATCAGTCATAGAAATGCAGTTAGCACAGAACAGAATGACTCTCAACCCTGCAAGTCTTTGGCGAAACGTTGGCGTTTGTGAGTCAAACATGTGTGATGTCCGTCCTACTGTCTGTGCGTCAGGCCAGCGTGCTGTTCCTTTGCTGCTGCAGACAGCTGCTTCATCAGTGTGAGCTGCAGGAGGAGCCTCCTCCGGCGCCGCGTCCTCCCCCCTCTCCCTCCGTCCCCCTGCGTTCCTCCCGTCTCCTTCCCAGCTCCGGTCTGACAGCGAAACGGCGGCGCGTCCTGCAAACACATTGCAATTAGCATCATGCGCTTCAGTGAATCCCAAACTGCTCGTTGATGAAGTTCAATCAATTGGCTTTAATTATAACTTTCGCAAAAAACACCTCTAATCTCTGTAAAGTTTGATCCTCCCCGGAGTTTGTTCAGTAACAAGCTGTGGCAGGCTGTTTGAAAAAGTGTGTGTGTGTGTGTGTGTGTGTGTGTGTGTGTGTGTGTGCGTGCGTGCGTGCGTGCGTGCGCGCGTGTGTGTGTGTGTTTCCATCTAACCTAACTCGCTCTCTTCCCACTTCCTCTCCCTCCAGACATTGACGACTGCCAGTCCAATCCATGCCAGAACGGGGGAACTTGTATCGATGAGATCAACTCCTTCGTCTGCCTCTGTCTGCCCAGCTACGGCGGAGCCACATGCGAGAAAGGTAACGGCCGCGCAGCTTTTTCTCTCCTGCTGATTGGCTTCATGCAGGTTTGCGCGCTTGGTGGAGGCCGTGCAGAGGAAGAGGAGCACCGCGGAGGGAGAAGAATGGACGGGGAAATAACCCGGGGCAGTGAAAGATGGGGTGAGGAGCTGGAGAAGCGGGGGTGAAGATGGAGCAGGTGGAGCGAGATGAAGATGAAGAGGGTGAGGAGGAAAATGAGATGAAGCTGAGAGCTGCGGAGACGGAGGACGATGGGGTTAATGAGGATGTGTAAAAGGAGACAGAGGTGGTGGAACAGGGAGGATGAGGATACAGACAAAGAGGGGGAGGGGGAGGGGGAGACGGGGGCCGGAGGGAAGCCCTGTGGAATTATGCATCAGATTTACACAGAGCACCTGCGTCCAGCTGGCTTCCTCTCTCATTACTGGAACTCCCCTGTGACGGAGGCTGTTCACCAACTGAATGTTGCATCAAAACACGGCAAATGTGTCAGTGAGACGCAAAAACACTGAGGAATGCCAGCTGCTGGAAAGGTGTGAAACGTGTGTCTGATTTTCACCTGGACGTCCACGTGCAGCCAAGATCCTATTCCTGCTTCACAGGGAGATGCGTTTTTTTGTTCAAGTGAACCTGCACAAACAAACAGAAAAGCTGTGACCTGCTCAACACATCACAAGGGTTCAAGTAGCCTCAGTAATTTTATTTGAGGAAGCAGAACAAAGACCAGCGTCTGGAGGGATGGGATAAACTGTCTGTCTGAGCTGAGACGAGGTCCAGCTTCACCTTTGACCCCAACTCTCGGGAGGAAAGTAGATTTGAATGTTTCGTCTGGCTGCTGATTTCACGCTCTGCCTCCTGTTCTCGCCTGGTCCGCTGTGGGACTGGGAGCAGAGCGATCGATGGAGAACGCGCACGCGAGAACAGGCTGCGACTAAAGCGCTCGCACGGCTGACAAACTGGGCGCTAGTTGATCTCCTCCCTTCGCCACATGCATCTGTTTGGCTCCGCCCCCGCGCGGCCGCGGGCTTTAAACCCTCACCTTCCTGCTTCAGCGGACTTGTGGAAACGCTCCTTGTTTCCTCTTCCAGTTCAGCGCCTTTGTTTACATCTGCACTAAACTCTTTAACACACAGCTGAAATGGAAAGCGGCCGCTGCTCTTTAGGTTTGGATTTAATTGCGCGTGCCGTGTTGTTACTCACTCCAGGCCCATTAATGTGACAGCGCTGCTGTTACGAGGCGGGGAAGGTGCGAGGCCTGCTGCTCAGTGTTGGGGTCTGCACCTCACTACATTCTGACCTTGATCTTGTAAGTCCACCAGCTTCATGGGCTCAGTTCTAAACAGCTGGAGGTCCCAGTGTTTCAGATGCTCGTTAATGGACGTTTGATGCCTGGCTCTGCCTGTGCCTGCGCTCATCGCTTGGATTAATGAGCAATCAGGATTTTGTTTGTGAGCATCTTACACATCGTGCGTGTTTAAAGCGTGAGTTGCAGAGACACAAGGTGAGCTTTACAAATCTGCCGCCGTCACGGCTGATCGCGAGCAGCAGGTCTGATTGTGTAAATCGACAGCCTCTGTTTTTCCCCGTCGCTTTTATCTCGCGCCGCTCGGCGCTCGCAGGAATGTAGGGTTCAGCTGTGAAAAGTACAATTCGCAACAGGCGTCGCTCTGCCATTTCGGTGTGATCTCGGTTTGATATCCAGAGGGAGGGCTGAACTGCGACATGAATGGAGGAAATGAACTCATTCGTTCCGCCGAGGCTTCCATCCATTTAAATGTCATCCAATTGGTGCCTGTCTGGGTAAAGTGGCCCCGTTCTCTCCGTCTCATTTGCGGTGCGTTCGCTGCGTGCTCAGGTGTGTGTGCCACGAGCTAACGGTCGCTCCGCCGATCCGCTGGCTCCCTCTGGCCTGTTACCATGGTGATCCCATCTGAGAGTCGGCAACGGTAAGTTGACAGGGATGGAGTCCTCGAGCGAACGCGGGAGGAAATGCTCTGTTATTCTCACACCTGTACAGTTGCATTAACACCCTCACAGGCGTGGGGCCGACGCTTGGAAAGTGCAGTGTTTTAGATACCAATGATAATTTCCTGCCGCGAGCCGAGGTTTCATAACGGACCCCTTTGAACGCTTCTGCACCACTAATGACGGGATATTTGCCTGAAAAGAGTAGGCAAGTTGTGATTAGAGCAACAAAGACGTCCGTCAGCTGTTCCCCTCTCATCTCCTCCCAGCGCCGTCCTGCTGCTTCTGCTTGGCTCGATGCCTAATCAGCAGCAGCACAGATCTGCTTCCTGCTCCTGACCCCAGTGCAATGAACGGCTTCGCTGCTTTCCTCCCGTCAGCCCCTCTGGCCTTTCACCTGCCTTTGGTCCTACAGGAGGGAAATGGCCACGGTGTGTCCGAGCAGGCCTGTGTTTCCTGCACCGTGGGCGCCTCCGCGTCGCTGCCTCCCTGCTTCCTCCCCCTCCTCCCGCTCCCGCTACCTCTCCGCTGTCACTCGCTGCACCGTTTGATGCCTCTCATCTCCCGCGCACCGCAGGAGGCTTTGTCGCGCTCCGTGGATGTTTTTATGTTCAGAGCACTCGTGTCACTGCGCGTCTTTGAGCTGCGTTTATGGAGACGCGCTGACTCTGTGCGTGGGGCGTGTTTGTGTGATGAGGTCTCTCAACTCACAGACCTTTCACCTGCATTCGTTGTGACCTCCACCACGGGAACTCTGGCCAAAGTTGAACCTAACTCTTAAAATGTACAGTAAAACCCAGTCCGAGTCCCATTTCTGATCGTCCTCGGCCTCTTATCTAGCGTTGAAACGCCTTTGCCAAACACGCGTGAGTAAACAATAGTCAGTCTCCCCTCACACCCTTTCAAATATCACAGCGTTTCTCTCATCCCTGTTTATTCGACTGCAGCTCAGATGGCGGCTGACTGCCTCAACTCCAAGCTGTGAAATTACAGTGGTGCACAATATGTTGTAGTTACAGAGCAACAAGCTTAATAACACAATAATCTAATCCGCAGGAAGGAGCCTCCCTCTCCGTCTCCCGCCCGCGTTCTCTCGCTGTCTGTTTATGTCTCAGAACAAATAATGAACAAATTGGGAACATAAAGCCAGCGTTTCGAGGATTGTGTTGATAATTCATCCCATGGTGTTTGGCTGCTGCTGTGAGAAATGCTTTTGGTGCCTCCCTAAACTCAGAGAAGGTCGGTGGAATTCCATGCGTCTTCTCCCACGTCCCCTCCGTCTTCCATTACCTTCATTGTTTGGGGAGAGGTGCTTCTTCCCTGTGTGTGACAGGCAGCTGCTCATCGGACAGAGGCTAATGCAGCACCAGGAAGCTACGGTGTCCGTTAAAAGTCACCCAGCTTCACACGGGAAGCCTCAGGTAGACACGTTCTCACGCACAAGCACGTGACACGAGGAACCTAAAACAAAGTGGAGCACCCCCCTTTAAAAGGAGAGCGCGGTGGGAGAATCTAGGGCGAACGCACACCCAGGCTTTTGAGGATGTCGAAGCCGGCAGCGCCACCAGCGCGGCGGCTCGGCAGCAGGCGGTCACCATTGCAGCGTAACCTGCACACGGAGCCTAATGAGCAGAGGCTGGGCTGACTAACAGGTTCAGGAGGCGCTGCGCAGTTCTCCACCTTTCCTTTAACACATGCACGCAAAGGTGATTCATGTGCGAATCCAGGCTTTCACACATAATAAAGGAGATACTCCACTGCTTAGAATGAACGTATGATTAAAGTGAGGTGACACGCGTTCGTAGTGACATAAAATATCAAATAAGCATAAAGGTTTAATTGTAGGAGTTTTTATTACTCAGCATCACCAGCATCAGGGCTCAAATCCTGAGAAAGTGAGGAATAAGGCGCTTGATTTCCGCAGCTTCACTGTGACGCCTCCTCTCTGTCGCCGGCTGTGCCGCTGCCGACACAGTAGGAAGCTTGGCTCCAAATTAATTTTTGTGCATCCTCCGGGTATTTAGAGGCTATTAATGCTAATGAAGATTCATGCATTCTAATAACATGTCGAAAGCGACACGTGCCAAGGCTGAGGAGAGAGGGAGCGCGAGGCTCCACCCGTCTCCTGGAGCAGGGAGCAAGCAGACCGGCGCTCAACGCGCCCGCGGGCGCGCGCACGTGTGGGGCGTCCCCGAGGCGTGGAGCCCAGTTCAGCCCATTCCAACGTAACACTTGCCAGTCGCCTCCGAACGGGAAGGCTGCAGAGACGAGGTCGTAATTTATTCGCATTCAAGCTGCTTAATTAAAGCGCGTTCCTGGAGCAACCGTCGGTCGGTGGAAAGGAAGGAGCAGCACAGACGCGACGGGAAGGAGCAGCAACGTCTCAGCAGGTGTCGCCGTACATAAAAATAAAAGAAGACGGAGAGGAGGAGGACAAGAGCGCGTGTTTAATAAGATCTAAGACGAATGCATCACGTCAGAAAGGAGAAGCAGCAGATTGTTGCTGTGGAGCCAAGTGACTAGTTTTCCAGTGTCACAGTCTCATAGCAGTCGTTCACACAGACTAACTCGATGAGGCCGTGTGCTGCTGTTGTGGGCTGAGTCTTTTGTCTGCCTAATTTGTTTGATTTTCACATGTGGGGGATATAATTTAGTTGCAAAGCGTAGCTCCTCAGACTTCCTGCCTCAGCTGCACACGCATGTTTGATCACTGGAAGGTGGTTGGTGCACAGATGCGCTCATCCGTCGAGACGTCCCGCGGGCGGCGAGCCACATTAACATTCATCTGTTTAAGTGCCTTCACCTGCAGGATAAATGTCCCTTCCTGTATATTCATGCTGTCGGGGAGAAGCCCGCTGACGTCTGAGACAACCTGAAAACCGTAACATCAAAACACACGCCTGTGAAAAGCCACACGTTCGTGACTGACCTCTGTCTGCACAGTCCAGAATCAGGAATGAAGTATAATAAAGTACAGTGGGTCAAAAATGATTTTTGTTTCCAGACTCAGTTTTACCTCCATCGTCAGGGAAAGACGAATCTATGGGCTAATTATAGAGAATGATGGTTCAGACGGGTATCAGCCATTCACGCTGCCCCCTGTAGCTTTTTACTTTAACATCCATTACTCCTAACTGTGGAAATCACACTAGAACATTTCATTAATCAACATTGAGCTCTTAATAACCAATAATAATGCCAGAGCCATTTCCTCATATCCTCACCTTTTGTCACAGGCCATCAGTAGACCCCCCTCACCTCTCTCTCTCTCTCTCTCTCTCTCTCTCTCTCTCTCTCTCTGATGTCTCTCTCTCACACTTCTTTTGCTGCTGTCATCTGCCCTCTTTCAAATGGCACACGGAGCTGTCAGCCTTCAAAGAGTCACAGAGGAAGGAGGCAAAATGGCAGCGTGCACACGCGCACACGCGCACACACACACACACACACACACACACACACACACACGCACATAATCCAATGCAAACACACCATTTCATCATTCAGGAAATCTAAAAAAAAACGAGCTGCAGAAATATCACTTGGTGATGTGGATAAACGACCCAATCAGTCAGTTGGAAGTGTATGGCCTTTTATTTCCTAACTGCCGTTCCCATAAGTCTGTGGGAATATTAATCGCTGAAACATAGCCCCTGCCTCTCTCTCTCTCTCTCTCTGCTTGACAGAGGGAAAGGCAGAGAAGAAGACTACTTGAATAATGTCTAAATATTTGAAGAGGTTGATGTGATGTCGGGCTTTGAGCGTCACTGTCAGCGAGTGGGAGAAGAAATCAGCAGAGACTAGGTTGAAGATCTGAGGGGCATAAAACATGCCTGTTTGTATTTTGATCTCTCTTTTCTTTGTCTCTTTTTATTGCATTTTCATTTTCTTCTCTTCTTGCTGCATCTTGTGTGTTTGACGCCTTTTCTCTTCCTACTTTCTTGGTCACCATATTTTTAAGTGTTCCGTAAATGATTCCTGAACAGAAATCCCATCAAACATGCACTTGTAGTGTGACTCCTGTTTTAAGCCCACTGGTACCTGTGTTAGTGTGGTGAGCAGCAGCCTTAGCACACAACAACTCTGGGCTGGCTGCCAGTGTAAACCCCACAGCACTGGGGCTTCTATTCAGCAAAGGTGTGTACCTTTAATTTATTTATGTGCATATTAGTGTGTGTGAGCGTGTTTTTTCCCCTCCCCTCTCTTTGACACCTGCCGTGACTCTCCTGCCCCTGTTCCTGTAGATAACAACCCATTCTCCACCCGCGTGAGCCAAACTGGACCCACTCCCGATGCTAATACAATGTACCAGCTGCCGTGTGGGCAGCTCTCTAAGCAGGTAGCATCCAGGGCTGGTGGTGGAGTGAAAGAGTAAGTTCGGAGTCAGCAGAGAACATGACAGCAGCAGAGGCACGTTTTGACCCCAGAAGGGCAGAGATAAGAGCACAAGCTTCACACTAATACTAATCTGCAGCCCCGCTCAGCAACACGCGTATGTGGTCGTACAAGCAGGAGAGCGGCTGATAACTGCTAAGTCACGCACATTCAGCCTCCTGGGAAGCTGATTTGTTCTGTAGTTTGGAGTAGACCAAACTGTTCAATAAATACCCAGCGCTTTCTTTTTTTAACGCTCCTCAGAGAACGCGGGAAAAGCGTCCGGAGCATTGGTAACGTTCACCAGTCTGCTCCGAATCCAAGGTCTCATTAATGAATGTAAAACTCATTTGTCGGAGTCCTCAGAGAAACACCAAGCACCCAAAGCACCACCCAATGTATTCAGTAATTAAAGATGAGGTTGGGTTAACGAGAGTCAAAGCTTTTTGCGAATCTCTAGACTATGGTTTTGTTTGGACAAAGCCACGATTCCAAATGGAAAGTTCCATTTCATTCTGAAAGGTGCAGCGCGTGTGCGTCTTACTACAGCGGGGCTGACCAGAGAGCCGCTGGGCCACCGAGGGGACCCGGCGGTTGTAAAAGTGGCTAATTGGGTTCTACATCATTAGCCGTTAAATCCCCGGACTCCACCGGTAGATAGCTGAACAAGCGGTTCAGTGACTTCCAGCGCCGCCCAGATGCTGTGCGACGTTACACCGAACGAGGGGAGGAGAGGCCATGGCTCTAATAATGTGACCTGAGGTTGTGAAGCCATCAAAGTGCACAAAAAACAAACCAAGTCTGGTGCAGATGGAACATAAATAATGAATCGCATACAGTATTTTACGGCTGTATTTTGCTTTAATCTGCTCGCTACTGCACACGAGGGACTCGGCGTGTGATGAAGTACTTCATGTAAGTGGGTTACTACTACTACTACAGTAAGTGTGTGTGTGGCCTCGTGATGTTAGTGGGACATCATTTTAGTCCTCAAGATTATATTTCATGTCAGTTTTGTCACATTTTTTGTGGCTGGCGTGGATTTATGTTCTCAGACTGTTTGTGGTGTAATAAATCTCTTTTCATATGTTGAGAAATGCTAATACCCCTGTTGAGTGTCTCCATGTCTGTGGCAGCATCATTTAAATATTCAGATGCTTAATCCAAACTGTATCTCACTGTAACAGTGGGACGTTGGAGAAGCAGCAATAAACCTGCGTTTCTGTTTCCAGGAATTGTAAAGTTGAAAGTGTGTGTGAGTCAGTTCCCCTGTCGTTGCCGTGCGACGTGTGACAAAGATGCTGAACATGTTGAACACTCGCGGCAGCTCTCCTCCCCCTCGTCATGGCTCTCTGTCGCCGTGACACCAACTAATGCACTGAGCTGCAACAGAGGAAACGTGGTATAGCAAATACATTGATTTAGTGTAGTGAGTCTCACTCAGAAAGGAAGAAAGGAAATGTAGCCCAGCTCAGGATGCTGTGACCCGCTGCTTTAAATTTTATGAAATGATGTCGCTGCACTCCACAGCACTGAGAGTCAAATGGCCCTGAACACGGCGGTGACTGGGAGAGAGCTCAGCTTTATGAAAGGCTCTCTCGCTCACATCGCGGTGTGAAGGTTTCGCGGCCCCTTTTTCACATTACTGTATAGACGGGCTTTCATAATGGACTCCTCTGCTTTTCCACAGCCAAACTGCATCTCTCTGCATACTAAACAGGGCCCCATACGGCCCAATTTGCACTGCCCAATTTACTGGTGTCGCTTCAGATTTGTTGGAGGAAAAGCTGAGGCCTTTTCCCCGATCCCCACGCTGACATGAGGGGGGGGGGGTGAGGGGGTGAGGAGATGAGCTTGGCTGACACATCAAGCCTGAGCCACGTCGACTCCGCGTTCGCGCGTGCGCCAGACGCGCGGCTCACGCTCCCACGGCTAACCCCCAGAGAGATGAGCCGCGGTGGATGAAGGAACGCGGAGAAGGAGACGCGGGCCGCGATGGAGAGATGGGTGGAGGGAGAATCAGCGGCCTGTCAGAGCGGCGACGGGGCTTAATTACCAGGCGAGCGCTGGCGCATTGGAAGCAATTTCTAAGGATTGTTGTCATTTGGATAGATTAAAACTCCCTTTCACTGGACTAAGCTGCCTCGCCGCAGACTCGCCTCAGCTGAGGATTATAAAGAAGGGAGATGGGAGACGGAGAGAGAGGAGTCGAGGAGGGCGCTTAAAGCAGGACAGTAACGAAGGAACGCGGCCCTAAACGCTCCCACTAATGTTCCGCTGCATCTGCCGGCTGTGGGTGTTCAATGATTAAACACCCCGTTTTCCTCTGACTAACCCCCCCCCCCCCCTCTTTTCGTTTGCCCGCAGACACCGAGGGCTGCGAGCACACGTGGAGGAAGTTCCACGGCCACTGCTACAGGTACTTCAGCCGCCGGCACACCTGGGAGGACGCCGAGAAGGACTGCAGGGAGCACAGCGGGCACCTGGCCAGCGTCCACAGCCTGGCTGAGCAGAGCTTCATCAGAGGTGAGGATGAGGAGGAGACGAGGGAACCGACAAAAGGCTGCTCGTGCTGCTTCATTTCCCGCTGACTCCTCGCTCTCACCAATCACATTTAAACAAGACACCTAGTGTCAATTTAATAATCACAGTGCTTCACTGTGTATAATCTAAGCAGCTCTCGCCCTGCGCTGCCTCCACCTGCTCTCATCACTTGATGGATCCCCACTGCTCGTCCTTATTATTATCCTACTCGGAGGTGGCACCTCCCTCCGTACGCGTGCTCCATAACTCCGTGATGAATGTCTGAGGGCGTTTATTGTGAGAAACGCGCCTTCGGGGGCCGGGCGCGTTCGGCCGCGTAAACGCGCATCACCGCTGGCTGCAATAAATAAGGAGCGTGGGCGACGCGTTGAAGAAGCGCACCAGACGAACAGCTCCGGGGAAAATTGGGCTTGATTTCATTGGAAGCGGCGTCTCACGGGGTCACTTGAAACGCGAACGCTCGCCTCCTGAGGTGAGGCGCTCGTGACAAGCGATTCACAAATGAACCATTCTGCACTATATTTAATAGCAGCATTCCACTGTTGTCTTGATCTGCTTGACTAAACCATCTGCTACTGTATTGACTGCACGGCAAATCCAGCCCATCTGCTTTTTCATGTTGCCCTGAATTATTTGCAAATCCTATTAGAACTGTTGGCACCAGAGCAAAGAACTAAACATACATTTTAATGTAAGTGCAAAGCTTTTCGAGTCTTTCATCAGCGGCCACAGAGAGCACCTCATCGCTGCCAGACAGTATTACTGTAGTGATACAGCGAGCGTCTCCTCGGTGCCTCATAAACCTTCATCTCGTCTTCTTAGCTTTTCGCCCCCTGGCTGTGCTCCGCTTCCACTTGTGTTGCAGCGCAGAGAGTCCACAAGTGTTATAAGTGTTATAGTAACGCCGGATCCACCTTCTGTCTCGGACCAACGCCAGCGCGCCGCTGTCCGTCCGGGGCCCATCGCTCTCCTGCATGCGCCAGGCTGGCAAAAAGTGTGTGTAATAGCTGTGAAAATGGACGCCTCCACCCCTCCAATAAGAGGATCAGAGCCATTAGAAAGATTAATGGGCCTGGTAATGATGTTAATCAGATACGCCATGATTGAAATTCCATTACATGCTGTATGTGCACGACCACGCACGACCACGCGCCCACACACAAATGAGATTCAACCAAAAAAAAAAAAAAAGGCAACAACACACCATTAATAAAATGTCCCGTCACACAAAAACAAAGTGTCACAGCACATCTGCACCGCTCCGACTCAGACTGCAGTCATAGCAGGAGGTCAGCGTCAGATCCGTCCTACCACCTGTTTGTTGCTCTTAACTCTTTGTTGCTGTTAACGTTGTCCCGTCGCCGTGGTAACGCTGTGACACTGCACATCTGTTAGCAGCACCTGCAGCAGATGCTTCTTGTTTGTAGAGACTGCGTACAGGCCGCAGTCTCCGCTGTTGTGCCGCATGTCTGAGCCTTTACCTCGCCGTCCTCAGGTCTGAGCCATGACAACACCTGGATCGGGTTGAACGACCGCACGGTGGAGGACGACTTCCAGTGGACGGACAAAATGGACCTGGTGAGCTGAGCCCTCGGAGGCTGAATGCGTTTGTCACACCACAATAAACACAGCTTTGACAGTTCCAGTGAACTACGCGTTTGTGTTTTACTCTCTTTATTTTTTTTAGCAATACGAGAACTGGCGCGAGAACCAGCCGGACAACTTCTTCGCTGGAGGAGAGGACTGCGTGGTGATGATCGCGCACGAGAACGGCAAATGGAACGACGTGCCCTGCAACTACAACCTGCCCTACGTCTGCAAGAAGGGAACAGGTGAGAGAGCATGGGAGGGGAGGGGGGCGAGCAGGATGAGTGACAGAGCAGCGAGGATGATGAAGACGAAGGCTGGGGGCGAGGAAATGGCCACGAGGAGCGAGCGACGCTGGATTTAAGGCGCGCGTGTCAGCGAGGAGTCAGACGGAGAGCGGCGAGAACGACGTTGTTCTGCTGTCACTTCGTTATCCTGAAATCCTGTAAGCCTCTAAAGGCAAATCATGAGACGGAAAGGTGGAAAAATGCTCTCCAGACTGTTTCTTTATGTAAAGCTGCAGGTTGTTTCTGCTGAAGTGACAGCACGTGTACATTCAGACGCTCGCTAACATCCCGGCTGTGTTGCCTTCATTACGCGGCCTCGCTGCGCGGCGGAGGAGATCGACGCTGAGCCTCCTCCGTCGCGCCGCTCACTCCCATTCACGCTCATTAACGCGCCTCATGTCCCTGTCTTCCACCTCTCACCGTCCTGCAGCTCCCCTTTAAAAGCTCCTCCACACTCTCTCCCGCGCCGAGCGCTGTGTGTTCCTGAGCTGAGGCACGTCTGCGGGTCGAACGTACTTTGTGCTTTATGTCCTGGAGTCAGACTGATCAGGAGGAGGGGAGGAGACTTGAATTGTGGCCTCAGAATAGTTCTGGATTTTGGCTTGTTTCTCGTCATTATTTTGACCTAATCTCTACCTTAAACTGTAGAACTGAAAAAAAACTCCTCTAATTTTCATCACAGATTATTGATGTACGGTCATACTGATGTGAACAATGATGATCAGCCACAGTCTGAAGTCTCTTATGTCCGTTCTAACCCTCCATTAATGAAATGGTGTTTCCCTCACAACCAACACCTTGCTTGTGAGGGAACCTCTGATGCACCTTGTCACATGTCCCCAGCTTCCATCCCACCTCCGGCCTTAATCAGTCAGATACAATCCCCAGCATCTTTTCATCTCTCCCCCGCCTCCCTGTCGGCTTCTTCTCCACCACACGTAACCCCATGTAATGTCTTGTCTTATCAGCTGGGTTTGTCAGCTCCGTGCTGAGTATTCTCTGTCGGATTCCTGAAGCTCACAGCTCGTGGGAATTGTTTATCAGCTCATCAGCGGCTGCTGGGGCTGATTACAGTAGGTGATAACAGCAGCCGGTCGTCCAGGGGCCGGTCAGGGTGACGCATTATGCAGAAGACGCTATTACCATGCGCTTTTTGTGTTATTGTGATAATACTGCAAGATGTTCAGCTGATGAGACAATAATCAAAGCACTGGGAAAAAGAGCTGGACTCACCACCCACCCACATATTATTGGCACAGGCCAATCACTCCGGCAGCAAATGTTTAATCAAATGCATACAAAACCTACTAATACTGTTTTTCTTCATCTTTTTAGAATTTGTTTGAAATCTTTCGATCAAACCTCTGGATATCTGGTCTGAGCATGTACAGAATGTAAATATATAGTGCAGTGTATAATCTAGGTTATGGATCCAAGGGTTTTAATCCAGCTGTTGGATGCTGCTGTCCACAGTTGATGGGTTTTTACGTACAGTACAGGGGAGGACATCTATATTCATCACACAGCACATTTAAAATGATACTGTTATCAGTACTTTTATCAGTCTGATGTGTGCATTGGTGTGCACAGTAATTACTGTGGGGTCCACACACACACACACACACACACACACACACACACACACACCTTTCAGAAAATAAAGCAGAGGGAGCTATTCATAGCTGTATTTGTATAAATTACCAGCCAGTTGCTGTTTGCAGCTGTGTGTTTGCAAATAGAGCTGTGTGTAAGTGGATGGTACAAACAGAGGTGTGAAAAACAATGGATGGTGCTGAAAAAGGGCACCTATATACAGTATGCACTTATAGAAAGCACCACCAATCTCACTTTAACTCATAAATCAATAACTAAAATAAATGTAAAAGCTCCACTTGGAACTCACGCGTTTTCTATAAAGCCGTATATTTGGATGCTGGAGGGGCTTAAAGCTGATCTTTGTAACATGTACTGTATGTTCATACATATATGCGTAGTTAGTGCACAGGGAAAATACACTGTTGGAGGTGGCTGAAGCAGAGCAGAGAACAGACAGGAAACAATGATCCATGACACACACAACAGGGAAAGAACAACTGGGAGCAGAGTCGATTCAGTGTCACCTGAATAATTTCATACAACATCTAACCACAACATTAAGGCGCCTGCTCATTTTAAGCTCAGGGCTTCACAGAGTTAGAGAAAGCAGATCACTCACAATCACTCACGTAGCGCGGCTGGAATGTAAGTCATGACGCATAGGAGAAATATGGTAATTACGTGTCTAACGTTCTATTCCGCCAGAACCGCCACTTGTTCTCCCACTTTACAGGAAGATGAAAAAATATTAATTATTGCAATACTGACACGTTGTGTGGACAGATGTGGAATTAAATGGGTTTATGGGAAGTGAGTACATGTTATGGTGCAGAAAGTCTCCTAATCGGTGTGATTAGTCTTTTCCTTCATTGCCTAAAGACTACACTCCGTTGATGAGGCGTTTTCACGCCCTCTTATATTTCCATACGATGTGGTAATTAACCCGTTTTGTCACAATGCACGTCAGCAAACAGCTGCAGCGTCTTTAACCATTCCCATTTCTTCCTTCCCGCTTCGTCCCCCTGATTCGTTCTAACACGCCGTCGGAGGGGCGGACGCTCGCAGGAGCCGCCGACTCGGCGAATGCCCCCTGCCGTGCAGGCGCGGGAGCTCCGCCTCAGGCTCAGACGCAGTGTGGAGCAGGGAGGGTGGACTGAGGCAGATGCTAACACGTAGCACCCGCTAGGTTTATATCAGCTGCACTCAGAAACCCCCTTAAACGCCTTGCAGTGCTCCACTGAGCACCTGAGACGCTCCTCGCTCCATCCTTTCCTTTCTCAACGACCTCTCATCTCACCTTGTCATTCTCTCCTTAGTGTTTCTTATCTAGTCACTCATCTTCACACACTTCTTGTCCGCTCGTCTTCTTCTTTTCTTAAGATCTCATTCGACATTCAGCTTTATTTTCGTCTCTACTAATTGGGATTATTCAGTAGAAAGAAATGTCTAGCGAAGATATGTAGATATTATTTCATGATTTTTAAATATTGCTACAGGATTTTCACTTTACTAATTTTAATTGATTTAATGTCAAATGTTGATTAGTCTCACTGCATCTAGAGTCTCTGGTGTTAAACTCTTGAGTGGTGCACCTGAAATTCAACAAGTAGCTTCACAAAGTATTGTGAACAGTCCACCTCTGTATTTTTTCCCTCCTCTCTCAGTCGTAGCCCTGTGTGCTCTTCAGGCTTTATTCTACAAAGGTCCCTTTCTAACTTAAAGCGTCTCCCACAAAATCATGGCTCCATTTGCTTTTTTTGAGCTTAGTGACATTTTCCTTTATCCCCACTTCAATACTTTCTGACTCCGCTTGCCCCCACTGTGAGAAATCATTCAGCGGTGCACATAGGTGAGGGCTAATGGAAAACTACCTTTTAGCCAGCCGCTTGTGTGGAGTCAGGCGTCGCCTCCAGTGAGCAACACGTTAAAGTGTAAACGCGGCGTTAAAAACCTTTCATCACAGTTAATGACGCTGGTTTCCCTTATTAAGAATTTAACAGGGATTAAGGCGAGGACGGGGGAATTAGGATTGTAAATATTTCCCGATCACTGATTAAGTTGTGCTGAGCCCAGATGTGTGTAAATCACAAGCTTCCTGTTGGCATCGCAGCCTCTCTCCACTACAGACACTCGTAGCCAGCAGATCTGATTTCCTCTCACATTACGATACGGTGCAGGTGGAGCTGGAGCTGGAGCGGAGTTCAAAGCTCCATATGGATGTGAAGTTGGCTGAGTGCTGCCCTGAGGCCTGTCCATCCTGTCAGCCCCAGACCACAGTGTCAGGCCTGTCTCCATCACAGCTTGTCTAAACATTTCCCTGATTCGGCCTCAGCTCTGTACTGTATGTGTCTACAGCGCTGTTATTTTGACAGTCGCCCACTCACTCTCTCACTCTCTCACTCGCTCACTCAGTCCCGTCCTGCAAACACTGTCCACACTTTGAAGCTTTCACTGCCAGTGGTTTCACAAAAGCTCTTTCAGCCAATTATTGCCCTGCGGTGTTTCACGCCTTTGAAATCAAGGGACACGGCTCGTCAAGGACGCCGTGAAGTTTTTAATGAGAGAATGTGTTAATTCAGCCAAGCTGACGACGGTCCCGCGTCTCTCTGCACCCACAGTCCTCTGCGGCGCGCCGCCCGCCGTGGACAACGCCTTCCTCATCGGCCGCAAGCGCTCCCACTACGACATCCACTCCGTGGTGCGTTACCAGTGTGCGGACGGCTTCCTGCAGCGCCACGTTCCCACCGCCAAGTGCCGCGCCAACGGCAAGTGGGACCGACCGAAGATCATCTGCATAAGATGTGAGTGCGGTGCAGCAGGGTCATCGCGCGGCGCCGCCTTTTCACGCCCCCCCCCCATTCCACATCCACGTTCATTGTTTCCCCTTGGTCACGCGCTGCGCCTCCGGTCGCTCAGAACGAGCCCACGCTTCCTGCCCTCGGGAGCCGCCGTCGCCCTGCGCATCGAGGCGTCGCTCGCATGCTCTCGTTATTAATAATTGCAGGCGAAGAGATTACGGTGGCTGCAGACTGAGTTAAATCCCTCAGGCTTACTTGGAAGTTGCAGGGTCTCCTTTGAAGTGCTTTACGCTTGAAGGTGTTATTTTTTTTCTTTTCAGATTTTTAAAAACTAAATGTTGCGACGGGTCAACGCTTCACGAAATGCACGTGAGCTGGAAAAAACATCCAGTCTCCCTGATTCATTTTCTCTCTAAACTCAGGGATGATATTTGTTCATAATGTACCTGTCACACACCTCTAAGTCTATAAATAAACTTCCCAAAAGGACTCTCAGAACGCAGCGATAAGATTCCAGCATCATTTGTGGCAGCTTTTCTACATATCTATATATAAAGATTCAACAACCTGATTCCGCTCTGCTCACAATGTGACAGTAACGATGAAATGCTGAAATAATGCCGCTTCTGTCCAAGGTGATAAGCGTTCATTTGCTTATGACTCCTTATCTTTGGACAGGATTGTTTGTTGGCCCAGACTTTTAGTGTCGCTATCACTCAGTGCAGATGACGTTTCTTTGTTGGCAGCGCGCAGGAAGAAAGGACAGCGCAGCCTAATTTGGCAGAACGCCGCGGGAACGAGCGTTCGCCGAGGCCGAGTGGGCGGAGAGCTCGGCGCGTTCTCGCTAACGGCGAGCGAATGCCAGATTAAACGGGGCCCCTCGGTTTGGCGGAGGGAGCCAGCGAGCGCGTGCGTGCGACCTTCCCGCGTCCTGATTCCTCCTCCCTCCCCTTTTACCTGACGCGAACGTCTGCGATTCATCTTCCTCTTACATCACTCATCCACGGTCGCCTTTCATCTCATTCCAGACGCTTTTTTTAAATTAATTGCCTGCTCTCTCTCTCTCTCTCTCTCTCTCTCTCTCTCTCTCTCTCTCTCTCTCTCTCTCTCTCTCTCTCTCTCGTTCTCGCTCTTATCTTCCCTCCAGCAGCCCGGCGAGCCCACCGCTACCGGCGCCACCACCATAAGGGCCGGAGAGAGCGCAGGAAGCACAGGAGGCACGGCCACAGGGAGGGCGGCCACCACGGAGGGGAGCAAGGCCAGGGCCACAGCCACGCCCACTTCTGAACCAAAAACCCGCCCCTTCCCCTGTCGCGCCCCCAGCTCCTTCCCTGCGATGCCCCGCCCCTTAGCTCCGCCCACGGCTCTGCGCCTGTATCCCTGTCAACTCCGGGGCCTGTCAGAGTGCTGGCAGGCGTCACCGGGACAGTGACAACCCCCTTTGTACTCTTTTTACGTTCCCCTCTCTGTTCTACCTTCCCGTCTTCACCTGTCTGTCTATCACCCGCCCGCCTACGTGCCCCACTTAACCCCGCCCCCCCCCCCGTCGAGTTCAGCGATGCTCCGAGTCGCCGGGCTACGCCGAGAAATAAACCTTTGTGACCTACGCTGAAGATTCTTCAGAGAAAATCAGTTTGGTACAACTTGTAAATAGGGACAACATCACTGAAAATGATCAAATGATCAAAATCAGACGAGTCAAGGAAAACATCATGCTGTTGACTTGAGCCTTTTGTCTGTTAGACACGTTATTTTTTACGAATACCCAGTGTTTATTTCTTGACTCTGCTGCTTTTGGCTTCGCCGGTTTGTACTCGACTCAAAGTGACATGGATTTATTCTGAGACAAATTTAATTGATTTTCTTTGAATTAGACGCAGCTGTGAGCGACGGCTGAATTTGATTGTTAGCGTTGTATTATCTCGTCAGTGTGAGGCTTTAGATCCGATGCTTAACCCCCAGAGGAGGAAGGAAAACGCTTCTCATCGCGTTCGATCTCGGTACGCGTCACTTTTCGGAGCGGCTCAAACGGCGTCAGACACCTGTCGCTGTCACGCGCTTGTCGTAACTCAGCAGCTCAGCACAATTTTTGTTTCTCCACCAGCGTTTGCAGTGAGCTCATTAACGTAATGCAGCGGGGCCGGATTTGCGTGTTTGTGGACTAACGAGAACCTGTGCTGTGCAGAGGAGGCTGAGCAGCTTAAGGCACCGCCGCGCTCCTCGGAGCAAGCGCGAGGTGCGACGCGCCCCACACGCAGCGACAGCACAGAGGATGAAAGCGTCATCTGTTCTCAGTGGAACAACAACAACAAGGTGGTGGTGGTGGTGGTAGTCACACAGCGGCGGCTCGGGCTCGTCTGCCGCTGTACAGTCGACGGCGGCTCATCTAAAAGTCGACTAGGTGACACTGACATTATATGAGGACAGATTGTTGCGTGCTCGCTACTGTACATGTACATTTATCAGAAGCCTTTGATTCATCTCTATTTAATGTACACGGTTCCCTTTGTTACTCTGGCCTCATAGATTAGAGATGACCACGGCCCCGGCTGACGACTGTGGGATGATAAACCAACACTCACACATGTCTGAGTCTCCTTTGTGCATGAGTGAAGGTGTTGACTGATGATGATGATGATTATGATGATGATGATGATCATCATCATGATGATGATGATGATGATGATGGAGCGGTAGTGGGGATGAAGGCCTGGCTGCCTCTGGGCTGCTTCCTACCGTTACCGCTTTAAAGAGGAGCCTGAGTCGTATAAACCGGCGCGGTGCCCTCGTTCCCGTCGCCTTTACTGCCGGGGTAAATGGGTCTTTAAAGCCCGCGCTCGCGGGGGAAGCTGCTGGGATTATGTCGCAAACACTGACTCCGGCGTTTTGATGTCGCTCAATCTCGTCCCCCGTTTTCCTCTCACCACCTCTGCACTTTAGTGCTTTTGGTTGGTTCCCCTCATTCAGCCTTCTGCGCGCCGTCGCTCTCCTTTCGCTGGAGAATAAGCACTTCTGAGTGAAGTTCAGCCGGTTCTGAGTGTTTTTCAGCAGCCTTCAGTGCGTTACACAAAAAAGAGCGAATTGTGTTATAGAAAATCCCATGAATAGAAAAAAATCCATCCTGTGCACATTAATTCTCCGCCTTTGTTTGTCTCTTCTCAACACTCCTCTGCTCGGAGATAAACGATGAACCTACACCTCTCTATCAGTTTAATTAATCTACCGCATGCCTAATTAACAAGTGGCATTATCTGGAGAGGCGCAGAGTTGTAATGACGGGACGGGCTGCGTTGACGGACAGCCGGGGGAAGGGTTATGGTGACGGACAGCCGGGGGAAGGGTTAGGGTGACGGACAGGAGGTGCGGGAGCTGTCACGGCAGTCCAAGCCGTCGCTTTGTCGATGTCAGGCCTTAAAAAATGGATTTAACACAGGTGGATGAATGAAAGGTCAGACAGAAGCCTCTCACACAGTAATTCAAATCCCAGTTGAATCCCGGAGACGGCGGCGGCGGCAGGACACCAGGTAGTCACGGAAACAAGATAAAAAAAAGCAGCTTATACGGAATTAGTTTGTGTTTTGATGTCAACAAAACACGGCATCCACTGAAATGATGTTTAATCGTCTCCTCCGCCACTTTTGCCCAGCCACTGCTGAGATGCCGAACATTAAGGGAAGGATGATTTATAGCACCTAATGAGCTGCTTTCAGCTGATAATGTTGTTTCGCGCTGAGGTTCGGGCAGATTTCTCTTTCCAAAGCAGCCGAAGTAAAATGGCCGCGGCATCAAAGGTTTAAGGCGCTGGTCCTCACTGGGCTCAGTGTGTCTGTTAGTGTGGGAGCCGCCAGCTTTTGGCGCAACCTTTGGGGACAGGGAACTTTTTCCTCTCTGACACTATCATGCAACCAATGTCCTCCTTTATTTCAAACACGGACCCTCGCTCACAGAGGAGTCCTTCTCCCTCGTGTCATCCGTGTTTTTGTAGCCGAAGCCCCGGTGGCAGGCAGACGGAGCCGCGGCCTCAGTGTGAGCGCTTAATCATGAAGACGAGCGGCTCATCAGAGGTCGGTGAGCGTCGTCACAGCCAGAAGGCTTGTTTTCACACCATCCTAATTGAGAGCCGGTCGCCGTCCTCACTCATGGAGACGACTACTGAGATCAGCACACGTGTAACTGAGGGGGAGCTGTCGTTGTTTAAACAGTAACGGAGCAGGAGCACAACTAGGTTAGACTTGAGCTTAGCGCGTGTGTGTGTGTGTGTGTGTGTGTGTGTGTGTGTGTGTGTGTGTGTGTGTGTGTGTGTGTGTGTGTGTGTGTGTGTGTGTGTGGCGGAATTTACCGCCACATGTCACAGGAATTTAACGCTCAGTGTCTCTGCAGCATTTATACACATGATGAGAGACCTTATATACAAGCATGAAATAGAAATAATAATAATAATAAACCTCAGTGAACACAGCTATATAAAACGTTTAGCATTAAGCTGATCAGACTACAGTACATGCTGTGGCTGCACCCCCTCATTGATTTTCATTTGCAGTGAGTGAAAACTGTGACTAGCAGATTGTGTTAGAGTGACAGTATCTAGTTAACGTGGCATTTGTTATTTTATTTAGTTGAGAATATTGTCTTCAAATAATACTTTAATTTCATTTTATGACAGTTTGTTTTCATTCTAAATAAGAGGCCTAAATAAACACCTGACATCTAGTTTAATTGGTAACAGTGGCAGAAAAAGGACAAAATGTGATGCTGAGACTGCTATGGCTGTAAAATCCATAATGTCCCTGAACGCCTCACACGCACAGGTTGCACCGGTGTTTGTGCTCCTGTTACTGTGTTGACATCAAAGGCATGTGACAGGTCCAGTGATGAGGTGTTGGTACCGGAGAGGTGGGCTCAGTGTGCAACCAGTCTGTGTCCCTGTAAATAAACACGTCTTTGGCCCAGTCCTGTTCTGTTTTAGCTGAAGGTCAAATCTGAATCCATCCCATAACGTCGCTGTAAGTGCTGCACCAACAGTTTGAACCGGACAGTAAAGTTTTTTTATCATCTTCATCGGCGACAGATGCGCGTGTGCGTGTGCACGTGACTGGGCGCTCGGCCTCCGGTTCCGACCGTCCTTGACTGCACACCCGCATTGAAACGCAGGGCTCGTCGGCAATGACAGCCTGATAAGAGTCGCGCGGGCCGCCGTGTTTCGCGGCACGCGGACAGACTATTGATTCCATTATTAGGCTGTCTATCTGGTTCCTATTAGGTTTGTCGATGGCATTGACGGTACAACCGCCGCGTGGAGGCTGTCGGAGCTCGCTGCACTCTCTCTCTCCCTCTCTCTCTTCGACCCCCCCCCCCCCCCCCCCCCCCCTCCACCGCCGCGTAGCTCCGTAGCTGACGTAAAGCTCCATCTCTAGTGGTTTTCGTGTGACACGGCGTCTCCGTCTGATTCCGAGCGGAGACAATCTGTCATTGTCGGAAAAGCGACTGTATTCTGTGGGGATGTTTGGACGCAGCGATGAATGGGGACGCGTTACAGTGAGAGAGAATGAAGAAGACAAACGCAGAGCAGAAACCAACGAGAAACACTCCCTCTTCTCCTCTGTGATGTAAATACTCTGAGCTTTTCCTTTCTTTCCTGTGTTCCTTTTTTTCCTTTTTTCTGAATCCTTTTGAGCCCTTACTGTGTTTGTTGCGTAGCCTCTCTGGACCATATTCACACAGCCCCAGTAGATCCACAAGCCTGTTTGTTGCTTTGTGTTCCTCCACATCCACGCGCCGCCGCATCAGGAAGAGCGCAGCCGCCGCCGTCGACGCACGCGGGGCCGCGTTCACCGCGCGAGCGAACGGCGCTGGCTGCGTGTTCACGTCAGCTGTGAGCGGAGACGCAGTCTGACGGCAGCCGAGCCCCGCTGTTTGAATGTGGTCCACGTGTATTTATCCATATTTATTGGTGTGTGTTCTTATGAATTCCAGTCATTGTATCATATTCTTTACAAAACAAAGGATCATTAAAGGAAACCCTTGTTTGGATCTGTTACCTGCTCTGGTCCGACTTCTTCTTTGTTGCTGTTCGATGCTACGTCACCGGGGGAAAACTGTTGTTCAATACAGCAAAACCACATGAATAAGATCAATACGACTAAATAAATACAATTTGATTAAAGCAGTAGGTTAACAAGTTTATTTTGGGATTTTTTATCATCTTTCGTCTGTTGGCTTTCTTTTTGCTAAGCTAAACGCTAACCATTTTTTAGAAAGCAAATATAACTGAATTATTGGGGTTGTGAGAAGTTCACATGAATCATTTACATATTGTGTTTAATTAAATTATGAATTTATTCGAAATCCTTACTAGTATAAATCTCAGAACAGCCTAAATAATGAAAATTGTCAGTAATTGTCAGTTTGCGCAGCGTTGCATGTATCAATTCAGTAAGACTTTGTTTCAGAACAGTGCAAAAGAGCCAGTTTTCTCTCCACTCCTCAAACGAGCCCCGTTTCACCATGACCGTGTTCCTCCGTCGATGGTAGACTCCGTCTTCGCTCCGGGCTGCAGATCAGTTTATTTATTTCTGCTGGATACGGTCTGCACCTCTGTGACCTTCATGTGCAAAAGAGAAGCATTTCCAAATCTCCTTTGGATTAGGCAAAATATTTCTCTCCAAAGCCAAAACACCGCTACGATTTTTTTTTATTCCTTACTCTGCAACCGAGCAGGTCGGCAGAGGGCAAATCCCTCAGCGTGCGAGAGTGAGAGCGAGTGGGTGGAAAAGCAGGAGAGGAGGGGGGAGGCAGACGAGCGCCAGGGATCAAAGGTAAGAGGAGAAAGGGCGAAGGAGGAAGGGGAGGAAACAGAGGGACCTTGTTCTGGCAGCGAGCTGTTTGTGAAGGCGCTCGTTGTTGTGCTGCTTCACCTCAGAGACCTTCACGTCACCCCAGCTTCCTGCGCTGAGGCCAACGCGCCAGTCGCCTCCTGTCAATGGGAGGTTTCGTCACCTGTAAAAGCGCTTCCGCCTCCCTCTCATCTGCTCTGATACGCGACTGACTGCTTTCATTGTCATTCGGCATGGAATGATCGCGGCGCCACCGGCTTCTGTTTTCCGTCAACAATTAATCCGTCTGTTCTGGTCCAGTGATGTTCCAAGGACACCGCTCATTAGGGCTGCTTACTGGGGAGGTCCTCTTTAATTCACGGCTCTCGGTGACCTTCACTTCTTCCGCGTTGCTGTCCAAAACAAGCCACGGATTTGTTTCCGGCAACTCCAAACGGCCACAGATGTTTTGTGTCGGGCCGTGAAAGCGTGTCTCTGAGGCCCCGAATGTGCGAGGATTAAAAAAGCATCAAAGGACGCCACAACTTTCTCTTAATAACCAATGGGAAGGCTTAGATTTCTAGGCCTATTTGCTCTGAAGCAGCTCAGTTTGGAGATGAGCCGATAAATTAAAGACAGCTCATCACAACCTTGTTCGTGCGTCGATATCAGGCTCATCTGACAGGCGAAGCCAATCAATAGGGAAGTCTGGCATTATCCTGCATTATCTCTTAATGACACTGCCAAAGTTCAGGGAGATTATGAAAAGCAACAAGGGATTAAGCATCATCTCAGGCCTGACAGGTTGCTGCTCACCCTCGATGCCCGTCGTCAACACACATGAACACAGGCGGCTGCAGGGGAGGAGGCTCCTGTCCAGCTGCTTGTTCAAATCAAAAAGGGATGAACATGCATCTTAACTGTGGATCTTCATGCATGGATGTGCATCGACGCACAATGATGGCTGCAGATGGTGCATCATCACCTCACTAACAGCGTCTTTTACAATGCGTGTGTGTGTGTGTGTGTGTGTGTGTGTGTGTGTGTGTGTGTGTGTGTGTGTGTGTGTGTGTGTGTGTGTGTGTGTGTGTGTGTGTGTGTGTGTGTGTGCGTTTGCTGAAGGCAAAGCCAGTGAAACATCAGTGGGAGCCAGTCTTTCATACGCCGCCGCCCTCGCATTCTGCTCTGCTCGCTGTGTGTGACCCCGACTGACTGACTGACTGACTGACTGACTGACTGACTGACTGACTGACTGACTGCAGATCTAGCTCTAGGCTGCTTTTAGCACATATTTAAGGTAATTCCACACATTTACCACGGTAATGGAGATAAATACAGTTTCAATGCACCCAACGTCATGTTTCCTCTACATTTTCTATTATATTCTCCTAGATTTTAGATCAAAGGTACAAATGTAAAACATTCAGGGATGTGCTTCTGTGTCTCAGCAGTAACACGAACAATACAAATACTGTTATTACAAATACATTATTAAAGCCTATACACCCCTCACTTAAATGTAATTAGTAAAATCATCGGCACTAACGATCTCATATACTGTAATTATAGGCTCTGGTGCTGGAGGGTTGTTTTCTGTATTTATTTTATTCCATTCATTCATAAAATCGTAATAACCTCTTCATAAAAAGTTGAAAACCTAGAAAATAATAAAATGACTAAAGCTGCCAAGACAGTGGAGGAGACAAATACCTGTACAAATATCTGAACGTTGCAGGTTCTGCATTAAATATTATATTGCCGACTGTACTTCGTGTGAACTGAAGTACATGTTCTCCAGCTGGACCGGCGTCAGGTCTCTGCTGCTGGAGGCCAGTGCAGGATACTTGCTGCACTTAGCGCCCAAGGTTCTGTGTGCACTGAGTGCTGGCTCTGATGTTCTTATGAAATATGAACTCAGAAACACGTGTGACATAGCAGCTGAGAAGACACCCGGGTGCTGTAAGTGTCTCGGGGGTTTTTGAGGTCAGGAGTGTGGGCTCCTCGCGCCGGCTTCCTCTGGGACGTCACCGACACACAGGCCGCGAAGCGAAGGCTGTTGTCGGTGCAGTGGGACTGAGGAGGGAAGAGGTTCAGGGTTTGGTGTATTTCCAGAATCGTGCAGCTGCTGCAGGTCCACAGTAGCTCACTGACCAGTCAGGTTGGTGCTGGGCCAGCTCCTCCTCCTCCTCTTGTCTCCCTGCTTCATTTTAGCCCCTCAAACCTCCTTCTCTCATCCATGTCTCTCTCCTCCATCCTGTCCTTCCCAGTGACTTTGTGCTTCCATTGGGCTCCCTTCCTTCATCTCTCTCTCTCTCTCTCTCTCTCTCTCTCTCTCTCTCACACACACACACACACACACACACACACGCACACACACACAATTCCACAAATGGCCTGAATGGCTTCATTAACCTCCCACTATTCTCTTTCGACCCAATCCAGGATTGTTGAAAAAGCCAGGAGAGTAAACCAGCGCGACTCGCTCTTGATGTGTTGAGTGCGGCGGCTCGCTACCAAAGAGGAGAGCTAATGGAAAGACGGACGCTCCACTGGTGAAACTAAAGCACGCTCTCCTATAGAGGCGTCTATACTGTAGACGACAGGGCAAGCGCTCCCATTCATTAGCCACAGTGCACTCCACTGGACGGTTAACGCTTTCAATTAACTCCACGCCGCTGCCTGTTTAAAATGCCCCGCACTCCGAGGGAAACCGCTCACAATTTGGCCAATTACCCGATTCTGCAAACCCGCTGCTTTCGATGCATAACGTGAGTCGGCAGCGGCGTGATTCTGCAGAATTCCACGACGAATGCATGGGGAGGTTTTTTAGGGAGACGCAGTCCTTTCAGAAGCAGCTACTTACGAGCTGTTCCTGTGGTTTGGAACGTATGAGACGTTCCAAAGCTGCATCGCTCCCATCTAAGGCTGCAGTGAGCACAGTTAGCACGTCATCTTTAGTCTCATACAGTAATAATCACACTCTGCTAATAAGCCTCAGTCAGACATTAAAGTTTATTAAGCACTCTCCTCACATTTTCAGGTTATTTCCCTGTAGCTTCATGTATGCTGGGAAAACATCGCTTGGTTGAAATAGTTTTACTGTCTGAGTTACATGGACCCAGGTCAAAAATCACAAGCACCAAGTTTGAAGTTTGAAGACTGGTGAGCTGGTTTGCAGGTCGGGGGCGCTTCCCTGAGGATTTCATTTCAGTTGAGTACTTGGGCTTTGTTATGTCGCACTGGCAAGTGGATGCCAACAGTTTGTTGATGCGCCCGCAGTTATTATTTTTATTTATTTATTAATTTTTTTTTTACTGTGCAGGAGATTTCATCCGTAGAAATGAGTCCCACTACACATGTGGTCGCACGCGTGCCTGATCAGAACGCTGCTCGCGTCAGCGCCGGCCGGGGTGAGGTGGGGTCCGCGTGCAGGTTACATGAACCTCGGAGGAGACGGAGGCGCGTGCTGACGGCCCACCTGTGTCACAGGCTGATGAATGGTCCACAACGAGCAGGCCTGGAGACACGACTGCTAAGTGCCACAGAAAGGGAATTTCTAATCGGTCGCCATCACGCTCCTGAGCACATAAACAGCTAAATGACTTCAGTGCTGAGATGCAGAACACACAACTGTCCATGAATTATGAATGTGCATCAAGCACAACGTTGCTTATTAATTTAATGGCTGTGACTGGAAATCCACACGGTAGCGCAGACTAATGGGCCCGAGTACTCAGCGAATCATTAAAATCATCTACTTTGATCATCCAGGTCATTTTGAAGCTTCATTTTCACTTTGAAAGAAGAAAAAAAAACAGAATGAGACATCACAAGTTGTTAATATGCAGAAAACAGATGTGATTGTTTGGAACAGCTCAAGTTTGTCACTTACGGCAATTATTTCATGACGTTGAACTTGCCGTGAACTTGACTTTAATTGCGCGCCGCCAGTTGCCATGACGATGGCATGGCGGGCTGCTTCTCCCGGAGCCCAGTTCATCGCTCAGCAGCTCCTCTGACAAGCGGACGCTCAGAGACACCGGCTTCCACCAGGATGTCGTCACACAACTGGATCAGCGGCTGCTGATGACACAACGCTGAACATTTCATGAAGCCAGTTCTTCTTCTTATGTTCTTTTACTTTTACATTTGCTGGATCCACAAACGCCAATTACACCTCTCAGCACAACCTTGATGCAAAGCGGACGACCGTGTCTGGACGCTGCAATTCCAGGGCTGTAAACTCTCTCTCTCCCTCGCTCGCCCCACGTCACCTTTCGAACCCGGACCCCTGCGGGATAATATGTGGAGGTGAGCGCGGCCAGTGGAGCCGGCTGTCCATTAAACGCAGGGTCAGCGGGATGATCTCCAGATGTGCGGCGGCAGGACAGGGTAGCTTGATTGGCTGTGGGCGGTCGGGCCTCACCTTGCATGGCTGCTCGCTGCCATGAGTGTTTGAGTATGTGTGAATGGCTCAGTGAGGCCAATTATAAAGCACCTTGGATAAATGGGCTACATAAATTCACCCCGTGTCCATTCCTTCAAACCCATCAGAGCATTTGGTGACTCCTCATTCCCAGCATGACAGCAAAGCATCCATCATTCTGCTGTAGGTTTTTAGTTTATCACACATCTGCAGATCCTCCTAAATAAAAAAGCAAACAGCACCCAGGGGTCTTTGTACTTTATTTGATTGTTTCCATCATCTACTCAGTAGTGGCAAACATACTCTGTAGTAAAGTGTTGGATCTAGCATTTGTAGTGCAACTGGTGCCGCAGGTAGCTTTAAAGTGCAATGAGGTAAATAGCAATTATTGGATGTCTGCTAATTCAGCCACAGCAACTACTCTGAGCCAAACAATACATGCTCGCGTAAGTCTGAGCTGAAATGAAGCTCCGTGCGGAGACAGTGCAAATCTTTCAGCGCTTGTGCTGCTACTGGCTGCTCGGCTCCGGCGACGCCTCTGCCAGGTCTTAGTTAATGAGAGAGATTATTCGCATTGTGCCAGAGGGCCGCTAAGCGAGCGCGGCACCCAGACACGGGCAATTACATGCGCCGCAACTTACAGAGCAGCTTGGACGGCTTCCACGCAGGGCACATGGTCTCATCTCGCCCAGTGATGAGTGTTTTCACCCCGGCACTGGGATCGCGGCCCAGACTGGAGCCCCGGCAGGAAACAGAACGTGGCGCGGGAGGGCGGGAGTCGCGGCAGACGCCGATCTGATCCGCGCCTCTGTGACGATCAAGCTGCTGTTTAATCTCCCAGTTTCCCCGGCGACAGATGTGCTAACGTACTCGAGATGAGCGACCGACCGGAGATGGGAGGAAATTCACCCTAATCAAGATGTCACCTTTAATTTTACACAGTCTCGCTGGCAAATGTGCGGATGACTACGTCTTGTGTGGGACTGGTTTACTTTGAAAGCGATGAATGGAACCCGGCTGCCAGGCAACAGTCAAATCTAAAAATCGCATCCCGACTCTTCACACCCGCGTGCTGTTCGTGGGGATGCCGCCGCCGCCCCCCCGTCTCGTCCAGCCACTCGCGGAGCTCTTGGCGCCCCCCGCCGTGTCGCCCTTGCTCCTGCGGAAGCAGTAGACCCCGTAGAGGCGGAACTTCTTGTCGGGGAAGCCCAGGTGCCGCACGCCCGGCTGGGCGCCTCCGCAGCGGGCGCGCGGGTTGACGATGGGGTAGCGGATGCTGCCGTCCTCCAGCCAGCCGGCCTCGCAGCGGTCCAGCAGCTGGAACTTCCACGCCGCGTACAGCTGCCCCACTTTGGCCACCAGCGCGCCGTCCCGCACGCACGCCTTGGCCGCCTCCGCGTAGTTCACCTTCTTAAAGCGCTTGAGAAAGTAGACTTTGCCTGAGGGGACAGAGAGGATGAGAGGCGGAGGGGGGGGGGGGGGGGACGCTGTTTGCGGTAAGAACAAGTGAAAGGTGAATGGAAACAGAGCGAGTGCATTGCTGGAAATGGCAAAAAAGAAGAAAGGAGAGAGGAATAAATGAGAGAGGGAAGCCCCGGAGGCCGCCGGGCCCCGGGGGGGCGTATTCTCGGCTTTTCCGGCCCTTCTGCCTGAATGTGGACGGAATATGAAATGAGCCCAGCAACCGTCTGGGCAGAATCAGAATCAAAAGGCAACGGTCTGTCAGCGGACGATGCTCCGACTCAACATTTGCCTTAAAACCTTCCCATTTTTGCGTTCGCCTCACCTCCAGGGAGACTTGCTGTCTGACGGCTTTAAAGGAATTGTAATTGTTAATTGAACTGGCTGAAAGCCGCCATTTGGGTTTCTCTTCAGCACCTGAGCTCGGCTGCCCATTTAATCCGTGTTTATGTGACCTGTCGGGGCAGAACATTATCTCCTATTTTCCTGAGGGCCTCTGAGTAAATACCCTCCAGCTGAACGGAGACGCGGCGCAGGTCACGACCGGCGCTGCACCCTCCTCCCTACAACAGATTGTCCACAATAATTAACACACCAGGGAAGGCTGTCATAGGCAGCGTATTCACTGAGGAAGGGCGTGTGTCTGTTCTCGTCTTCAAAGAGGCGCTCGCAGCCTCAGCAGAGTCTAAGACTTAGACGGATTTATTGGCAAAAAGTAAATACGCAATTCAAGGATTGGTTTCATTAGTTTGAGAGTTGGACTTGAGTAGTCAACAGTACATATGCTCTCAGCTGCTCGGAGACAACGCAGGGCGTTTGCGCCGCACACGACCCGGCCTCCGTCTTTTCGCTTCCTTTGAGCTCGTGAACCTGGAGGTGGCGCGCGTCACAGAGACGCTCACTCTCCGAGGAAAAGTGATGTAAATCAAAGCGCCGGGAGATGAAAGGCTGCGTCTGGCACCCGGAGGACGCCGTGGCCCTAGCGGGGCCCGAATCAACACAGCCAGATCCAAATCCAATGGCCTCAGGCCTGCGAGATCACAGGAGCAGATCAGAGGCGCGGCCGCACGCCCCCATCGTCCAGCGCTCATCATTCACCCCTCAATTCTTACAATCGCACACCGAGCCAGCTCTGCCTCCCAGTCGTGAGCTGCCGACGCGAGCTGGATGCCCAGACGGATGTTTGCAATCGGATGTAAGATCACAGAGACTGACTGCGAGTCTTCGTGATCTTCCGTCACACACATGCATGTGCCCGCCGCTTGTCGGGTTTACATAAACAAATTGTGTTTCTGACCGCTGAGCTTAGAAGTGAAGCAGAACGCGTCGTAGCGCTCGTCCTCCTTGTGCCGGTAACCATAGTTACGGACGCCCGCGGGGGTGTCCTTGCGCCCGCACTGGTCTCGGGGGTGGGAGATGGGGTACTGGACCGAGCCGTCCTCCAGCCACCCAGCGTTGCACCAGTCCAGTCCCTCCAGCCAGGCCTGTAGGAGAATTAGCATAGTTTTGCTAGTCGACAACAACTAAATGATGGAGTAGAAATATCCTTTGTCTATAACTTTTAATAACTTTTTTACTTTGCTTTGAGCAGATTGCTCCTGTTCCAGCCTCACCTTGTGCAGTTGAGAGTGGGAGGCCAGGATGGCGTCCTGCTGTTTGCAGGAGTCCTCAGCTTGGTGGTAGTTGAGCTTATAGCGCCCCTCGCGGGGGTAGTAGGGGAACACCACTCCTAGAGGTAAACACGCACAGCAGGGGGTGTTTTTTCTCCCATGCGAGCTGAGTGACCTTCATGAACGCCACAGCTTGGACTAAATATCGCCAAGCCGCCCCTAATCCCTGACCTTCGAGGTCGAGGTTGACGAATCCTGCGTCGTCCTCCATGTCGTTGGTGACCTCGCACTCGTAGCGTCCGTAATCCTCCAGCGTGACGTTCTGGATGATCACTGAGGCGTCGCCCAGCCCCGCCTCCTCCAAGAAGACGCGGCCTCGGTACGAGCCGAACACGCGCTGCTGCCTGAAGCAATGAGGAGGACATCACAGTGATTCCCAGTGCTTCAATGGAAAGACAGCGAGAATATGCGAGTTGACACAGCAAAACACAGCATAAACAATAGGCTTAAGGCTAAGGCTTTTATTCAAAATAAGAAAAAATGTAAGCTTATTATCAAACATGTTGATAGTTTGATGGAGGATTTACTTTCCGAGTGCAACAAAGACGTCCTCGAACTGCAGCGCATCCGTGACTTTGGTCCATTTAATCCTAATGCGGTCCGGGTCGGAGTTCTCCGGCTCGTGATGGAACCGACAGGGCAGAGTGATGGAGCCGCCGCGGTGGGTCACCACTTTACCAGGAGCCGTCTGCACAATCACAGCACCAGTGTCGTCCTCTGCGGGGAAGACGTGAGAGGATGACGGATCTGCAACGTGTCTGATCATTTTTCACTTCTTTTGCATCAAAGTTTGTGTATTGTAATAAACTCCTCCACTTCCATCATAGTGAAGAACGTCCAGCGTGCAGCTCACTCCTTTATTGGTTGTTTATCATCAGGATGTAGCATTTTGATGGACATTTGTTCAGATGTTCTCGGTGTTTGTGAGTGTGTGTGTCTAGGTGCGCAAACGTTTAATGAGAGGCACCAAGAGGTTTTCTGCCGTCTTGTCACCAGATTAAGGCACCGGCAATTATCCATGCCAGCCAGCAATTAGTCCTGTCAGCGCTTAGTGCTCTCTGCAAAGTTGTTTATTACCAGCGTCCATGAAAGCATCTGCGGTGTTTAATCAAACTTTTAAAGCGAGGATGTGCCCGCATTAAAGGCGGTGGTGCTACAGACAAACAACCCTGTGGGACCATTCGTCCTGACATCGCCTCTCCTGTAAACACTTCACTGATGTGTGTGATGTCACAGAAAAAAAGCCCAGAAGGACGTTCAGAACACACGACAGGTCAATAGCGTAACATAGACAACAACACGCGAGATGCAGCAGATGACAACGCTTGTGGTTTAATGAGAAATCAGTCATCTAGGCCACTGAAACCACAACACAAAGAACATCTCATGCGAGAAAGTTTTCCGTCACGTCGGCATTTTTCTTAGACTGCGAAATGTTAGGAATTCATCACAGTGCTCGTATAAATACTTAAAAGTATCATTAATAATGTTTTTGATCGTGTTTTGATCTGAATTCTCCCAGTGATAGGCCTAGAAAACGAGTTTATATGGACAACCCCGAGTTCAAACTAAAGCGAACACACAACAAAGGTTCATGATTCAGTTAAAGTAATATTAGAGGCATAAAGGTGACGATTCGAAACAACACTGAAAAAATGGGCCAAACATGGACGCCACAATGTGGAATAACAAACAGCCCTTACCGAGAACATGCACAACTTTTCTCCTCCCCTTGTCGATGTCGGCAGACAGACAGGTCACCCACAGGGCAGAGGTCAGGATGAAGAACACCAAGATCATCTTCCTCCAGGCCAGAGGCGGCTCCGAGAACTGCAAAACAGGAGCATCACAAACGCTGAATCTGCTAAAGCGCAGGATCTACACAGTCGAACCTAGAATCAGCATGGGCAATTTCCACCTTCCTGCTCCATTTTGCATGAGTTCAGTGATGCTGAAGCCTCTGAGCATCGCACCCAAGAT
Organism: Betta splendens; assembly: GCF_900634795.4. Lineage (NCBI taxonomy): Eukaryota > Metazoa > Chordata > Actinopteri > Anabantiformes > Osphronemidae > Betta > Betta splendens. Next base: position 26,107,777 of record NC_040884.2, read on the forward strand.
CTCGACTGGAGCGTTTGAATGTTGGATGCGTTCGTTGCTCAGCGAGTCGGGAGGAAGACTCCTCAGAACACAGGAGTGGCGTCATGGGCGCGCTGGCAGACATCCTCCTGCACGCGCCAGCTTTGACTTCACAGCGTGATGCTCCTCACAGGTCGTCGGGGTTTCAGCCACTGCCAGGTGTCTCCCGACGGAACCGACGGCGCTCAGAGCTTTAAAGCAATGATCTGCTTTTGGGTGCTCGTCATCCTCGCCCCTCTCACCTCTGATGGCGATGAAGGCTCGCCGTATGTGGCTGAACACACGCTCAGACACGCGGGTCGGGCTCTGACCTGGCCGGGGGCGCAGTGAAATCCTAATTCCCGTCGCCTGGGAACGCTCGCCTCCCACTGCATTTGCGGTGGCAGCACTGCAGCACCAGCAGCTCAACGCGAAAGCAGGCCGAGCGACTAACGCAGTCCCCTCACACGCAGTGAGCAGCACGGGCTCAAGGTGCTCGTCCCTGCGGTCGGCATGCAGCACGGGACCTGCAGAGCACACGGGAACTTACCATGGCTGCCTCAGCAAGGGTCCAACGCCCGGATGGGAGCAGATGTGCCGCTGCGTGCCGGTTAACTCCTCAGGCAGGCTCACTGTTGTTCTGCAGCAGCCCCCCCTCTCTCCCTCTCTCTCTCTCTCTCTCCCTCCGTTTCCAGTCCCATTGCTGATCCCTCGCACTGCAGGGGAACCTCCGGCGTTCGTGGGTCCCGCAGTCTGCCGGTGACGCAGCACACATTTGCTGATGCAGGCGGCTGTGGATAAGTCGATCTCGGCAGCGGTCTCACACTGACTCAGTGTTGGGCAAAGGCTTTCAGTGCTTCACTGAAGCCCATTACGGCGATTTGAAAATCACAGTTTGCCTCAGTTTATTGTAGTTTAACCTTGTTAGCTTTTAGCAGAGTGATTCTGCTAAAGGCCAACGTGATTGGAAGCTGCTGGTTCTGAAAGTATGACGGCAAATGAGGCTTTTTTAATTACATAAAGGAACTTTTTAAGATTATGTAAAGCATCAGAGATGTAATTAAGAACAACATCTTTGTAAGGACAATACAGTGATGGTGGAGTTGTTTAATGCATCGTGTTTGAGTCCATGGATGGACAACACACAAGACCTTGAAGGCTTGAAGCAGAAAAAGATTAAAAAAGTTAATAAAGTTAGTACTGACAACCTTTTCCTGTGTCATTAAAAGTACAAATGATTTGTGTGAGCTCTGTGTCATCTAAGAGGGAGGTAATATTCTATAATGACATAACTGGACTGAGAACAAGCACAGGTGCAGCATGTGAAGGTGTGAAGCTCAGCTGGTCTCCCACCTACAACCACTTCTTTATGGGAACCGTGTACTGTAAGGAAAACGAGTAAAGAAGGTCATTATTTTAAACAGCATTAAAATGAAGCGTCTTGAATATTGTACTTATATCATTTCATTTGTCTCTCTCTCTCTCTCTCTCTCCGTCCGCCGGCCCATCGCTTAGCAAACCACGAGCGATGATCAGCAGCTGAATGAATGGAGCAGCCTTCAACTCAAAGCGGACGTGGGGCTTCGTGTCGTTTCACAGCAGGAGCAGTGGTCTAACAGTGTTTCCTCCAATTAAAAGTGAGAGAGCCTCGTGGTCATCTAAGTGTTTGTGTATGCAAACAATAACAACGTTGTGTCATGTCTTTAATGAGAGCGATGTGGAGCTGTTTACCAGCTCACACACACAATGAGTTAATAAAGAGGATGGAGAAGTGCACAGGAGGTAGCGAGGACTTGAAAGCAGAGAGACTGCTGTTCTCGTCACACCCCCATTAGCGCAAACAGTTAATGTAAATAAGCACCAAACCTCGGGATCTTGAGCGAAATAATCGTGTATTTTGGCCTTTTAAAATATGACATTTGAAATAAAACAACACGGTGAATCATCAGATAAGTCACTCCTCCAAAGGTCAGCGCACATCACAGATTTTCACTTGTCTTTGTACTTGGTGTCCTTCTCCTCGCTGTTGGGCAGACCCGTCTGGCCGGGGAAGGGCGCGATCTTCAGGAAGAAGTAGGGGTTGCTGTGGACGCGGAGCGCCACCATGACGGGCACGGCCGCGTACAGCAGGTTGGCCGCCAGCACGGGCCACAGGGCCTCGGCCGGGACCCGGAAGGGCGGCGCGGTGCGAGGGTGGAGCGAGCCGCCCACGTGCGTCCACTGGCACTGGAAGCAGACGGCAGCAGACGGACGTTTATGAGAAGCCAGCGCTTCAGAGCGAAATGTGCTGTGGGTAATTATTACCAGGATCAGAGCGCACAACAGGGAGTTTAATTACAGTGACACATATCAGAACCCTTTGTTGATGAAAACTCTAATCAAGCCCGGTAATTATGACAATCTGCAGAGCGGCACACGCCTCGTGCTTCTCACGTCAGCGCGGTTTTAATATCTGCGGCAGAAGCAGAGAGGCCCGTGGATCCGGTCCTACCTGGATCATCGCTCCGGCGACGAACACGGTCCAGTCCGACATCCACGTGCAGCCGGGCTGGAGGAGGCCATACACGAACGCTCCCAGCAACGGGAGTCCGTAGAAGAAGAGGTTCAGCATCTGTAAAGGCAGAGTAGAGCTTGTTCGTCACCGTAGACGCACTGTTTGCTCTCAGGAGCACGGGCTTCATTATTATTATTATTACTATTTTTAATCACCAGGTCGCGTGGAGTGAGTGAAGCTGAAGCTAATTAGCAGTTTTAACGAAAAGCAGCAAAACAGGCAGAAATGTCCTTAAAATCAGCGGATCATCTTAATAAACCCTTAAAAAACGTGCCTCAGCAAAGACTTTCGTTTTTTTCTTCACGTTATGATTGACGTCACACACTGTTTACGTCAGAATCAGAATCAACTTTATTCCCAAGTTTATAGAGGACAAGTCTGTTCGTACTTTCTACTAATAATTATTAACATATGTATTTTTTAAATAAATCCACAGTTTATTGTGATTTATTGCACTGACTCATTGTTGCGACGGGTGAGTTCAGCTCAGACGCAGCCTGGGGGAACACGCGGGCTCTGTATATCTGATATGTATATCATATGCAGCACCTTGTCTCTTGTCGTGTATGTGAGTGACGCATCCTCACCTTCTCACACAACACAGATGTCATAAGCTCAAAATACCAACACATACATCAATAAAACGCATAAAAGTTCATGTAACCAGCTTTTCATTGTACTTTGAGCTCGTTTATGAGCTGCATCCAACTAACAGAGCATCATTTCATCACATCTGTATGTTTCTAAAGGTGACCGGTACCAGTAGAGAGGTACAACCCCTCCCTGTGTGAAATGAGCTCCCACAAACACCCTTCTCTCTCATTGGTGCTCAACTATTTTGCCGTTTCCCCGTTTTCACAGTTTTGACCCCTCAGCACAAATGACTGCTTCAACGCAAGGGTCATTGCAGACACTGTCTTGACCTTCACCCTAAAATATTTGGCACATAAAAGCCGCAGTCAGTACAAAACCCTCAAATTAGACCAGTGAAGTTTCTTTTAGTTCTCGGTTTGAGGTTTAGATGAATTCTAATGAGCTACGCTGCGAGTCTGAAACCCAATCATATATGCCCTTCACTCCTTTGTTGAAATGTCTCCAGTGCTGCCTCAGTCGTTCATCATCATCATCATCATCATCAGTGAATAAAGAGGGTAGTTGCTACCGCTGGTGAAGTCTTGTGAAGAACCTGTGCACCAGCACTGGACACACACACACACACACACACACACACACACACACACACACACACACACACACACACAACGGCAGACAGACGCGTTAACACGTCGCACACGCGCCCTCGTCACCAGCGTGATGCTGATGCGGCTTTGGGCGACGGATTAGCTTATCAAGTCCTCAGCACGCGCCGCGGCCGCCTGATCAATGGCTGGCATTTGTGCCTGGACTGTGACCCCGACAAGGTCTGTGGACAGAGCGGTGTACACGCGAGAAAAGGCAGAGGAGCGCGGTCCCAGCATCGGTGCGTAATAATCTGTGATCCATCTTAAGCAAATGAAAGTGAGAGGCAGAGATGCCCTCTCACCCCGAGCTTATTTTTGTTGCAATGATGAAAAATGGCTCCTGTGATCAAAGAGCAGAGCCGATAAGGGCGCTTCCTGCACACTCGGGGAGAAATCCATTACGAGGCTGCCCGCGTCAAGCAGTGTAGAGAGGATGCGGTGCGGACGCGGGCTGGGGGTCCGACCGAGGCACCCACCGTCACTCGGGGGTGAACGTGAGGCACCCACCGTCACTCGGGGGTGGACGTGAGGCACCCACCGTCACTCGGGGGTAGCCCGCGGGATCCTGCAGGTACGGCTCGTAGTGCTTGAGGTAGACGGAGCAGGCCTCCAGGGGAGAGTCCAGCGCCACCTGCAGACGGAGAGCAGCCGTTAGAGCCCAGAACCTGCAGCAGCGGCCCGGCCCGGCCCGTGAGCGCCCACCAGGCCTCTGAGGACGGTGAAGGCCATGGCAGCCAGCAGCAGCAGCACCAGGAGCAGGTCCACGGGGCGCCAGATCAGCTTCATGGTCTGAACGTTGAAGGCCTGTGGGGGGACGAGCAGCATCAGCGTGCATTTGTTGCCGTTGAGCGGTTGATTTGATTACATTTATGGGTACTGCAGCAAACGGCGGTGCTGTGTGGTGTGTGGGACGTACGTTGTATCCACCGATCAGCGGCCTGTCCTTGGCTCTCCTGAACAGCGTCACCGCGCCCCATATCGGCACCAGCAGGAAGACGAAGTTGAGCCAGAAGGCCGGACGGATGTCGGAGCCGTATTTACCTGCCGGAGGAGAGACGGAGCGGGGCAGACGCGCGTCAGCGGGCTCTCAGACGCACGAGGGCGCGCTGTAAACGTCTCGGTGCTGCTCGCTAATTAAACCTGCTGTTGACGCCTCGACGGGCGGCTCCGGGCTCAGGCATATGGCGCCGCACGCGTCTGCACCGCGACGCGAGCGAACGCAGCGACGCCGCGCGCATGACTTCGATCTGGTGACGCTCACGTGCGCAGTTTGAAACGCCAGCAACAGACGCCCGTCTCCCGCCTCGCTCCGCGGCGGCTCGCGGCGGCGCGTGTCTGCTCGACGGGCCGCGCCGCGCCGCGCCGCGCCGCGACAGATGTTGACTCGATTAAAGCGCGTCGTCGCGGGATTTAACGACGAGGCTCACCTGCCACGATCCCCGCGATGAACACGCTCATGTTGGCGCACAAGGATCCGGCCCAGAACAAGCCCAGGGTGCGGTAGGCCTTCCTGCAACACGGCCGACGGGGACCAGTAACACGGGTCAGAACGGGGACGTAGAACGGAGCGTTTCCTTTGTGTAGTTAATGACCCACCTGTCCGTTATCCTGCTGATCATCATTAGATACAGAGCGAAGTGCACTATTCCGTCCCAGTAGCACATCATGATGGCGTAGGCGGTTCCCAGGTAGGGCTCCCCCTGAAGCGCACGTTGTATGTAGATACAGTACATGGCGTTTGAACTGTGTTTATCAGGAGGATTCTTCGCTGCAGACTTTGTTAAATTAAATAAAACCCACCGTCTTTTGGTAGAATTCCATGAAGCCGGATACGATGCCGTCATGTTCCAAGGCACTTGTCAGGTCAATGACGCAAGTGAAACAAAACTCAGCAAACACTGCAAATGAAGAGAAACAATGATTAGTTATCACTCATTTTGTGTCAAATAGAGATTAATTGAGGCTTATTTCACTATTAAGTTCAAAACAAAACATTGAAAAGACTTGCTTTCAGTTCATTTGGCATTGATTTGCGAGGCAGCGTATGGAGAAAATGAAGTCTTGAGCAGTGAGGTAGATCCTGTCGCCATGTTAAGAGCCGAGTCCACAAACGAATAACCTGTGGGTTTTACTAATACCTCCAACAGAAACCTCTGACCAAGCTGCAAAAACAGCCCCCACTGAGTCATTCATCCGGCGCTTAACCATAAACTGAGGAGCTGAAATCTTTATTGGATATTCTGAGTCTTGTTGAGTCTGAGAACAAATAAAAGGCCCAGCGTTCTTTTTCAGACTGGACTGGTTCGGGCATTAACAGCACAGTACACCCCTGTATGAGTGATTTGCAGCTGGATTCAGGCCACAGCTGTGAAACACTGAGCACCGCTCTGAAGAGGAAGCCTGTGTGTTGTGATGTAAACGTGTCACATCTGTCCTTCACACACTCACCGCGAACCGATGCTGGTTTTACACAAACAAGCGCACAATTAACTCTCCCGTGCGCGGATATCTCTGTAATCCTCAGGACGCCCGGCTTTATCGCTGACATCTAAAACGTGAGGGCCCTCCTTCCCACACGGCGCTATCGCTGCTCCCGGCGCCGGCGCTGATGGATCGCCTGTTTTCCGTCCCACTAGCACCGCTCCTGGCATCAGCTGCAGGGTCGTGTTCGTGGGGGGAATTACAGCTAGAAATAACGGATAGACTTTGACCCGTACCTGTGAGGAACAATGTGATAAATCACAGGGGTAAAAGACGGCCCAACTGCGAGCGTGTGAATGGGGCTATTGTCACATGGTCTGAGCTCGCTAGAAAAGCCTTGTAGTGGATTCTAGCATATTAAAGGGGCATGGAATGGGAACAGTAGTAAACAGAACATGTCTGTGTAGCTTTGCCTACTTCGTCAAGGTTAATTAAGGGCTCAGCACAGAGGTGCTCAGACCACAGCGCAGAAGAATCTGGATAAGCTTCCTGAGACCAGCCAGTCAATCATCTGATCAGCTTCACGAAGGCCTGAGCGGCTTTAAACATATCAGAGTAAAGCACTTTATTTTGAAACTCTGAACAAGACTGGGAGGAATGTTCTGGAAATCCTCTTCTGGGTTGAGCAGCTATTAAGCACTATGCACTGTGTGTTTCAAATGTGTAGAAATGCACATTGCCGTTACCAAAGAATAAGAGGTCTTTAGGCGGGTTTCCACGCGTGATGACGTAGTAGAAGAGGAAAACCACCACCAACACGGCGACACCGATGGCCAGGATGACGTAAGGCCTGAGGAAGCAGAGACGGGACGCGTTATTTTGAAAAGGCTGATTGTCTGATCCTCACTAATGAATCACTCCAGTGCTCCGCTGATGAAGATGACGACGAGTGGAAAGTCAGGATCAAGCAATGAGGTTTTTAAAAGGGAAACCATGCAGGAAAATTCACAGCATTTTGTGTCATGGAGGAAAATGATCATCTATTTCTCATATGTATTAAAACAGCGTTCCCCAGGAAAACTTGGCAGTGCCTTCAAAGAGCGGCTGTACAAAGGCTTAATTCATCACAGCGGAGGCACGGGAAGCAGAAAGCTAAGGCCATGTTAGTTCAGCGCCGCCCTCCATGTTTACCGGTCAGAGGTACGGCCGTACGCCCTGCACCCCCTAAGATTAATGCGCTCCACATATCTCCCAGTAAACAACATTACATCCTCAAAAAACTCGCAGTGTGTGTTCAGAGAAGGAAAACAAATGCTGCGAGAGCAAAGGGAAGCTCCCTCGTTGCTTCTCCATTTCAACACTACAGGAAGATTTATGCACACAATACAGTGTGTTTGCAGGGTGGAGGAGCACGAGGCATATTGTGTGTCAAGAGCAATTTATCAAACCCGTCCGTGCAGTCGGTATTGATTGTCAGCGTCCACGCGCTCAAAGGAAGTCAGCAGAGATATTCACACAGGAGGAGTAAAAAAAAGTCTGTCTGAAATGAAATCGGCCTGTAAAAAAAGCACAAGGGCCGAGCAGAACTTGCTTTTCCACCACCGGCTCTTTCTTCTTCCTACACGTGGTTTGCAGTCATCAGGCGAGTAAGTAAAGCGAAACAGATGAGCCTTGAATTAGAAAATGACGCCTCGCAGCTTAGAAAAGTAATTATCTCCAACATGATGTCAGATCATCTTCGCAAATTCTGCGCACGTTTCCCTCTGTTTGCTCCCTGCTCATTCTCTTTCTCCTCCAAGAAGAGACAGGTTTAATCATTTAAGGAATTTACACAATTGTCGAATGCACACTGAATTTTCAATTTATGGAATTAGCAGTGTCAACATAGTCAAAGATTTATGAGGTAATTGCAGTAAAAGCGATATGTTGAGTTCACAGTGTCCTCTAGTGGTGGTAAAGTACCGCCTGGCTGCACATAATGTGAACCAGCAGGAAACACTCAGTGGTCACTTTATTAGGTACACCTGTATACCCTAATTCAGTTCAGTGGAGCAAATCTGAAGGCTAAAACATCAGAACCGTCTTAAAAATGAAGATACACCAGTGTAACTCCAATCACCGTGACCTCAGTAATAACCAAATAGGTGAATTATAACCTTTGTGACAGCTTCAACTTAAAAGCCTATTCAAAACAATAGAACCTTGTAAAACTCTACTTCTGTACAGCTGTAACCAATAAGGCGGCCAGTAAGTGTTTATGTTCATGGTTTTAATAATTATTAATATAATTAATATATTAATAAACTTGAGAATCAAAAGTGTAAGAATTGTTCATATGATGTCATAAAACAAATGGCAGCTCAAAGTTCCATTTTAACATTGAGACCAAGACTTACAAATTAAAATGTAATAAAAAAGGAGCGGAACGGTTCTACTTACTCTTGGAACTCAGGAACGGTGTTCATGGCGTAAAGAACACCAAGGGCAGAAAAGGAAAAAAGAAACACCAAAGTCTCCATTTCTCCACAAGCTGTTGGACCCCCCTCCCTGCAGAAACACTGAAATACAACAACTATTAGTTTGTAATTAATAATTGTAAACCAAAATTGTCATTTTTATGCGTAAAACAGAAGAGAAGCAGAGCAGACTCTTACCGTCTGGTTGCCCTTTCAGTGGATTAATCAAATTACAGCGTGCCTGAGGGATACGTGGCCTTAACGGGGGGAATAATGAAGTGGAGACAAAGAAGCTTTTGGGGTGAAAGTTATGCAATTTGGTTTTGCCAGAGATTTACATAAGTCGCATTAGAGAATAGGTCAGCATTCCACTTCACACAGTAACATACTTTAGGTTAGACTGGTTCTACGACGAAAGCCATGTTTTATAAGATGGTGAGTTTGTGTTTATTGTACTTTTCGGAATCTTGTTTTGTAACTGTAACAAGTGTAGGAACATTTTGACATCACAATTGGAGACAAGTGTTGAACAACACAACACAACACTCCAATGACTCACTCGCTCACTGTCTACTGCTTGTTCCTCACAAGGGCTGACAACAGCTCAAATAAACTATAAATAAGGTTAATTGCAAAATGTTTGGCATTTCCTCACTATCATGAACTCACCTCAGCATCATCATGTGATGTAAATAATGTTCATAAATAACCTCAGTATCTGAGCAGGACATACATAACAATAACAATAACAACACAAATGTGACATGACTTATCTATGACAGGTAGGTACAGTATAAAGGTAATGGCTGAGGACACACAGTGTCCAGCCTAAAGCATTTTTGAAGAATTAGAAAATATTGTCTGGACTTTCTAAACTCAGGGCAAGTCCTTACTGTGCCATTGTTCAATCTAGTATTTGTGTGAATTACAACTTGCAGCCATTACTCCATTACTCTACAATTACAAGCGTTACTAGTGTTTGCTACATTACTCCAGTAGGGGGCGCCAAGATTAAACCAAAAGACCAGGCGTCTTATCAGCACGCAGCAAGCTGCAAATAGAACGTCTCTGTGTTGTGTAATTGTTTTAATTAAAATGTTAATATAGAAAGTGAGTTCAACATTATATTTGGAACTTGTGCATCACGTGTGTTCTGTTGTTACAGTCAACCACTCTGACTACAAACTAACCGAAAGTGAAAGTGTCTTCATTGATGACCTGAAAAGCATTACAGGTGTGACCAAAAAAGTGTGGTGATGCGTTCATCTGTTCTCTAGCAGCTACCACATTACACACAGGACAGTGCAACAACATCACACAGGAAAGACAAGACATAACCCTGCCCGCATCTCCAATGAATGCTATCTTCAGTTTGAACACACATACAGTACACACACACACACACACACACACACACACACACACACACACACACACACACACACACACACCGCCCTTGGCTTCCCACCACCCTCCTTTGTTGGTAAACGGGAGACCATTATACCAGGAAAGCAGTGGCAGTGTGTGTTTGCTGGAAACAACTGGATCTCTTCCAACTATATTGTTTAATAACGTAGACAGGACAGATGGATTCCAGAATAAGACAAGCAGTCGGCGGGAAGGAGATGCACGTGTATTCCAATTGACATTTCAAATGAAATGCACTTTTGTACAAAAGATGTCTGCAGGAAAATGCTTTAGCAATTTGCTAAAACAAGCATAAAACAAAACAATAACTATCTAAACATATTTATTCCCAGTTTTGCAAGTAAACATTATCTCAAAGTGGATAGATACGGTGTCTACAAAATAGAGTGGCTGAGCTTATATCATGCAAAATATGTTTTTTACTTTCAAAATATAATTACACCATCTAGGTCTATATTTACCTAACTCTGCATTGGGTAATACCTTGCCATATTTCAGCTGTGCAATACACTTTTTGTTAAGTCCTATTTTATTTTGCCCAGTTTCCAATATTATTATGCTGTTGCTATTAGGAGTCAAGTGTGAGTGTTTGGATATTCTTGATTATGTACTTAGTGGTCTATTACCAGAATTACTATATATTGTCACCGAAACATTCTCCTCAACTAATTTACAGCTAAAACGTGTTTAAAACTCACTTTAATTAGTCTAATTTAGTTATTCAATAGATGTGTCTGTGTTTTCTTTATAGGTAGAAAATGTCTCATTCAGTTATTCATATCTTATATTATATATATTACTGCCGTTATATACACTCGTACGCCAGACTGTGTAAAATAACATTCGGTAAAAATAACAATGAGCGAACAGCATGAAGACAGTGAATATCCGGGTTAGTTATTAACAGTAAGCTGAGCTTGGTCTCAGTTTACTGTTGTTGTTATTTTGGGGATATTACTTAATGTGTTGACTGCCAACAACTACTGTATCTGGTTAATTACTGCTTGCTCATTAGACGTTTGTGCACATGTTCAGGTGTAACTACCACACATGACTGCGACGCGCTATTTATGGCTGTTCTGCTCTCGATCAACAAGCGACACTGCGCGTGACGGCAGCGGCGGAAATATTTTTTCGCTATTCAAAATGGCACCGTCTGAATCAGGAAGTGAAGAAACCAACTAAGAAGAATAAGTTGGATAAAATTCCTCGTTGATACTCTTTTGGCGAGAGCCGTCGCTCAAATTCGGCGTGTGCGCTCGGAGTTTGTATTGAGAACAAGTAACACGTAAACGGTGAGTATATTTCGACGGTATCGCCAAAAGGCGAAGCGACACATCGGCAGTTGCCTTCTAAAGAGACGCGTTCTGCTCAGCCTCTCCTAGGCGCGCACGTTTTTCACGACGGGCTACGCCGCTCCTACAGCTGCTGGCTCGAGTAAAGCGCCGTAGACGACGCCGTCCATAACCTGGAGATGAGACGAAAAGCGGATATAAAACCTGTGATTATTAAAGATTTAATAGTACTCGACGGCGGCAACAATACCTAGGTACTTACTGTGTAGTCAGCTATGGTGTTACAATTAGCTTAATATGGCTCGTCACTAATATATGCTTACTCTACGTTTAACCCTTTTTAACTACGACCTACATTTTATGTCAATGTCAAAATCCACAACATTAAATTTCCTGAACAAACTAACTAGATCAACGCGTTATCCCTTTAAAATTCTACGACAGTGTGGAAATCGAACATACCCCACCGCTAAGAGCTATGTTAGCATAGCTAGGGCAGTTAGCTTCAAGAAGTACGCTTGGTTTTGTCAAACTAATGTAGGCTGTAAACACATTTTGACCTCTGAGATTGTCGAGCAAGACACTGGGAAAACATATTTTGAAGTCAGCAGTATCTTCCTTGCTAATGATTGTCAGGTTTCTCGCTTGTCGTGCGGGAAGCTAACAGCAGTAGCACTAATACTGTAACACAGCTTTAGCTGCTTTCCTTTGTGCTGTAAGTGGACTAATGTCCCGGCGAGTAATTCTTCAACGAAACACATATTTATGCACTCTGCGATGGAGCTTGTGGGGCCACGTTACATTGAACGTTTCTGTCGATACATCGACAGCTACACACTTTAAAATATTGGCTTAAGCTAGTCGCAGGAAAACCTAGGTAACAATCTGAGGCCACGTCGAGTTGAAAACTACTGTAACGTTGGGTCACACAAAGCTTCTATAGATACAGCGCCTCAAGACGAACCGTCTGTGTGTAATAAAGGGAGAAGTAGCTAAAGCACACGTATTGTAAATGATTTTAGTAACAAACTTCTCCAAGTCTTTATTGTTATGTTCGCAAACTGCATATATTGTATATAGGAACACATCTACGTCTATGTGTGTAATGAAATATATCTAACAACGCTACTACGTAACTTTGTTGTAATTGTTACGTAGTAAGATTCGGAGTTGGTGTTGTTGAGTTTTCTAACTTAAAATATACAAAGATAATACACAGGGATTTTAGAAACTACAGGAATGATCGTGTCGAAATGAAAACAGGTCCCACAAAGCTGCACTTTGTAGTTTTGTCCCTGTAATTTTTACTTTTGGGATCCAGGGTGTCTTTTGCCTGCAGCCAGGGCTGATCGAGCCTCTTCCAAGCTCAGTCGTAGTAGGTTGCCTTGATGGCAGATTGTAGTTTCCTCTTTGTCACTGGATGCTGGTTGGTCGCTGTATGAAAGGCCAGGTCCCCCGTTAGTTTTAGTGGGGCGTTCTTAAGCCGGACCAACGTTAAAACAATATAGACGTGGTTTAAGTTGAACTGTTAAGCAAAAAAATCAAATTAAATACATCACTTTTTGTTCCATTGTATTCATGGTAGTATGTAACAGTTAAGATGCATGTTTATGCAGCACAGCTTGCCCGTTTTTTTAATTTCTTACTGTGTCAGATGATTGATGGCTGCCTGCAATGCGGGGACCCCGAGGGCCACAACACACAGCATCAGTTGACATTGTGTTTAAGATGGTTGCATGGGGTTATTTAATAAAGCATGATTAGCAAGTTGGTCAATAACTTCAGAGACATGGTCAGACATTTACTTTTACGTGTACAGTTCAGGTTTGTGTAGTGGACATTAGAATATTTAGCGTATTATCATAATTATAATTACAAGCAGCTAGCAGCATACCTTTTAGGTATTAGATTATGCCCCCTGCTTTGTGTCCTCTGGCCTCCCCCTTCTTTCATCTTTTCTAGCATCTTTTTTCCTCCCCTCTTTAGGTGGTGCCAGTGATAAATCTCATTTATGGCCCGTGGGCTGATTAGAGTGAGAGTAAAAAAATGTGGAGTGGAGGAGGGGAATTGAGGCTGGGTAATATGTTTGATTCAGTTCCTGCTTTCCCAGAATCTGCCCTTCAATTGCTAATAGTTCATGTATTACACAAAACTTTGATGTCTGCTCACAGGAGATAAAGAATATGTGATTTCTGATGGCAATACACTCGTACACATGTTTTTAGTTACATGTGAAATGTGAAGTCTACTACAGTAATCAAGAAATCAACCATGAGGCTGATTATGTTTAAGACTACACTGCTTATAGTTAGCTGTGTGATTAGATGTGTGAATAGCCCATGTACCGTATCTATACTTGAAGCCACAGACGAGCTCTATGAGTTATGGGATGCACAAACACGCAACTCTCTTCACCCTTTTTCTTAAAGTTTTCTGTGTAAGAAGTGTTTCCTAAAACTGTTTGTAAAATGAAAGTAAATTGAAGAGAATGTTTTTATTGACACGGAGCTATGCAATTGTTATCAGCTGCATGTGTTATACAAGGAAGGCAAATCCAAAGATTAAATGCTATTTGACAGGTAAATGTTGAACAACAGTAGATCAGCTTGTCTGCATGATTTTCGTATTGCAGATCTAAAGAGGACCCAAAACATTCTTCATATTTTATACACTTGAGCTGTGAGTTGATTGTTTTTATTTATTTAAGGTAAAATCTTACTACACTACTAGACTACTTACTACTATAATTTCAAACCTTTTCACTAAAATAGCAGTACTTTCCTCCACTGCAAGCAGTCAAGATTGGTATGAAACTAAATAAATATCCAAAGTCTGTGTTTTTTTTCAATACTAAACAGCGTAAAAGAAACATTAGGATAATACAGCAATACAATGAAATTCACTGACTTCCATCGTCAGACTGTCATTGAACTTTAAGATAATATTGATATTTTTATTTGAGAATTCAAACATAACTTTCCACTACATGTGTTGCATGTAATATAAAAACATAGCTGCCCTTAAGCATAGCAAATAAATGAAAACACTGGAAACCTCACTTGCACATTTTCACACATGATGCAGTTGTTAATTTAAATGTATTTTTTTATCTTTAGATGGAAAAACTTAGCTTGTTGATAGCCTCACAGTGACCATGGCTTCTTGTTAAACACTGGACTTCTCCTTTAATAGGGCTAGAATGTCTGCATATGTTGCACTATGGTTGACTTTTCTTTGCCCTTAAAGAATAAGAAACATTTGTTTTCTTGAAACATGCTAAATTAAGATGCACACCGTCATTCACAGATTTTGGGAAGCCACTTTTCAGAATATCGTACAAGATAGGATAACATTTAGAATGCAGTGCAATAAAAGGAACAGTAAATTTAGTTTAGCATTCACTGGACCTTTTGTTATTGTCTTTCAAACAAGCTCTAGACATGTTACAATATATAGGTTTTTGATTCCTTAGTTTTATCGCTACCGAAAAAGTCTTTTACATACTTTTTCAAGAACAGGCTGTGCCTGTGTGGCAAAATTTCTGCAGGGATTACTGACTGGCTCGCTGTGGTGTTAATGTCCGAGAGTACGATGGAATCCTCATTTGACCCCGTCAGTCAGCAAGCTCCTAGCTGGATCCCACAGACGAACTCCACTGAACTTAGCAAAGTGGCACAAACGCAGCCCCAGACAGGCTGCCTCGTGCTGAACTGTGGTGCAATATTGCCATGCCTGTCAGTGAAGGAAGATTCATCTGAGGGGAGCAGAGAACTGTCTGGGTCTAAGCAGGAGTAGGGCAGAGTTCAGAGAGCGTTTAACACTTACCTCACAGACTTTTACTGTTATGTGTTTCAGTGCAATACAGAACAAAGTGGTAATTTGTGTAAGCTGTTTTTGAGGTGAAAATTGCCCCACATTGCCACACTGATATTTGGACAGCTGGACTAGACTCACACATGGTTTCTGTTTGTAAGATTGCAGCAGCAGTGTTAGTGCCTGGGTTGAATGCATGCGCGTCCTGTGACATGCTCTCCAGCTGAGTAGCCTAGATATCGCTTTCCTGCAGTTCTGTTTGCTTGTGAAATGTGCTTCCAATGGCTTTTGCCTCACATTATGACAGACTCACTGAATAACTAAGGCTCAGAGGGTTGGGTTAGGGGTGGAGATTCAAGGCAGGGATCCAGCTGCCTCCAATCAGTGACAGAAGCCTTGTGGGGGTCAGAGTAGGTGAGAGGCATCAGGCAACGTCACCAACTTGCTCTTATAAGACCAACAGAGAAAGAATAACAAATCTGCATGGACAGGGACAGTGCAGTGAGACCTGCACTTAGCAAGGGAGGGATTGTGACAGAAACAGACTAACAGCAAATGTTGCTAGGTAAATGGGGCACTCTCACTAATAATATAGTAATAATGAGACTATGCAATATTACATAGGTTGATACAGTGACAAGACGGAGCGGGAGAGTTGCAGAAATGCAGAAGGAGATGGTTCATATTTTGAGAATTGAAAAAGCCAGTATGAATAGACTACATTGTTCAGATGGGAAGTATCTGAAAGATAAAAACAAACCTACCACAAGACCAACAATATTATCATCATTATGTTCTGTGTTAAAAGCAGTGATGCATGGCGACAGTCGTTATTTGGTTATGTAAAACAACTTGTAACTTGCCCAGCATTTAGATACAAAAACAGAAAAACATTTTTCTTGTTAAACACACAGTTATTTTGAACAGGTAAATGTGCTTTGTTTATACATTTCTTTACTCAGAATGCATTACGTCTTCTGAACACCTCACACCGCCAGAATGTGTCATCATCCTTCTGTTCTGAGGAAAATAGGACGAAGAGGCAGCTAAGTAGTTAGTTCCCTCTTTGATGTATTCTGCCTTTGATCTATTTCTGGTGGGTGCTGGTAGTGGCACCAGAAGTAGAAGGATGCACTTCTAAATTAGTGTCATCAAGCCACTGTAAATCATTGTTTGATCTGTTTTACATCTCTGTTGCTCTTTGCACCGGTGTGCTGCAGTCATCATTGTCAAAACCTTCCATGACTGGGTCTTTCTGCACCGAGAGAGACTTTTGTCTTCACCTGTCCTTATTTGCCAGAACAAAGATGTCCTCTGAGCCCCTGAGAGCTCGTTTAAGGTTGCCTTGTATGGATAAATCACTCAATAGAATGTCTCATTCTATTGATGTTAGTAGGCAAAAATGTATTATCAGGATGCTGGTAAAATGACTAAATGGGCCTGGGTGGCTGCTTGGAGTGGGTTGCTGAGACCCTAATCACAATTAACATTTCTTTTGCAAGTAGCTAAATGTTTGAACCTTGCCTTTCAGTTAGACAAACTGAAATAACTGCCCGTTTGTTAAACAGGCTCTTGTGTGCTGTTCCAGTCCAGTAAGCCCCTTTGATAAATATTTGAACGGGCAAAATGCAATAACAACAAACTCTTAAAACCCAATTTGTTTCCATTTCCTGGCTTTTGATAAGACAACAGATTCGGTTACACAGCCATTTGATCATTATTCTTTTGTGTCCTACCCGATTACTGGGTGGTTTCAGACCCCTTATGACAGTGTCTGGAATGCTGAATGGAGATTCTGCTAGTGGGCATAACAGGAATAGTTGGGCACATAATGTCTGCATTCCTCCATATTTGTGCCTGACGGTATGCATCATGCACATGCATTGGTACATGCGCACAGAAAGGCAAGTATAGACGTTTGTGTCATAAAAGGTGCTGATGAATAATGTAGGCAGTTTTAAATGACTGAGCCCTGTGTTTCCCTGGGAAGTAACTTGTTCCTTTTATGAATATTTCATCACAGCAGCTAATGAGTCCGGCCAGTCTGGGCAATTATAACCAGCTAACAGGCCCCTTGCTGCTGTGGTGTAAGGCAGCTTGGTCTTGATCATTTCTAACCTGATTACTGGCGAGAGTGATGGACTGAGTGAGTGAGTGAGTGCTGTGCAATGGTTTGAATGATTCTTGTCAGACAGGTCATTAGTGGAGACATATGTGCATTTCAAAAGAGTGAAAGATCCCAACAGAGGCTTGTCACAAGGGAAACATTTGTATGCTTTACAGCAGCACGATACTGAGAGTGTGCCTTTGTTACTTTTGAGGAAATAAATGAATGGGCCAACCAGGTGTCCCACAACGAGGCTTAAGACAACCCAGAGGAACAGTAAGGGCTATTGTCCTATGTCACACCTATGAAGATGATGAATTCTTAGGGATTATATGTGCATTATAAGAAGGGTTTCAGTGTTTTGTTATGGACACAAATAGATTTTAATTGCATGTGGCAGCATGAGCATATGTCAACACTCCATATACATATGCATGTGCATTCGTGCATTAGGTGGCACACGCGCTAGGCAGTGTGGTTGGTTGCTACCCTCGTGAGCCGTAATCGTGATTTAGCAGCTTAAGGAAGTCACACTTCCCTGGATGATCCCCATGTGCTCTGGCAGCCACTGAAAGTAAAGTCCACCAGAATTCTACCAGTGAGTCTTTCTCCACAGACTCAGTCACCTCTCACCTGCACTTGCTTTTGTGTACCGTTGTTGCTGTATCTTTTAACACAAACATTCATATTGTGAACATTCATGTTGTGATTTTGAAGAGACAAAGACATGTTGCTTGTTAGCCTCCGTCGGGCTGACAGACATGCACAGTGACTCATACAGCCAGGGGGAACCAATTGGCCTAGAATGTAGCTACATAACTGGAAATACTGGAAAAGTCATCACTAAATCTGCCTCTTGCTAGTCCCTTCCTCTCCGCAAACGTTAGTTATTTTGCTGTTTTGTGATGATGAGCAGCCTTTACAGGGAAGGGGTATCTGGGACCACTCATACAGTGATCTGTATTGATTATCCTCAAAGGCTAGCTAAAGTGGAGGAGTTTTAGGAAAGAGCACAGCACAAGACAGGATAGTGGGTGGAATGGCTGGGTGGGTGATAGGGGACAGCAGAGACTGGGCTTAATGGGAAGATACTGGGAAGAATTGTCTCTTTAACATTGTGCTTTCAGAAAGTAAACCTTTGCATGATATACTACGTGACTCACTGACATTGCTGTTGAATAATAATATCTATCAATATTTAGTCTACAAATGTATTTTGATGTGAATCACAGCAACAACCACATAACGCAAAACAATGACCATGACCAAACCATGTATTAAACATAGTATCAGAAGAAGTAGTAGTAGTAGTAGTAGTTCAGTTTCTTTCTCTCGGTTGCTAGCTCAGCTGATATTTCACTCCTCTTTTAATCTGTCAGTCAGTTAAAACATAAAGCTACCAGACCTATAACGCACAGGGTAAAGGATGTTTGTGAGCTCAGGTTTAATACTGCCCCTAGAGGCAGCAGATTTAATGTGAAGTTGTATCTAGCTTGGATTACTCGTAGCCTGCAACAAAATTGCATTACAAAACCACCATTATGTGTCCTGGTGCATCTGCAGGCTGCAGAATGTTTGGAGATTTGCAAATCTCTAGCACCCAAGGCGCCTCACAGGGCTTTCAATGCAAACTGCTCCACGCTGCTTTACCGTCCTGTCCCTGCCTTCGCATGAGCTGGAGAGTTTGGAAGGCAAGTATATTCAGGACGTTCTCACAGTGATGTTTGCCTGTTGTTTTTTACATGCTTACATTCTTTCAGTCTTATCCAGACAGTATCACACTGGGGGCCTTGGGGTAAAATGGCCTCTCTAAGTGTGTACTGAATGTTCGAATATGTTTGGTTAAGTCGATGTTTCTCTCTTTCTTTTACACGCATTTACAATTCTAATACACAAAGGCCGCCTTATTAGTATTAGTATTAGTATTTAGTATTTGGCACATCAGGTTTCTCTCCCCCAATGAACATGATTAGGAGCAAACTGGAGAAACAAGTGAAGGAATATGCATACATAAGTCAGAAGCTGGTCAGATTTGCACCTGCACACCAGGATAAAAAAGCGTCCAGCTTCCTTTTATCAAAGCCTAGTCGTATGGCAGCAGATGCAAATCTTATCTGGCCTGTGTGAAACCACATCAAACAAGTAGGTGATTATGGTCAGTTTTTTAATTTATATACTTAGGAGGAGGAATAGAGAGAGAGAAAGAGAGGTGTGTGTATATATATATATATATATATATAGCTTTAATACAGCTTTAATATTAAAATTGCACATTTACTCATTTTACTCAGAGCTATTTACAGTTAGCGGAGAGATATACTACGACGACAATATACTACGATGTTTTTTGTGTATTGTATCGTATGTCCTCTGTGCAGCACCACATGAAATTGGAAATAAAATCCTCAAGATATGAACAATGTCAGTACTGCCAGCATAAACGTAAATGTAAACATAAACAAAACTGTGGCATTTGGAATCACAGCCATTTTTATATATACACACTCCCGTTTTTGGGACAAAGTAATTTACTGTAAATAAGGGTTGCCATTAATACCCGCTGCCAGCAGCTGCCTGTGTGTCAGTCTTTTTGCCTCCTAGTAAGTAGCTGCTCCCTTGTATTCAGGTGTCTATCAGGTGACCGACGTGGCCAGTGAACTTTTCTATGACTTAGGAAACTCTGGTAGCGTTAGCATATGTTTAGGATCATTATCCATGTGCAGTGTAAAGTGGTGTCCTATTAGAGTAGCAGCATTTTACTGAATGAGGATATAGTATAGTCCTCTACATTCCAGATTTCATCCTGGTAATTATATTACTCAGCTTAACAATAAACACTAGTAACACAGTTCCACTGACAGGCATATATGCTTACTTTGTAAAATTGCTTCAACCATTTCCTCTTGCCATGTAATTTCCTCCTAGTTGTCTTCTTTGGTATTTTGCTGTTGCTGACCTGCCACTTAACTCCAGTCCAATGATTGCCTCTTTCATTTCCATGGACACTGTCTTTGCACTCATGTTAAGGTGCAATTGTAACACTCTGAATCGCCTCCAGGCCTTTTATGTGTTTGATTAGTCATGAAGTAATGAGGGAACATGTACAATTACATGTGTATGGAAATTTAATTAAAGCTGGATTTTTTTAATTTACATCCCAAGTGTTTAAAATTTGATATGGTAATAAGGACAAATTCCAGAAATGTATTTTGAATTCAAGAGTGACTAATATGATTATAATATTTTTACCCTTGTGAGTCTATACTGTGTCTGTTTCCGAAGTGTGTTAAGCATTATGTGTAAAATTCTGCCTATAATGTTTCATTTAAATATAATATGCATTTACCGTGCAAGCTTAAATAGTATATCAACAGTAAAATATTCCCTATTGGGGATTTGGGCTTTAAGGTAGATTTTACACACTGTTCTAATTTTTTTTCTTGTTTTCATTTCCTCCTCTCTCTCTCTCTCTCTCTCTCTCTCTCTCTCTCTCTCTCTCTCTCTCTCTCTCTCTCTCTCAGGTCATGGCGAGCATTTGCCCTTGTTAGAAGTACTATCTTAGACACAGCCATCACGTGGGTGGGGGTCAGAGGGTGTGTAACCTAAGTCATCTGGTGGTCATGTGTCAAGCTTTGGTCTAATGCCCACCCTCCCCTCAGCGCTGGTCATGGACGGGGAGAACTACCTGCATCCAGAAGGCCCTCAGTTGGACAGCACCTTGTTCTCTGATCATTCCTCTAACATGGAGGTTTGCTATTTTATTAGATTCTTTTTAGATTTTATTTGCACAAATAATTCAATATATATTGTATTTATAAGTTTAATCTAATATATGTTTAAAAAAACAACTTGTATCAAATTTCAATCCATTTTTATTTTAACCTTTATATTTTTATATTTGTACTTTTATATGCTATTAACATTTAAGTCGAATAGTGGATTAAGTTTGTTTACTGTTTTCATTTGGAGGTTTGTTAAAGCTTTAAATGCTCCTTTTCTAGCACATGTGCAGCATTTACTTTCAGTTATGTATTTATTTAACCATGGAACGTAAAAAAAGATAAATCTGTATATCAATGGTTCTATGTAATTTCCAAAACAAATTAACCCATTTGTATGTAGCTGTATATAAAATTAAACACCTATCTGTTGTCCAGATTGCCACAAGTTTGACATCAGTGTGGCAGGTCAATCAGAAACAAAACAGCTTTTCTATTTCATATTAATTTTCAGACAAGCTGTTTCTGAATTATTCACAGTTCTTGAATAGATGAGATCTAAGAGGTTTTCTTAATGAGATGGTCTCACTTATAACTAGTAAGAAAGACTAGTTATAAGCTGCCAGCTGCCTACAGTTGCATAAACCCTTTCAATTCTGTTTCAGTTTCAAGTTTAATTTGCCATATTACTTATCATAGAAATAGTCCCAGATGTTTTGAGCACCCCCTCCTCTTCTAGGATAGCTACAGATATTCCAGAGAAATTCTCTTGTAAAACTGAAACTGCCTGTCTGCCTGATATCATGGCATAGTTGTTTGACTGCTTAAGTACTTACACTACTATAGTAAAACAAAATTAACCCTTTGTAATTCGTTACATATTATATGTAGTTTCACAAAGTCATAGGATGGACCTTAAAATTGTGCATGGTATAATGTGCTGGTGACGATAACAGATTTTAATTTTGTGTGTTTCAGAGTTCAATATATGCTTCTGGTTCCTGGGGAAACTTCTCTCAGCAGCCTGGGTACAGCATACATTTCCCTATGCAATCTGGAGACCAGTAAGTGCTCAAACATGTTAAAATGCTTAACATTAGCATGAGCCACTCAGCCAAGTTAATTGCACTGGTTCACAAACTAACCTTAACTAACCCTAACAGCACACAATACCAAGTTCACCCTACAAACAACATCCTTTAGATTAAAGACTGTAAACCATTGGTATTGGTTGCTAACTACTGTGTATTTCACACAAGTAAACAAAATGTCCCAATTGTAGTTATTGTCCCCGTGTCTGCGTGGGTTCTCTCCGGGTTCTCCGGCTTCCTCCCACAGTCCAAAGACGTGCATTAGGTTGATTGGACTCTCTCCATTGCCCGTAGGTGTGAGTGTGTGTGTGTGAATGGTTGTCTGTCTGTGTGTTGCCCTGCGATGGACTGGCGACCCGTCCAGGGTGTACCCTGCCTCTCGCCCGTAGCCAGCTGGGTTAGGCTCCAGCACCCCCGTGACCCCGCATTAGGGAATAAGCGGTTTAGAAAATGGATGGATGGATGTAGTTATTGTGAGTGTGATGTGTGATTCAGGGGGTTCCATGAGAATTTTGTTGTTCCCCTTAGTTAGGTGCAAGTCTCTCTAACAAAGTTACAAAGACCTGCAAACTGCAAAAGTATATTAATATAGTTAATTCAAAAAAGGCTTTAATAAACCCTCACAAAGACAAAGGTTGCTCATACATTCTGTTACACTTTTTTCACAGTATATCCATCCATTTTCTTAACCGCTTACTCCCTAAATTTTTCACAGTATATGATATAGCTTGCAGCTTGATAGCAACACCTCTTTAATGTAAAGTATTCAGTTGGATGTCATGTCATATCGATTGTCAGGAGGTCTTTGGCATCTCAGATGTGCTGCAATGTATAAAGTGAGTAGAAAGCATAATGCTATGTCTGGTGACCCCATACCAGCATGAAAATAAGTTGCATTTATATAAATTGGCATTTATATAATAATATATAATATAATATATAATACATATGTTTCATTCAAAGGAAATCAGGACATCTTGCTCATACAGTAATTCTGTCTGCTGCTGTGCTTCTGTTCTTGTTTGATATTGTGGGGCAACTTTCCACTTAAGAAAAAATATTGTCCTGTTTTAATAACATTAGATCTCATTACATTCAAGTGACAGCATGACAGCAGTCTTTTTAATGGCTAGAACATCAGTTGCCAGCCTTTTCTAAAGCCATCACTGTGTTTTATCAATGTAAGTTGTGAAATGTGTGGGTTCATATTTCTACACATTGTATCTGTTGTATGAATCATGCGTGGTAAGGACTTCATTTAGAGACAAAAGGAACTTATATAGTCATATTTGTGACAATAGACATAACTGAGGAAGTGTTTCTTTTAAATATTAAGCGTTTTGTATTGGTATTGCTGTGTGTGCAGTGTTTCTTTGAAAGTTCAAGCACCGTATGACGTGAGAGCACATTCTGTGGCTTTCAGGTTTACTCAAAGCGGAATTTTCTGACATCAAGCTGGTTTTACAAGACTCGTATCTCACTCTGCATCTTACATTGTCAAAAAATCACAATCATTATGCTTCTAGAACAAGATTAAAACAAGGTTACTGTAGAGATTAATCTGCTTTTCAATATTGAATCGTAAAAACCATCTGACAAGAATAACATGTTAATGAAATATTATTTTCTGTTGGGTACCGTTAGTCCCAGGATGAAGGGACAGAGTTCTTACTGTAAATGTATAGTTCCTGCATCTGTTTGTGTCAACTACTTGCATCTCTTACTGTTATCCTCATACATTTCAGTCTTATGCTTAGTGAGGCTCCCTTCTCACCCTGTATTTGCTGACTGCAGGGTACAATTAAGATGCAGCTGACTGAACTTAGATACTCTCACTTATCTATGCAAATCAGATGAGATCAAGGAAGGAACAGTTATGCAGATTCAGAGTTTCTTCAAGACAGCAGCAACTGACAAGAACACAGTATTTCTTAATTCATCTGTGTCTAAGGCAGCATCCCCAAGAGGGTTGTGGTGGTACATACAGTACTGAAAAACATAGAAGGTTTTTCTATATGTAGTGTTAAACTTGAAGTGTGATAGAAAGCTGCCAATTGTGCAATAATACAACAATAAAGCATGGAGAATGTGGGATATTTATCATGTCCAGAAACACATTATTTGATGTTTGAGCAGCTGTCCTGTGCACATACTTGACAACAATAAGTTTGAATGTGATTCAGCTCTTAAGTAATGTATGTTCACGTTCCTCTTCGATTTGCACAGACTCTGTATTCGTGGCTGATGCAACGACAATATTGTGGCAGAAAATAAACTATTGGAATCAATATATTAATGAATAATTAAATGTCATGGTGTTTCCTGTTTTTCTCTACTTCATTTTTCTGCAATCAATTATAATAGAAAAAAGTTAAATTACTTTGCAGCTAAGGGAAGTAAAGGTTTGTGCTAATTTGTCGTGGTTAGGTCTGTGTCTGACAACAGAATAATAAGAAACATGCTTCTGTTTTTTTGTCCTGTATGATTCTATGATTGTTATCAAGGCTGTTTCTGTGCAAGACCATGCACGTAAAAAAGAGGTTTCCTGTTGAAATCTATCTTTATATGTTTGTTTTGTCTCTTTTGATCTAGTTGTACAGTGAGTAAGTAAAACTCAAACTTAGCTTTCTCTACACTCAGTCATATTTTGTCGTGCTGCTTAGCCTCAGTGTTCTCCTTTCTCAACACTCCTAGCAGCCATACTGAAACGTTTCTTAGTAATGTGACGCACCGTTCACTTGTTGCGCAATGATGAAAGCGTGAGAGTTCCGTTTGATGATAGTGCTCATTGTAAGGAAGATTTCTTCTAAGGAATTGTTGCTCTAGGTTGTTGCTAGGTGTCATCATTTACCACGTTGTCTCGGGTTTCCTGACATCATTTACTACGTTGTCTCTAATGGAAAATCTATTAATATAAAATGCATAATCATAACTGAGCCAGTCACACATTTAAAAATATTAGGTAGTTGCAAAACATTGGAGATTGTCTGATAATCCTAAATCTTTAGTATCTAAAAAAACAGTGTGTTTACGTCCTTGTTGTCAGTTGTTTTTGGTCTTGAATAGAATATTTTAAAACAAAACCTGCGCGATATTAGTGATGTGGACTGCATTATGTGAGAATGCTACATGCAGACAACAGTAAGTCAGCTAGGTTATTAACCAGCTTTGTGTTGTGTTGAAAAGCAGCCAGTGCTGGCTTGCCAAGACATCTTCCGTAATGACATCATAGTCATATCAATGTTGACTAAAGGGCTAGAAAGGGGATTTCCATTCAGGAGGGTTATTATTATTACCATTACAGTGCTCTGATATTACTGGGAACTAAGTTGACCAGTAGGATCTTATGATGGTAGTGTCTTATATGTATATGTATACACTACAAGTCAAAAGTTTAGACACACCTCTTTCTTTGTCATGACAATTTGCATTGTAGATTCTCACTGAAGGCATCAAAGTTATGAAGGAACAAATATGAAATTATGCAGTGAAGAAAAAAGTGTGAAATAACTCTAAACATGTTTTACATTTTAGTTAGAGTAAAACCCAGGAACTGCTGCTGTAACCCATGAAAAATATAATTGAACAGTTTTTTTTTTTAGTTTTGTTTAGTAAAATGACAATGATGAAGCCTGATTTCTAATGTGTATGTAAGTATGTTTGTACACTGGCTTTAGGGCCGACCTTTCATCCTCTAGGCGTGTTTTGCAGTTAATCAGTCTCACGGATCTCTGGCCTATGGCAGTGCTCCAAACCCTGTGAATAGCTTTAGCAAATCGTCCATGTCAGGTTTCGTTTTACTTTCATCTTGAGTGTCAGCACAGTGGTTTGTTACATTATGATGACTTATAGCTAAGAAGAAACTGAAAATATCTCATGTTGGGAATATAAGGTCTGAGGACTGATATAGTACTGGACTAAAGGACAGTAGTTACTAAATGATGTGGAGCTTCACAATGGGTATGAGCTGTTCTCTGTATTCTCCTCTCTATTCTCACATTTTTCTCTCATTTTTTCTGAGCTCATCTGTCTTCCCTTGTGTCAGATGCAAGTAAACATATTTCTGTTTTGGAAGGTCAAGTCGCAGCTAGCTCCTTGACTTAAAGTCTGAATGTAGGTTGATTTGGAAAGAAACAGCAGTATGTAATCAGTAATCTGTAATCAGCGATTACTACTCTGTTGTCACAGTGAAACAAAACTGAAGTTAAAGTTATTGTGATGTGTCCATTAAAACAAAGTCTTCTAATCTTCTTCTAATTCAGGCAATACCCCCTGAATGACAGCACTACCACCAACACTCCAGATGTGCACATGGACATGTACTCGGGATTCCCTGACATGGACTTTTCCAGCCTCAACCTCCCAAGAAATGGAGATTTCCCTCAGGTAGGTTATATATATATATCTGTTGATAAAACTATATAAATGTCATTCATGTTCCCCTACAAGAACTAGCACACTGTGTGTGTGTGTGTGTGTGTGTGTGTGTGTGTGTGTGTGTGTGCGTGTACTTGAACTTGAACTTGTACTTGTATCGAGGTATATATAAATTTGGCTCTTCCTTTCTTTTTCCACTTCCTTTCTTACTACTGTAAGACATTTATGATTAAAAAGGAGTCAACATGACGTGGGCATGCAGCTCTTTACGCATGCATCATTTGTATTTTAAGTTTTTTGTCTACACAGCACTTTCTTCGCTTGACATAAATAGGAGCCAATTGTAATTACACAGACCAGTGAGTTTCTAATCTGAAGCCCATTCGGGTTGAGTTTATGGATGCCATTGTGAAACAATATTAGAACACAGTATGCTGTGGTGATGAATTTTAAAAAAGGAGCAGATGATCAGAGCTGCAATATGGATTAACCCAACCACTAGTAAAAAGACTTATCCGACATTACGTTGAGGCTGTTCACATGGATCTGAAGTATTTTTATGTATTTCCTCTCAAATATTAAATCTGCTTTTTAGCATGTTAAAAAATGAGTAAATAAATTAGTAAATAAAAGACACTGAAAGGAAATATGTTATGTTGGATTTGATAAAAATTGTTGTGCATGGGAGGTCTGATATCTGTTAAAGTTGTTTTAGACTTGTTGGTGTATACAGCACTGGCTTCACTTTATTACCCCCTTCGTAGAAATATATATATATATATATTCTGAAAGAAAGCACAAATGAACATAAAAGCGGTACACTAGAGTTTCACTTCATTGTGTCATCACACAGATGTATGTAAGAGTTCCGCAGAAATGGCAGTATGCTTTCAATTACATTAAAATGTTTTGCATTCATATGTTATGCCAAGGGGATTCTGAGAACAAAGGCTCTAAATGAATACTTTGAGACATAAGAAGGTGATGTCTTACTCATCACGTGTGTTGTTGTGCTGACAGTATTCAGTGATTCACATGGGGTTTCCTTAGATTTCCTCATGTCTGGCTTTCACAGTGTTCTTTGTATGTATGAATGCTCATAATGAATCTAACTAATTCTGCAGTGATTGTCTATGTCATTTGCCATTCAAGCATGGTTTAGTATAATTTAGCCTTTTTCTTGATTAATTCACATCGAAGCAGCTTGGTTTCTTTACTTTGGGAGTGGAATTATATGGTTTCAGTGTGTGGCCATTTCTGCTTGTGTTGTGCCTTCTCAGCTGTTCTTTCTGGTTTCTGGACACTCCCTACCATGTGAGGCATGCTAAGAAAATGTAAGTCATGGGGTCACCATGACGAACTTGCCAACTCACACTCAGCCCCCTTTTATTGTCCATTTTCTCTACTTCATCCATGACGTGTACCATTTCAGCCATGGCTTCATTTTTCCCCCTCTTCTTCATAACCAGAGTCTGTAGTTCTTCTTGTCTTTGTTCAGTTGAACCACAACAGAAGAGAAGTACTAAGCTTAGGACAACTGAGTGGAATTGTTACTGTTATTGTTCTGTTTGTCAGGTGACTATGACATGTGCCCATTTCCCTGAATTACAGCTGTAGAGCTATTAGTGAAATTGCGTTCAGTTTGCACAGCTTCGCACTGTGATTTTAACAGTTGTTTATGGAGTTCTGCAGATCTCTGTTGGAATATCCTTATATTTGACAGAACACTCTGTTGCATGTGGACAGGATGTATCTATGAGTCAGTAGTTTGCTGGTGACTCGAAAACAACAGCAAATGTTTGTTTTTATTAAAATTAATAGACTTTGCTTGAGACTTGATATCACTCTAATATTTTATATTTATTGATAAATACTGGCTAAAAAAGTACCTGAGCAGTAGTGGATGAAATACAATGTTTATATTTGTAATGACATTTATTTCATGTATATAAAACTGACATCAGTACCATCACTGTCCCAGTTACACAACAGAAAAAAGATTTGCAAACTCTCTGCAGCTGATGCAGCTGAGACTGTTGCTGTAAGGCAGCAGTACTAACTACTAGAACTGTAGCTTCAGAATTTAATTATGTCAAAATTATTACCGAATATGTCATTACCAATCTGCATGATATTTTTCGGGCGGTATCAAAGTTAATTAACTGTTGAGAATTACTGAGAAACAAAGCCCATCCTAAATAATTAGAGTAATATTCAGATTAGACCAAATAAATATATAACTGCGGGTGTTCCAGGAAACCTTAAGACTCAATTTATTTTATTCTCATTGGTTTGAAGGAGGAACTGTACACTGACAGCAGGACGTGTGCCCACCTGGCCAGACTTTGGTTGAGCAGGTGGGCATGAAGCTCTGTGCAAAGTCACAGCATGAAAACAAGACTTACTGGAAGTCATACAACAGAACTCACTACTTACCACTTTGGCTAACCTCAAAGAGTGAACAACACTTTGTACCGACAACACACTAAATACTATATACTATGTACAGTAATATACATTATTCTAACAGACTTTGCAGCACGTTTAGACATCCTGACATACATACTTTATTGCCTCACACTTTTGTTGGTCCTGTGTGTATGTCCTTTTACTATTACACATGCACATGCTCCTCTGTGCATTGCACAGTTTTCATTTGCATGAACTTTCAAAGCTCTTTTCACTTTTGTTTTTGTGATTTTTTTTTTCATTTGCTATAGACATCAAACCCAAAACTCTGAATGGTTTCTCAGCCTTTGATACATCATGTCATGTCAATGATGGGCAGATAATAGTTAGGATTTAAAAGTCTGCAAAGCGGGCCAAAAACAAACATCTGAATGCATTCTCAAACCGAGTTGAACAATAGGCAAAACCAAATGGCTTTCTGTATTTTGTCCATGGATACATGCAGAGAACATTATCTTGTTTTTCTTGACATATTTGTTGTGGCCAATAAGAGAGATAAGATAAATTAGTTTTTGTTTCTAGGATACTCTCTAGTACATACAGTCAACTGACCTAGTTTAATGGAGGAAGTTAAGGGTTAATTTAGAGGTTTGTTAATAGATAGGTGCACTTTCTTTCATGGGAACCTTGAACTTTACATGTCCTTTAGGTATTTGTTTAAGTCATGCTGAATTCCTAAAAGCTAAGATTAGAAAGTTGATTTTATTGACATATTATCATTTGCAGTGTGGTGACATTTGTCAAAAATATAATGTCTGTTCACGTGCAAATGTGCGCATCAGAGGAAGTTTATGTTTCAAAATGAAGCATTTATTTTAGAGGATTAGAGTCAGTATTAAAATGAAAAAGTAATAAATACATCAGAATCAATAGCCAGTCACATTTTCATGTCACAAGCCTTATATATATATATATTCTTTATGCACAAATGACAATAAAACTTCTATGTCCAGCATGAATCCTTAGCCTGTGGTGCAGTAAGGTTCTTATTTGTGTTAAGTTAATCAACAATTCATCCTTCCCCAATGACTCTGTGACTCCACTAATACAAACACATACTTACACGCACATTATTCATAGGATTCCCACTCATACCATGACGATACCATGGACAGGCGCCACTCCGTCTCTGAGAGTCTGACTCCTCTTCATCCAGTAGAGATGGACATTACAGTATCACACCATGCTGACTTGATATCATTTATTCCTGGAAGCAGGGTGTGCAAATGGACCCCTTTATTGTAAGAAGACAAATCATATTAATTCTATTTTAAATACCACAATTTCATCATTTACGACTGGGTCTGTTGCTCTGTTGTAGTGATGGCACTACATTGGCTTTGATCACCATCTTGGATTTGTTATTAAACCCTGTTGAAATCACATTCCCAGAATATTCATCTTCTTAATAATAGCACTCGTGCTTCCAGTAAACACGACATTGCACATATGAGATATTTGTGTGTAATTGTGCAGATAAGAGTACTTATACTTACTTACTTACTTAAGAGTACTGTAGCAGCTTGAACTTGAATATGTTTCTAAACAGTTCATTTGTGTTTGTCAAGTATAATAAGCTTGTGTCAAAATAATGTTTATGACTCTTAAATCAAGACAACTGAATTCTTTCAAAGGTGACTCACCTTCTTATTATACTAATTAGACATCTTACTTGCTTTCTTCTCAATAATGTTTACAGCTAAAATCCATAGATTATTATTAACCATTAATTCTTACTAGAACAGCACTCCTGAAATTGAGCTAGTGCAGACAAATAGAAAGAAAAAGAACTAAGGATGAATTAAGATAGACAGTCAGGCTCTAAATATAATAATCGTTAAATAGTGGCCCAGGCCATTAAACATAGCGGTAAGCAGCAGGGTGTGAGGAGCGGCCAGGTCCTCAGCGCAATACTGTTTACACTACAAATGCGGTTGAGTTACACCATGTACAGTAAAATGGGCCTGACTGCCAGTAACTCTAGTCACTTACCAACAAAAGCATCATTTCCTGAAAGCTCCTCCCCTCCTCCCTCCCTCTTCTCCCCACCCCTCCCCTCCCCTCCTCTGCACTCTCACTCACTCTCCAACCACCTTTTTGAGCTCTGAGGAACTGGTCCACAACCACTATGACTAAGCCCTCTATGCAAATACCTGACTGCCCTAGTGAAGCAGGAAGCAAGTTTTAGACTTGCCTGCGTCTGTGTTTGTGAGAGCAACAGAGTTTGAGCTCATTGCCCAGAGCATACCTGAGATAGAGCCAGATGTGTGTGCTGAACCAGGAGAGATCAGTGAAAGGGCTAATGAGAGTCCACTGCTGGGTGGAAGTGCAGCATCTGTAAGGTGTAAAGCCAGTACTTCGACCAACACATGGAAGAGGCTGTCGCAGTCAGGGATTGAAGGTGAAAGAGGAGTGTATGTCTGTGTGTATCTTACCATCCCACACTGAAGCAATTGGACCCATGTCTCTCATGCAAATCTGGACTAAATTGTATTCACAGCTGGGACGACCACTTCCCAAGGTACTGCTACTTTTTGCCTAATTTTATTCTTATGTGCTTAACGACGTGTTGTTTAAAGTCCTATTGTCATTTTGACATTAAAGTCAAGGATGATGAACTGGTTCATTTTTACTTCCTCGTATTAATTTTAAAAATACTTCCTTATTGTTACCGCACTGATAGACCTTGATTTTAACTTTTTAAAGTCAGTCCCGCTGAAGTTTGGTCTTGGCGGCTTGATTTGTTGCTGAAATAACTTTTTAAAACTTAGTAAACAGTCAGTGACAAAGTGGCAAAACTAGGTTTTTACCTTAACTGATTTTGAAAATTTACCTCTTAAGATGTTGCTTCTACTTTATTTTTTGCCCTGTTTTTTATCTGACAATGACACAGAACTACCTGTTAATAATAGCGACAAAAAGGCAACACCTGCTGTAGGTTTGGACTCATTAGAAAGACTTTTCTGGCAAGCCATTGTGCCATTGAGATTCTCATTCCAAGCCAGGAACTGAATGACAAACGGTTGTGTGCCTCATTCCTTCCAATAAGTGCTTCAATCTGATATCTGTTCACGCTAAATAGCACATTTGTCAGCTGACTAACTCATTGTTTTGTAAGCTTTTATTAGACATATTTAATCACAGTGTTGTTAGGTTAAATTTACATTTGTGAAAGGATGATTTCCATAGAATTTCTGACTAAGTCGATTAGTTAATGTCAGCATGTTTTTCCTTACACGATCAGGGGCTTCAGTGGTGTGGAACAGTGTTATAATTGAATGCAAAACAGCAGAATGAAGATGGCCAGTTTAAATGTCTATAACATGACCTGTAGTGTCTGGTTTTGACTAGTTTTGTGTACAGGTCATTTTATTGTTTATTTAACATGCTGTATTACACTTGTATGGGTCTGTCAGGTGGCCCTGTAGTTTAATCTGCTCTAAAATCTATTTTGAATGACATCTATGGATTCAGCATTTGTTTTGAAGTGTGTTTTTTTTTTCTTTTGCGCAGCATGTTTGCCAGAAATCAAGCATATTTGAAACAAATTAACCCATTTTCCTTTAGCGACAGTGGAATTATTTCTATAACAACAGACTAATACTCTAAGCTAAAAGTTGTTTATGTTGAAAAAGAAGTGCACATAACCACAGCGCAGAGCCATTTCTAGTAATGCAGGTGCAGGTAACTGCAGGTATTTTTAGCGTGTATGCATTAGTCATATTATGTTTAATTTAGGTTATTTTTATGGAACTTAACTGACATGAGATTATGTTTTTCAGGACTGAAAAGTCCAAATACATATTCACTCTAAATGATCAGATGTTGCATCCATTCTTAAGGCCTGCGTGCACTAGTGCTGGCAATTAATCGGAGAGATTAGGAACATGAGCATACTGGAATTCAGAACAAAAAGAGTCGAAAAATGAAGTGCAGAGGGAGGCAAAGGGTGATGTTCATTTGAGGCCTGTGTCTGTGAATTAAAAGCTCAATCCAATGTCCAGTCATGATCTGACTGTCATAGCCAAGTGTGTAAACTGTGAAAAAGGCTTTAGTCGCTCTAGGGGGCTAACACAGGTGGCCATGAATGGATTCTCACAGCTGATGTCAGCTGCTGCAGTAAAAATGGGCATTTCACTACCAGTCAGCATTACAAACCTTTGGCACCAAACTTTACCAAAGTATATTCATCATATCAGACCACAAAAAGCACTACGGTATATTATATTTTAATTAGTTCTAGTGACAGCAAAGTTCTTGTTAATTGTTTGTTTTAATGACATCAAACACGTAAGTAGGATTTTTTGTGGGGTGTTGTATAGAAAAAGGAGGAACACTGCAAGTTTGAAAATGCTGCCTGCATTGAATCATGCTTGTTTAGAGGTTTTGTTTGCGCTTCACTACTGCAGTCCAAAGACTCATCTTACAGGATTAGACAAGTGACATTCTCCATTTCTAAAAGTTTCTTTTTAGCCAATGTTTGTCTTATCAGCCTTCACTGGTAGTAAAGCACAAAAATATTCTACATTTTTGGTTGCGTTCACATGGTCCTTTAGGTGAATAAATACTAGTTCCAGTACCAGCCAAGAAGCAAATCGGAAACTTACGGGGAACAAACCTATCACTCTAAGACTACAGATGTGTTAGGGTGTGGGCGTATGTCACACAGAAAAAACGGAAAGCAAGTCGTCTGATAGAGTACGAGGAGCTGTGAATATACACCTCACGCTTGGTTTGAAGTAAAGTAGTAAAAGTATGATACAGTAAAATATTGCTCAATGGTAGAACTGTTACTGAAACAGTTCACTTTCAATTTCAGATCTGTCAGTACTATATTTATGTATGTGTAAATCACTTTAATGTAATGTTTCTATAGATGGCTCTCAGATAACTCAGTTATTTACAATCATCTGTCGCAGTCACGCTGTTTCTCACAAAAGGTTATACCATCTTCACTTGCTCTCAGCTTCTTGCATGTGACAGGTCTAAGCCCTGTTACAAGCATTATGAGGTATCCTGTGTTGAAATTTCTTCCTAACTGATTCGTCATCTTGCGTCGTCACTCCTCTCACATCCACATGTTATAGCCCTGAACATGCAGGCTTACACAGGAATGTGCTGCAGATCCTCACAAACATTTTTTAAACAATTTTATAAATCCATTTTAGGTCTTTATTTTTTAACCTAGTACAAGTGTGTTTTGAGACATACAGTACATCTGCGAATGCCAACTCATCCATTTGTGAGAAACATCCTTTTGGCAGCGTTGCAAACACATAACAGATGAAATCGCTCTTGATGCTTCTGTCTCTCTTGGCTCTGACTTTGATTTTCAGCCTTTCTAAACATTCTGCTTTTTCAAGTTTAACCGTGATTGTCCTCCTGAGCTGTAAAGAGACTCTAAGTTTGCCAACAGCTTCCTGTGCATCAAAGGGCCTTGTTACTCTTGTTAGTTTCCAGTAGTCAGCTCAGTGTAAGCTTTGACTTATGCAAAATAGTTTTTTGAATCAGCTCAGTCAACCTAGTAGAGACACTTGACACGGCATCCTTTTATTTTCCAGAACATATGAAAACACTGGAAAATTCCAGGAGGTTTGTAGGCAGCGAGCTTACAAGCAAGTCACAGCAGATTTGTCAAGGATGTAGAACATACAGACATCGTGACATAACAAAACCCAGAAAAGGAGAGAGACACCAGTGGTGGTTTTCAGTTGCTGGCCCCAAGCCCACCCTGTGAAAGGACACCAACACAGGCCTCAGTCAGGTTGTGTTTATTGAGTGCACAAGGTCAACAGCTGATCCAAAAGGGGAGAAGCCTGGGTGAAGGTTGTGTCAAATGGGTTAAATAATTTCTCCCAGTCCTTCTCCACACGGTACCAAGGTAACCCGATAACTATGGTTGCTTGTAGTGATTTGTTGTAGTGCTTGTTGAGATTTACAGTAGTTTCCACTAATATTTTAAATGGTGTTTATGGAGCTGGGGCATTTTATTTGGACTTATAATCCTCACTGTTTTCATTATGATTTCACTCACATGCCCATCCCTACTACTATTGTCACAGCGATGTTTCATGCTCAGGCAGGATGGCCATACAGAATAATAAGATAAGGGCCCTCTGGGTAATTGCTGCTGTAATAAACCACATTATTTTGGTTTTATCAAAATGGTTTTAAGCATTAGTTGGCGTCAGTACTATGTTACAGTGTGTAGGAGGCTCACGATGTGTGAATTAGCCTCACCATTTAGAGCATATTTGTATGGGTAATAGAAGTGAGTTGGCACTACATTGAAATTAGTATCAGCAATAATGAAGTGTTGGATTAAATAGATCTCCTTCCTTCCGCAGATCTCTGTGGGAAAGCAAACCTAGAATAACAACAAGGGCCTGGGAGGGTGGGGGGTGGAGAAGAGGGTCGACATACAAGGGGCCGTATGCTTAAAAAACTGGGAATAAATAAGCAAGACTTGACAGAAACACATGGGCGACATGGTGAGGTAATTCAAGGCGTGTTCTTGTGCCTATATGTGGGTGTGTAGGGTAGGTGGGAGGTCTGGGTGGCTTGTTTTCTGGTCTTGGAAGAGCAGTCGAGCCGGCTGTGTGTAGGAGGGGAAAGCCCTGGGCCTGGCCTGTCTGCCTGGGGCCTCAGCCTGTCCTCGCCCTGTGGCAGGTTATTAGGTTTAACAGGATGTGCTCTATAACCTCGTACAATAGTATAAAGGACTGATCGACTTGACACCTGGAAATAATATTTACAGAGGAATTAAAGAGAAATATTTAAAGGCACAGACTAATTAGGCTCTTGAAAAATATTCAAATAAAGCCAACACAAAGAGAAGTCAAAGATTAGGCTACTAAAATTAAAATTATTGTAATGGTAGCATCTGCACTTATCACAGATGGCCGTCGTAACGTCTTGTAAACATTCTCATAAATGACTGTTCCCCATTTCTCCCAAGGCAACTGATTAAACTAGATGACCAACAAACAAAAAAAAGCCCTTTCAACAAATTTATTTTAATGCATAGTTTGACTGGAATTTTAGAGGAGGAGAGTTACTTTATGACATGTTCCAGATGAGGCTTATCACACCGTATCCACCAAGTGGATAAAGCCAAGCTGTTTGTGGGTGGTGTTCAGAAGTGCATGTTTCCAGTTCAGATTCTAATAGCTGATAACCACCACCTCCAACCACAACCACGCAACCTGCAGCTCTGCAGGCATTTTGTAAGCTGGAAGAACTTGTTGCAGCCATTTTTTACTGTTTTGTGTCTTTGTTAATCATCCGCAGGCAGACAACTGTCATGATCCAGACACGGGTACAATTTACTGCTTCTGCAATTCAAGATGTGATGTATATGTGTGTGCATTTTTATACAGAGCTCCTCAACTGCTTTGTCCGCCATAGTTTTAAATTTGTTTTGTGGGGTCATAAGGTTATATGGAAGCTGGATTCATTACTGACAGAGGACACAAAACACACACTGACTTCCTTCTCTAACATTCCCAAAATGACAAGATCTGAGATGTTTGTTCTTTCCTAGAAGTCTCTATCCTGATCTTGCAAAAGCACTTTTGAAGAACACACACACACACACACACACACACACACACACACACACACACACACACACACACACACACACACACACACACACACACACACACACTTTTGTTGCACAGGAGAGAAAAAGCGAGTGAGCATCAGGATTAGTAGCTCTGTGGCTGTGTGCCTCTGTGCTGTGGAAGGAGCCAGATTACCATCAGAGCAGTTGGAATTCAAGCCTTATCTCTACTTGGCAGAGCCTAGACGTGGAGCAGTGGATGAACTAGCTCTGGGTATGGGCCTGCCGGGAGACAAACACTGCTGCCTCTGTTACGCTCTGCTTAACAACTCTATTAGCTTGGTGTTGAGGTTGGCTGTGTCTTGGTTAGCACTAACTAAAGACAGTTGTTTTTCTTAACAGTGCACTAGTACTTGGCTCAGTTTACTGTTTTCCTGGAAGTCACATTGCTATCCGTGACCCACTGATCTACATGTGGTTATTTGTTATATGTTACTCACAGTACATATTGATATAAAGCTGGTTTTATCTTATGTTTTAAATAAGTCTATTGTGAAGGAGAACAGAAACAACTGTAAACAAACATAATTGTAATTTATATTCTCTGTTTTCAGAGGCATTTGGCAAATCCTACTAAACAAATGGCAACTAATTTACTGTACTGCTTTATGAAAGAAGCAATGCATGAATTCTGAAGTAAATTCCTTGTGTCTGTACTTATCTGTGTTTCCACAATTATGCTTCTGTGGAATGATGCCTCTGGTGACACAGTGTCACTTTTCCCAGTCTTGTGTTTACTTATCTATCCCCAGAGAAAACAGCTAAGAAGGAATGGAGCACAGCAAAGGGTGAGTCAAAGTATAGAGAGAGATAGGAAGACACCCAGTTGATAGGACAAACGCACAACATGCAGACAGGAAAGGCAGGAGAACTATCTACTTCTACCTCTCTGTCACCAGGGTAGGTTAGGCATCGGCAGGGTACAACAACTTTTGGAGCACCTGCTTTTAGTGCTCATGCCTGATCCTGCCCTGAGGACGGACACACACACACACACACACACACACACACACACACACACACACACACACACACACACACACACACACACACACAGAGTATGGTGGGTGAAGTTAAGAGAGAAGCAAAATCATCAAGTTACCAGCAAACACTGATAAGCTTTGTGCTGTACTCTTGAAAAAGCTCTCTGTGCCACACACAACACAGCCACATTATGGTCAGTGAGTTGTTTCACTAACGTCTGAGGGCACATGCATCTGTAAAAACATGCTGGACTCAGCCTGTGTTTGTCTGTCTGCTGTTTACCACCCTCATCAGGCCCCATTCCCGCAGGATGCAGTCATGCTAACAATAAAAGCACTGCATCTTGCCTCATGGCTGTGAAAACATTTCCAAATGAACTGTGAGTGATGGCTAACAGGCAGCTATGACACACATTTCTTAGTATTAATCAGTAACGGTACATTGTGTTGTTGTTGGGATTGAGTCAGCATATCAACTAATAATGTATCACTGTTTCCAGAAGGGAAGACTCTCACAGCATACAACTATTCTTATAGTCATCTTCAGTCCTAGTATTACTTTGTGCTTACCTAATGTAAGTCCTCTACAAGAGGTCCTTAAGCCTGTTGTAAAATGAAGGACAGTGCTTAAAAACAGATGTACTGTTAGATTTGCTTGAATGCTTTTTAATACAGTGGTCAGGAGCAAGAAAGCAAACCTTTAAGGCAGATGTTCAGCATTGTGTGAAATATGATTATTTGCTTTATTGCTTGTAGCTGGATGAATGGATTGATGCAACCACGATCTGTGCACTAAAGGAAGCTGCTGCGTGAGGTGTTTAACACTGCTTAGCATAAAGATTGGAACTTTGTGCTTAATCTTGACAAAAAACAAAAACATAAATGCATTTTTTTTTATTTTAATGCGCCTTGTGCATTGAGCTCTTTGTCCTTAGACACTGTCTGATACTGAGTATTAACTTGCTAAGTAACCTTTAGATTTTCTGATTCCTTTAATGAAATGAACGTGGTGACATGAAGTGAAATTGGTGAATTAGCAAGAACCTCTGGGAAGTGTTTGAGGCTGCTTGAAGGGATTGTGGAAGCACAAATTATACACACATACAGTCACACACATTGAGGACATAGAGTAGACGCCTCCACACATTAAAATGTAGAGATGTATACTTCTGTTTCCAAAAACAGTTTCTCCTTTGTTCGGCTTGCTGTCGTCTACCTTGTTCTCCCCCTCTCCCTATAGCATTCAATCTATATCTCCCCACATCCGTGTTTATAGGTCTCAGGGGGCCCAGGGGTGCCTGTGAGGGGCTAGTTAAAGAACATGGCATGCTAATAGCATGGGGAGGATATGAATAGAGGGGCGACTGGAAGGCAGCCATGACTGAAATGACACACGCACACATCCAGACACAGGCACTCTCATTATTCCTTGCCCTCGCTTTCTATTTTACACGGCTGCTCTGACACATCTGTGTGTGATTAGATTTAGTTTGGGCTACGCGCGTTACTCCCAGAAGAGCACGGTATTAGCTGAAATCTCAAATGAATGCATCACTTTGGTTGTCTTTGCTAATTTTCTATTCATACTAATTGTACACCTTTTTCTTTCTGCGGTATTCACAATATTCTATGTTTCAATGCGTGGGGTTGTAACCGACATAGCAAAGGTAAATAAGATTTATAATTGCTCTTTCTGTTCCCTTTAAGTGTGCTGGTAATTTGAATGTTTGGAAATGCTTGGTTCCTATTTTATAATGTCTATTTCTCCTTCACAGTGTTCAACTTATTTTAGGTGAAAAACAATGGCTGACTCTTCAGCCTCATGCTGTGCTCCGTTTTAGTGGCTAACACCTCCTCTCTTCTCCACCTCCAGGACCTGTCCTG
The DNA here is from genome assembly GCF_900634795.4 of Betta splendens. NCBI lineage: Eukaryota > Metazoa > Chordata > Actinopteri > Anabantiformes > Osphronemidae > Betta > Betta splendens. The sequence goes on from NC_040884.2 coordinate 26,147,236, forward strand.
CATTGATGACCTCTCAACAAACTCTCTGTTCTCATCTCCGGCTGACTCACTGTCGGAATATGCTGATAGCCAGTCCTTCATCAGCACAGACACCTTTGAGCCAGTGCCCACCCTCTGGGACATCAACACTATTACCACCACTGCACCAGCACAGAACCAGCTAGAGGTCAGGAGCAAGCACTCACAAACATGCCACATTACCAGAAACACTTGATTGCTACACCAGCATCTCATCTTACAGTTGTTGTGTAATACAAACATGTTGAAACCAGCACACTCATGTCTGTTAGGGGTGATGGACACCAAGCACTAGCAAAAATTGTTCAAACTGTCCCTCTTGCCCTCCTACTCTCTCAATAAATTCTAAGTATTAAATCAATTAAATTAAATTAATAATTAAATCACTAAGTCAATTATAATCAGTGTTCTAAATGGACCCGAGTCTAACTTGACCATAGTAATTTTCTGTACCTGCCTTCGTGGCTGTTGCTGTTCCCTTGGAATAAGATGGATGAGAATGTAATTATGCTCTTTGAAAGCCTTTTATGTTTTGCTTTTCATTCTGTGCTCATTTCATCTAATATATTTCCCTGACACACACACCACTTTATCAGAGTTTTGCTGTTGTTGTTGTTGCTGGCCAAACACTGCCAGACAACAAATTGCATTTTGTTGAGTGCTCCTCCATCTGACATCTGTGAAGTATCCGCACACTTTCATTGGCATGCTGAGGGAAAAAGACACAAAGTAATTGTTCATGGTTTTTGTTTCTTTTTGCTTATACATTGAGCACTGTGTTTATTTGAGTTTGTATTTTTTCATTTTATGTTTGTTGACAGCAGAATGGCACCAACAGGTTTCATGGCTTGGCCAGTTTGGATGATATAACTGCTATTATCAGCACACCACCTTTAGCAGGATTCCAGGTAGCCTAACCAGCCTCTTATGTCAAAATGAAAGCAAAAGCTCACATCTACACCAGCCTGTTTACTGGCAGTTCACAGTAATGCACAGGAATGCAGATTGCTGTTTTGTATTTTCTGTTTTTGTATGCATTACAAATCAATATTACTAAGACCTACTGTAGATTGTTTAAATTTAAACTAATTTAAAGCTGATGATCTAATACTGAGCATGCATGTACATGGGCAGTCCTACATGAGATCATCTGTGTTGCTTGTGCTTTTTTTGGCAAGTTGTTATTATCACAAATGATTAAAGTGTGGCTGCCTTTTGCATAAATTGGGCATTGTACAAATGCACCAAATAATACCATATTCTGTCATTATACGTTTGACTTGTATATGTGAGAGGCATTGCAGCGTTAAGCTGTCTCTCAAAATTGGACTATTTGCTCTTAGATAAGAGTAATGTGATGCTGCTAAGTATGCAAATCACTGTTTTATCTTACTAACTGCTCATCTGTCTCTAACTTTCAGTTACTGTCTGTTTTCAAACTTGTCTTAACCTAAATAAGAATTGAAACTGAAACCTGCAACTTATTAATAGTGCAAATGACACTGATTAAAATGTTGTGGCTGTGTCCAGCCTCAGATAACTCAGGCCCCACCAGAGGAGGAAGAAGATGCTGAAGAAGAGGAGACAGAGGAACTGGGACATGTAGACACTTACGCTGAGTACAGACCTTCTAAATGTAGGCCACTGTTTTTCTTGTCAACATTCCGCTACCTGTAAAATCATCTGCATGTTAGAAGTACCGTTATGTAATTTTTTTTCTTTTGCTATCGTTTCAGCTAAGATAGGAATTTCACATCCTGACATAGTGGTAGAGACCAACACACTATCCAGTGTCCCTCCTCCTGACGTCACTTACACACTGTCTATTCCCGAGTCAACTATCAAAAGTGGCTTGCTGTCTGCTTTGCAGCTAGAGGCCATAATCTATGCCTGTCAGGTACAAACACTGGCACATAATATTGAAATCGCTTTAAACGTATTTATTTTGGAACTTTGCTTATGCATTCACGCCTCTTTGTGCACCCACAGCAACATGAGGTGATTCTTCAGAACAACCAAAGGGCAGGTTTCCTCATCGGGGATGGGGCAGGAGTTGGAAAGGGACGCACTGTGGCAGGAATCATCCTGGAGAACTACCTGAAGGGAAGGAAGAAAGCACTATGGTTAGAGAGATTTACTACTCTCTTAGACCTCACATGAAACAGCCATGAGGCTAGTTTGGGTCCTAAATAATAGCTGTGGGTTTATTGGTTTAGAAGTAATTGATTTACAGTATATTATTGTGAGTTGTATCCAGTCCGTTGCTGTGTTGTACGTTGAGCTTGTAGGAGCTTGTAAAAGCTGACTGAATTACTGACTTTTCTGTTCCTGCCCTCAGGTTCAGCATATCCAATGACCTGAAATTTGATGCAGAGAGAGATCTCAAAGACATAGATGCAGCAAATATTCCTGTGCATGCCTTAAACAAGGTGAGTCCAGGGGGAGCTACAGTGACAATATGATGATTATCAATATTTTTCACGACAACGCTTATTTTTGTTATTCATAGGAAAGCTTTAGGCTTCAGAGCAGAAAACCGGACACGCCATACATAATTATTTGATGGTTCTGTCTGCCAAATAACAACCATTTGTTTTTATAGATTAAATACGGAGACACAGCTACCTCAGAAGGAGTCCTGTTTGCAACTTACTCTGCGCTGATTGGAGAGAGCCAGGCAGGAGGGCAGCACCGGACAAGGATTAAACAAATCTTAGATTGGTGCAAGCCAGACTTTGATGGAGTTGTATCCTTTCATTTTCACATCTACAAATTTAAAGTAGCACACGTTTGCATTGCATGTCTGTGTTGTTTGCCCTTGACCTTTCAAACTTATAGATAATTTTTGATGAATGCCACAAAGCCAAGAACGCTACATCTACGAAGATGGGCAAGGCCGTGCTTGACCTCCAAAACAAGCTGCCACGGGCCAGAGTGGTGTATGCCAGTGCCACAGGTAGACTGACACCTGAAGACACATTCATAAATGTGATGCTATGAAACTGATGATTTAAAAATATTTTTCACCATGTCTGTTGCAGGTGCCTCTGAGCCAAAGAACATGATCTACATGAGCCGCCTGGGAATCTGGGGTGAGGGCACGCCCTTCAGAACCTTTGAAGACTTCCTGCATGCCATCGAGAAGAGGTTAGTGTGGTGAGGTGTAGCAGAAGTTCATTCTAAAGCAGTATGTTTTCTGAGAGTCTTTCAGTCATTATGCAGTCAATGCATGTCTTACATGCTTACCTAAAAAGTCTTTACAGCAGTGTTGCAGTAAGTGAATGAGGAAATACTGTCTGTTTTCTTATATCAATGTATTTATTTTGGATATGGGAAACACTCTAAACACACAGAAGATAAAGACTAAGTTCCCCTGTCAGCCTGATATAAATAAACTGTAATGAGAATGAGGCCATAGCTGGTCTCTTTCTTTCCAGTAAAAATCAGTAAATCCTAAACCCTGCGACAATATTCTATTCTGTTCTGTTTTTAAAGTTCAGTTCAAGTCATTTTAGTTTATTTATATAGTATCAATTCCCAACAAATGGCATCTCAAGGCACAACATATGAAGTTCTATCGAATTGTATATAAAACCCAACAAATCCCACTTGAGCATGTAGCCAGCAGAACCAGGCTCAGTGTGCTCAGTGTGGTCAGTAGTTGGGATGAAGAGTGCAGTCATTCATGTGTCCAATGTTTTGCACATATTTTTAAATAATTAATAATTGATCCAAAACATTTATGGCTGGCTGACCTATCATTGAATTATGTTAATTCATTTATGTGATGTTTTTTTAACAGGGGTGTCGGTGCCATGGAGATCGTTGCCATGGATATGAAAGTGAGTGGGATGTACATTGCAAGGCAGCTGAGCTTCTCAGGGGTGTCTTTCCGCATTGAAGAGATCGGACTGGACAGCGACTTCAAACTGGTTTATAACAAAGCTGCCAAGTTGGTGAGCAACAAATGAGGATTGCTTGTTAACATAATGGATTTTATATGTGTGATGTGCACATGATAGATGTATAACATCTGGACTCTCTGGACAGTGGGCAGAGGCGCTGCAGGTATTCATGCGTGCAGCCGATGAACTAGGCCTGGTCAGCAGGAAGTCTCTGTGGGGGCAGTTCTGGTCGTCTCACCAGCGCTTCTTCAAATACCTCTGTATAGCTGCCAAGGTCCGCTGTCTGGTGGAGCTGGCCCAAAAGGAGTTGGAGGCTGGAAAGGTCAGTACAACACACTGCAATGTGGTCCTGACTGATGAGTGTTAAAATATATATATCAGAGGAAGATCCAAGCAGGAGCTAAGATTTAGTAGATGTTGCATTAAGTTATGTTTTTTAATGTGAATTATTGCTGTTCAGGTAAAATGTTTTAATTCTCTTCCCCTGAAATCCCCGAATTTCTATTTCTCATCATAAGTCCGATATGAGACATTAGTAAGTACAGGTAATGCTGCAGACCTCATATTCCTGTTTTTTTTTTTTTCATTTTTGTCCCAACACAGTGCATCGTTATTGGCTTGCAGTCCACTGGAGAGTCCCGCACGAGGGAAGTGTTGGATGAGAACGACGGACATCTTGACAGATTCGTCTCTGCAGCAGAGTGAGTGCAGTGGCGTTTGTTTTTTTTTGTTGTTGAAAGGTTATTCATAAAAATAGCAACATTGGAATCAGCAAAGTTTACCAGCAGCAGGAAAGTTTTGGCTTTTCCTTTGACCCTGATTCAAGTGGTTATCGTCTGTTTTCCACTGAAATAGATATGGTGCAAATCTGACTGTGTTACTGTAGCTCACTGTACTGTAATGTAGCTCTACTGTAGCTTATGATGAATGATTAGACCAAACTAAATTCTGTTGTCTAACTTCTCTCTATTTTCTTTCTGTCAGAGGAGTATTCCAGTCTCTTGTGACAAAACATTTTCCTTCAGAGAAACAGAGAAGAGAGAAGGCACCGGGGAATAAGCGAAAACGTAAGTGAAGGAGTTGTGTTTGTCACATTGCAACCACATGTCCACTTAAAGAATGGTTTTCATATGGTGTTATACACTGTTCAGCCATCAAGTGTCACACATTAATACTGACACTGTCAGACATTGTTTTCTGAATAAGCAGTTAATAGATAATAGCCTTTTGGGGTTCTCAAGCTTCTTCCTGCAGACCAAACACTTACAGATGGGTCAACTGTCAAATTGCACAGAGGTGCAATTTAAGCCCTGTGATGGGCTGGTAGTAAACTGTGCAGGTTGACAGCTGGGCACCACCACAAGAACCTTTGGGCATAAGTGCTTATTTCTTGTTCATGTTTTGCCTTGTGATTAGGGAAGCCTAAAGGTCGCCAGCCTAAGGTACCCAAGCACACAGTGGACAGCGGTGGTGTGATTAACATCACAGATGACAGCAGCACGGATTCTGAAGGCATGGACACGGACTCCAACTCCTCACCAGACTCCCTGCTAGACAATGACGATGTCATTTTTGTGAATCACACCAGTGTCCAGACAGGTATGCAGGCACCCACTCTGATTCTGTTTGTTATTTCAGTGAGGTAATGCATGCACTAATATGCTGGTGACCTTTGCCCTGTTTGGATTTCATAGCTAATGCCCCCTCTGTTTTTGTCCACAGCACGGATAGAGGAGATGAAGCAAATCCTCCTCAACAAAATAGCTGTGCTGGGAAAAGAACTACCTCTCAATACCTTGGACGAGCTCATTGATAAATTCGGAGGACCTGATAAAGTCTCAGAGGTACAGTACCTAGAGTCCTACACATCAACCTGAAACTCTGCATTCATTGAAATTATATGTTATTACATTATCCACACCGTGCTTTTTTGTGTGCAGATGACGGGTCGTAAGGGTCGTGTTGTTCGGCGTCCTGATGGAAGTGTGCGTTATGAATCACGGGCTGAGCAGGGTCTAACTATTGACCACATCAATATCAAGGAAAAAGACCGCTTTATGAGTGGAGAGAAGGTGAGATCTATCAGATGACCTGCATGCTGCACATCTGGCTATAAAAAACAATGTTTTAAATGGCCACAGCCTTTTAAACACTGTACATATACAGCTTTTTTTAACATAATTCTCGTTACATTTGGTAATAATCTGAACCTTTTCTTCAGTTTGTGGCCATCATCTCAGAGGCAGCCAGCTCTGGAATTTCCTTGCAAGCAGACAAGCGAATAAAAAACCAAAAGCGCAGGGTCCACATGACCCTGGAGCTGCCTTGGAGTGCAGACAGAGCTATTCAGCAATTTGGTGAGTTGGGAAATGTAAAGCTACAATGTGTCTTGTAAAGGTAAAGTGGGAAGGACAGTTTTTATAATTTAAAACATTTGGTGTTATAATTATCTGCCTGCAACTCAATGAGGAATGTTCAAGAAGAAAAATGTGTGAAGGAGGTGGTCATGGTTATGAGAGGGTCACTTCACCCAGCTCTGCCTCTCACACATGTCCGAAACATCTGTAGCAATGTCAGGTTGTGGGTAATCTCAGTTATGTCCCAGATATATTTAATCCAGGATTTAGGTGCAAGACACAGGAAATTCTTATTCTTATCCTTTTCTATTTTAATATCATGATTCCGTACTTTCTTTCAGGTCGCACCCATCGGTCCAACCAGGTTACAGCCCCAGAGTACATCTTCCTTATCTCAGAGTTGGCTGGAGAGAGGCGTTTTGCTTCCATCGTGGCTAAGAGACTTGAGAGCCTGGTAAATATCACATCCTTATACACGTAAAAGTGTGCGTGTTGAATTTGTTTATTCTCCACATTTATTTGTCCCACAATTCCCTTAATTTTTGCTTTTAAATGAGTGAACCGTGTCTCGTGGGAGAATAACCCTTTTCATCTTGCTATCTTGTGTAGTGTGAGAACTGTTCCATTGTAAACATAGATGCTCTCTGGTTTTGCCTCCCTTGACTGTCATGTTCTGGATTGTTGTCGACTATAATTTGTTTCTTCTCCCTTGTTTCACCCTCTGTCCTTCCTGTTTCCTGGGATATTCCCTTCTCTGAAGCGCCTTTATAGAGTGGCTTTTTTGTTTATTCGATTGAAGTTGCTTTTCTCAACTCTTTTCCACAAACCTCCAGAGATTCTGGGTCTTTCCCTTCTCCAGCTCAGTAAACGGAAAACTGAATAAGCAGAAAAAGCAAAGGCACTTGTCTGTATAATTTATAAGTGTTTGTAAAATTTATTTTCCACAATTATCGATGCATTTCAGCACTAGTCATTTATTTCCATGGTGACACAGCATGGAAGTTCTTTTGGGAAAAGGGCAAGGAGGGTGCAAGGGGATGATGGTTCCAGGAAGTCATTCCTGTGTTTGCCAGCTGTGTTCGGTAAATCCGCATAAAGAATAGGTCACATCTCATCTACTTGCCTGCTTGAACCTGATACAACTCAAACGCACACACAGGAGATGCCTGAATATATTTGCAGCCAGCAGACTTTGAATCAAGAATGAAGTCATATTTGGCTGAAACATCCCTTTGTGTTGGTATCTCAAGGCTTTTTTCTGTGCAGTCAGAGCCAGCAGACGGCTACAGTCGTAGTCTGCTGCTGACTGGCTTCATCTTCCGCACTTTTCATTTGAAATTATGAAGTTGTACAAAACCATCAACCACAAGCCAAGATCCTAATTATACTGCTCTGAATTAAATTTTAAATATAAATGAGATATTTATAATAAGATATAACATATACTGTTTTTTTACCACATCGCAAAATTGAAGTTCTTTTAAAAGACCTATCACGAAAGTTGCTCTTCACACCTCAACCTCATCTGCTTCCTCTGACACATTGCGTGCAGAAACTAGATTGTGCAGTCACTTAATCTATTGGGTGTGTTTATGTTATTATGTTTTATATCTTTTTTTTTATTCCTATCTTTTTTTTATTCACACACATACACTGGTTGAGTCCTGGGCTATTTGACTCAAGTTTGCAACTAAAAAGTTTTATGACATCTACATGGAATGTATTTACCAATTGTTACTGTATTAGTTTTTCAATGATAATGCTCTGGAAATTGTCAAATTGTCAACGTAATACTATCAGTAATAACAACTGGTACCAATCCACTGTAGGGTGCATTAACCCATGGAGACAGAAGAGCCACTGAATCCAGAGATCTGAGCAAATACAATTTTGAGAACAAGGTAGGCAAATTCAAGAAAAAACTCTGTGCTGGCCTTTACATGTCAATGTGAGCTAATGTTAGGACTATTATTTTACAGGTATCTGTATCTGAGTTCTCATTTAATTGAATGTCCCTTCTCTTGCAGTATGGTACCAAGGCTCTAGATAAAATCACCAAAGCAATCCTGGGCCACATAGAGAACAAGGTGCCCCCTCCCAAAGGCTACCCTATGGGTGAGGCCAATTTCTTCAGAGGTATGTTTGGGCTTTAACTAAATATTTAAATCTGTCACAGGAGAATAACTTCACAAACACAATGTTTAACTGTGATGCATCAGTAATACAAAAGTTTTCCTTTATTTCAGACATGAAACTTGGAATGATGGATGTAGGAATCCTTTGTAAGGATCCCCGCCTTGGGATCAGTACTGAAAAAGGTAGAGTATCCAAAGCCATCCAGCTGAATTGTGTGGATCCAGTGCAGGACACCTACTTTGAAGTTTGACTGAGAATCTGTCTGAATTAGCTGCATATGCTGTTCTGTTTTGTGTGTATTGCAGACTGCAGCATCACAAAGTTTTTAAATCGCATTTTGGGCCTGGAGGTCCACAAACAAAACTATCTGTTCCAGTACTTCACTGATAACTTTGACTACCTAATTGAGAAGGACAAGAAGGAGGGCAAATATGACATGGGAATCCTAGGTATGGGGGCGTCCCTCTAAGAATGCAAGATGTTGGTTGTTGCGTGAAGACAGTGATAATCTGTGTTATAAACCTAATGTTAGAGACAGTGACAGCAAAAGACAAAATAACTACCACATTGTTATAATATGAGTAATTATTTAGGTTCACTTGTTTTGTCTCTGACAGACCTTGCCCCAGGTAATGATGAGATCTACGAGGAGAAGCAGGAAACCTTCATGACAGCTGGAAACCCTCAGGACGGACAGGTTGTTCTCTACAAGGTAGGGTCCATTAAACATAACACCAGTGTTTCAGTTGATTAAGTTAAGTTGTAAGTTAAATCACTACACTTGAATTAGGTAATAATAAATAATAATTAGTTAACACCTTATCTAAAGCTGATTGATGTCACTTTGCAAACGCTGTGCTTATTCATGCTTATCTGGGGTCGGAGGAGCCTGCGTAGATACTTGTAGGTTGAAGTAGCAGGATGAAGTCAAATGAGCACAAGGCTGCACAGCTAAGACAAGTTTAGCAAGTTTATGTGTTTTACCGTTGCTGTCTATAAGTTCCCTTCACTTATAGCCTTATACCTGTTTTGAATATATAATTTGACTTGAGGCCAAAGTAGTAACAGCAGAGATGTAGCTGCTTTCCTGTTTGTCCTTTTCTTATTCGTTGATCTCTGATGTTTGTGCTTCTACAGATCAGTGTGGACAGAGGTATGACCTGGGAGGAGGCGTACAGCAGGTCACTGAAACTCACCCGTCCCGACGAGGGTTTCTATCTGTCCCATAAGGTGAGACCATGTTATAATGTTAAAAGTAGCACATTATTCAACCGAAACATCTCAGCATCATCAACAGCACTGAAAGGATTTTATTCAAAGAAAACAAACACTGCTTTTGTGTTTTGTGTTCCTAAAGCTACAAGGTAGCCATCCATGTGTGCTGCTGGCTGAGCAAGGCAGAGGCAGGAGCTTCAACATCTACAAACCCAACATCGGCAAACAGACCCACCCTGAGAGTCTGGAGAAGCTGGAGCAACGATACCGTAAGGTAAGTACTCCTTTGCCCTCAAACCAGTCCTGTCCCTGTTTCTATACGGTAAAGAGGCCTTTTGTTTGAAAAGAAAACATCCTCATTCCAGGAGAATGGCAGGACACTTTTAGCAGTGACATGCCAGTGCTCCTGACATTAGATGAGCATGTGCTCTCTGCTGCCCCCTTGTGAACATGAGAGGGTCCTTGACTTCACATGTTGTATCAAAGCTGTATGTTTCTATTCAACTGAACACAAGAATGATCTTAATCAGTAAACAATATTGTATGTAACATTAGAAAGCTTGTAACTTAATAGTTTCTAAACTGATTATGGTGGTGTGCCTCTCATCTTACCAGGTGACTCCAGATGATGCCAAAGACAGCTGGGAGCACAAGTTCAACTTCTCCATCAAGAAATGCCGCCATGCTAGCTGGTAAGCAGTCTACAGCATCTCCTGGGATTAATGTCTGACTGCTTCTAGATTGGTGCTTATTCCAAATCACCCAGGGTGGTCTAAAGGTCACGTGCCTTTCCCAAGGTTTTGCAGATCACAAGATCACGCCATGCTCCTTCATCACTGTATAAGCAATACAAAGCAAAACCACAGAGTAAAAAAACAGATTGGTTGATAAGGTGCTTCCATGTGTGATTTGTTATTTTGTCCCCTTCTTTCATCAGGAATGGAAAGTGTAAGAAAATAGAGGAAGGCCATGAGTGTCTAGAGGGCATGCGCCTCCGACAGTACCACATGTTGTGCGGTGCTCTATTACGTGTGTGGAAGCGCGTATCCGATGTGGTGTCTGACATCACCAGCTCCAGCATCCTGCAGATTGTCCGCCTTAAAACCAAACACCACAACAAACAAGTTGGTTAGTACAGCACTGGGCAGTGGGCAGTGGTGTGCACAGTGTGCATATATTTCTATTAGGCTTCACACCAGTAGGAATAACTAATATGAAGAGTTGTTGATTTAAATGGGATGCTGTCAAACTACTGACAGATTCCAACTACTGACAAACTGAGGAAATGAGTTTAGTTTCCTAAAGTGCAAAGTGACGGCTGTGAAGTAGAGAATATGTTGAAATTCAAGTTGTCATTTATGAAAATGCATCAGCATGAGGATCATTCACCTCACTACTGTTAATATTAATGTTTGTACTTTTGTTTAGAATATCATTTTACAAAGTTTAGCTCAGTTTACTGTCAGTTATGAAATATCAATTAACCTGATGCAAGTACTCACCTGAAACCATTTCTCTCTTCCAGGTATAAAGATCCCTGAAAACTGTGTGGCCCGTGTGCGTGAGGAGCTCATGCTAATGGACGAGGAGGTAAAGAGGAGGCGAAAGGAGAAAGAGCAGCAAGCTGAGGAGCAGCGGCAGGCTGCAGAGCGCATGCGTAAAATGGAGGAAGACAAGCACCTTCTGGCCGCATTGTGGAAGCCTCCTCTCACCCCCAACCAAATCCACAAATTGACCCAAAATCCTCTACAAAGGAAACAAGCTGCTCTTGCTCAGCAGCTATCGAGAATGCAGGCCCAATCCCAGCCCCCTCTACAGCTGCCGCCCCAGAACATGCCCCCATTGCCCCAGCAAAGGACCCACACCTGGCCCAACAGTTCCACCAACAGCAGCCAGGGTCGTCTGCCCAGTCTGCCTAGTCTCAGCAACAATTACGCTTCGTTTTTCCCCCAACATTATCATCCTTCCTTTACGCTTCACCAGAACCCGTCTCTCCACCAGACCACACCGTCTCCAAACTTGCCTTCCAAAAATCCCTTGGAAGAGATCTTGGACCTGACTACGAGCTCTCCATCCCCTTCCCCAGACAACGCTGAGGGCAGGCCGAGTCTGGACAGTCTGACAGGAAACGCAACGGCATTTGGAGACGACTTTAATTTAGAGTCATTGATTTCCCCGAACACACAGAATGCCCAGCACACTGCACAAGTACAACAGCCTCTGTTGCTACAACAGCAGCAGCTGCTGCATCTTCAGCCCACGCAGCAGCTCAACCACACCCTTTTAGCCACTAACACTGCAGACCTTTCAGAGTTTTTCGACTTGGCCCTGTCTCCCCAGATGTCCACGCAGAAATCCAGCCCCTCATCCTCTAGCTCCTCCTGCTCTTCCTCCACTTTGTCAGTGTCAAACAACCTGGTTCCACAAGTCTCCACCAACCTCTTGTCTTCTTCCGCCGTCACCCCAACGTCAAGTTCCTCGTCTCTGTTCTCCAGCCCGTCTTCATCCCTGTTTCCCAACTCTCAATTCTCGTCCAACTATCTCACCCCTCCGTCGGACACTCTGCCCCTACACAACGGCCACTGCAGTTCTGGCATTCTCGACGTTCGCGAGGCTCTGAACAGCATGTTACAGGCCGGGTCAGACCGCAAGTCTGTCATTCAGTATCGCCAACAAGACTAGGAGAGAACAGCTCGTCTGTACTTGGTCTAGTTATATTATTTAGTTGTTTTTGACTTTAAAAGCAGATTGTGTCTCGTCTGCTGCTGTCTATGATCACACCCTCAGACCTACTCCCTCTCCCCTCAGGGCCTATAGTCACGTCACTGCCTGCCCTGCGCTTGGCTCACCCCTCTCTCACCCACCTGTAGCATTCACCTGCTTTAGGCTGTTGAGGCGATGGCGGGCTTGATCAAAATATAAGATTTCTGCACCAAAGTGTGTTCTTCACAATGAAAGGCAGCTGAAAAAAAACAGTAGAAACTGAACATATTGAACATATGAGCTGCTAAAACAAAAGCTCATTTATTAAGGTGTGGAAATCTTTTATAAACCTCCCGCTGCTAAATTGTACGAGGTATGATCGGTGAAGATGCTGGAAGCTCTAAATGCCTTTCACCAGAAACAACATCTACAGACTTTGCTTTACTGTTACTTTGCTTTATAGCCGCCTGTTTTGACTAAAACAAAGGCTGTATGCAAGGTTTGGTGTGGGTGTAGAAACATTATAGTGCTGAACTGGAAGACAAGAGAAAAAACCAAGAAATCTCTAAGCTGATTAGCCATGAAATGCCTCAGTTTTCATTCTTTTCTTCTTTGTTCCCTCTTGTGTCTCTCCCTGCATGTATGAACACTAGTGCGAGTAAAAAGGGAGAGGACGAGCAGTCTGCTGTTGCAAACAGTGCCTTTGGAGAAATCTATAAATGCAGTCTTTAAAAATCCATGTAGCCTGATGCATAGATTTGTACTCTCAAGCGTTAGTTTTAATTTAATGTGGTATATTTCCATTTAACTGTAACCCTCACAGTCAGTCAGTCAGTCAGTCGTTTTCGTGTGTGTTACATAATGCTGTCGGCAGATTTCAGGAGGAAGCCCTCTTCAAGCCCGTATGTTCTTGTATGATTCTCCGTGCATAAGTGACAGTGTGCTAGGGTTAGTATGGCACTCATTAATGAGAAGCATGGATAAAAACTGTCTCCCAATATTTTACCACCCTTCTTTCTAAAGATGATCGCGATCTTTAGTCACGTGACTCCTGATTGAATTTGATTTTGAATTTCTCAGGAACGTTTTGAGTGTTTTCTTGGATTTTCGTGTCATTTTGACCAAGATAGATATGAACATTTGTGATTTGTGCTACAGTAAATATTGACTATTACATTTTCTTAATGTCTTCAGGTTTTAAAACACAACCTGTTGTTTTTACCTAAAGCTTCAGTTGGACAATATAGTGAGCATGTTTTCTACTCAAACACTGGGTTCAAGAACAGTTCAAAATATAACATTTATTTGATGAAATGTTTTTCCATTTCAGCCATTAGGGCTGTAAGAAGATTTGAAATATGTAGAATAGGAATGTTCACTGTGGATGAAAGTACATATTTAAAAACCTGTGACATCTGGCCGTCTCTGTGTGAGGACAACACACTGTAGTTGGTCTGGGACAAAATGCCGGAATAGGTTTATTTGATCAAAAAGCAATAAAACCCTATTTTTCATTTGTGATGAAGCAGATATGCTAAGTATAATTTACCCGCTGGGGCAAAGCTTTGTTCCTCCTCTTTTGCATGAAATGAACCCTCTTGTTTCTGTTGTACTCCGTATTCTTTTAGGTTATGACATGCATACATCCTTTGTACAATAAGTTTTTTTATGGAATGAACGCAATGCGTTCTTGATGTTTTAGTCATTGTTATCATAAAAGTTATTGTTATTTATATTTAAGGGATATTTAGATTTTAGCTATGTTATCCTGCTTATTAGAATAGTGAACACAATTGTTTGGTCAGGGAAGTTTCTAGTATCAAGGTAACTATAAAACAAATTCTATTATAACCTGCCACCAAATAAGATTGCACTGTTCTGTACTGCTGTACAGTGTCTGGGTTTATTTCTGCTCATTTCACTTTTATGTTATGTTTTATGTAGAATGCTTTCCTCCAGCTTCTAGTCCTTCATCAGGCCTTCAGTTCGCAGAAAGATACCAAAGTATTCTATAGACACCCCTAAAGTTGCTGACTCTAAGATATCAGACCTTTTTATCAATCTCAGGAAGAACCGTACAAGAGGTGTAATAGTGGGGCGTTAGCAGAAATATATTGTTTTTCCCTTGTAACCGTGGTGAAACTAACCAATACTATTTTGCTATTTTTTCTTAACTCTGTGCTGTGACTCTTGCGATATTTATGTTTTAGTCATAATGTGATGGGTTTGTCATATGTCTTTGTGAAATTGTTGGTGATTGTAAATGTTTATGCCTTCTTAGGGCAAAGATCAAAGGCTGTTTCTTATTAAGGAACATTATTGTTCTGTGGACATTTTTGTTTTGATTTGTGTTGGATGTATAATTCCTGTTAAACCTGACAGATTTCAACATTGATTTGCACCCAGGTTATACTGAAATGTGCAGTTAATCTGTCCAAGCCTTTTCCCCTTCCTTTAGGTTTAGACTGACTCGCAGTATCATAGACTCAAGGCTTTTTTTACTTGTAGCATCCTACAATCGCATGTTTCCCGTGTAATCACAATATTTTTGATTTTAAAATTCCTCATCAGGCACATTCCAAGACACCAGTTCGCAAAGAATTTGCTTTCAGTTCTGCATTTATAGTCAAACAAATAAAGCTTTATGCATTTGAGGGATATGGATCTAATTTTAAGGAATAAACACTTTTATAGAATCATTTTAATGTAGTTAGGCCTTTCATTATTTTATTATTTTGCACTAAGAATGGCATAATCAAGTTACTGTTCTATGTCTGTTAGGGTTGAGCATTGCAAGCTTCTGTTTCTGAACTTCAATGAATTGCTCCTTGTATACTGTAACCCTTTCTCTTGTTTCTCCACCGTTTGCATAATATATAAATGTTATCACTCTCAAATAATTTATTGCTAACAAAAAATGAAACAAAAAACATGCTACTGATTGTATGTATTTTTAAACAAAGCCTATTTTTTCTGTAAAAAAGAAACTGTGTTCAGCACTTTTATTCTGGGTTGTGCTTTTGTTTTCTATATATTTATAATTTAGATCCAAATGTATATATTGTAAAATTTGTGCCTTTCAACTAATTCTTTAAAAGGTTTTTCTACTTATTAAAGGAAGGACTATATGAAATTGCAATCTTAACTTTGTAAACAAATAAAAACTTGAAGATTGCTTAAAATTAGTCAGATCTTTGTTGTTACTTTACCCTCACACATTATATATGAAAATGCCTTGGTCAAACATATGTGGCATAGATAACGTTGGCTTTGGGGGAGAGACTGAGTTAGGTATATTGGGTGACCCATACAGTACACTTGTACCAGACCTACAGCCACGGTAATAATATATTCCTTCAAATATATTTACATGTAAAATATTTTTTACAAGGTGATCAAACCGGCCAAACACGGGCAATGGTTTAAAAACCCCACAGGGAAGTAAACTCGGACCAGCGTGTTGCGTGACTTTTAGATACACTAACAGAAATCAAGATCCAGGGTTCTATAAGATTTAAAAAAAAATAATAAAAATTTCGACTTAAGTCAACCTTCGGTTTCAAATACGAAACCTATGTCTTATCTCAACCAAAACTGGGAGGGGGACACATTTCTGAGGACACGCTTCCGGTTAGTGACGCTGCCTCCGCGTGATGACGTTGTGAAACTCACCTGTACGTTGGGCCGTCGAGGCCACTCCTCTGCACCTGACTTCACGGACGTTTACGATAAATCTTTGGAAGTGCAGAAACAACATACAGTAAACGACGAGACGTAAGACCCCGAAGAGCTTCTGAACGGGTCTTTTTCCGCTTTGTGGGACATTTAGACTTCCGGGGGAGGAAGTTTACAGGTGAGTTCATTTACCTTTTGTCAGCTGTTTATTAATTGTTCACAAGAAACAGCTAGCGTTATCGGTCTGGCGCAATAAATGTTACCTAAGTGCTTGTGTTAGGACTTTAAAAACACAAGCACTTATAACTTTAATAATAACTAAATTTAGCTGGTCGCAAAGTTAGCGCTGAGCTTTCACGGGCTAATGCTGGGAGGGGACTCAGCTGCTAGTTTAGGCGACTAGTATAAGGTTGTGCGTCAAGATATGAATAAACTAGTTGAATTCCGCTTCGGTGTTTGTTTGCCCGGTGTCATTTATAGTGTTTTGTGAACATAAATGACTGGCACCATGTAAATACTATAATTGAAGTGGTCCAGTGTTCAGGTTGGACTCGGGTTCTGTGCGCGCACGCGTGTGTGCGCGTGCGCGTTTGCGGGCGGCCTGTCACATGCAGGCCTCGTCCCTCATCCTGGCTGTACTGGTTCTGCCACACATGCAGGTTTCTACCTGCCTGTCACACAGTTTCGCCACAGTTTCGTCTGTGCATTCCCAAACCGCTGCGTCTTCTCCTCCCTTGACCCCAGTCAGTCTCTGGCCTTTGGGATGGTGCTGACCATAAACCGGGTGCCTGGTTTCGCCTCGGCAAACCAAATACCTGAAAACCACATTTTAGTGCTTTGTGACACTGTTGAGATGTTCTACAGAAAATATTTCCAAAATCTAGTTCATTTTAATAATCAGAGTAACTGTAGTTATTTAAGGGTTAGATTCTGTTTAGTTGAGTGCTCGATGGTTCCACTTGGAAACTAGATAATGTTTGTAGTAATGAGTAATGTATATAACAACATGTCGCTCCACTTTAATTATGTTCATTTTGTTGTTCTGTCACCTCTAACATTTCTTTGGCGACACATTAACGGATTGTGCTGGATGTCATTAATGTTCTCCATTGATCCAGGTTGTTTATTGTTACACTACCCCTGCTTGTCGTTCCCTAGTGTGACACACAAAATATTTAGCATGTTAAATCTGACGGGCTGTCGATGACGAGAGCTGGTAGTTTGCAGGTCGGCCGTTCAACAGGAGTGGCCTCAGTGTGACACAAACATGAATCAGCCTGTGTACCTGCTAGAGGGGACACGCCTTTGTAGGGTTCGTTCCAGTCACCGTAGTGGCCGTGTGTGGGGCTTTTCAGGCCCTTAAATAATTGAGCAGTGGTGCTCAGGCTGACCAGAGACCAGCTGTTCCATGTGGCTGATCCCGAAACGACTCCGAGGACTGAGCTGAACTGGCGCAGGGAGCGATAGACTGGCTCATATTTGCATGGCTTTCTTTACATATCCAAGTTGAGTAGTGACACTGATACCGCCTTGGCTCGTGCGCAGATGTTCACGGTGAAAGACGTATCATCACGCCGCCGTTCTCTTCCCCCGATCCTGGAACACAGCAGAGTCTTTGTAGAAACCAGGGCATTTGACTCCGGACAAGCAGACCTATAGTGTAGTAAACACCCCTTCAATTATTAACAGCCCAGTGCTCTCATTCCCCGGACGTAACCATAGCAGCCAGCAGGCTGAAACCCAGCCAGCAACCTGGGACCTGCTGCTGCTGCTGCTGCTGCTGCTGCTGGGAGACCTTAACCAGGACACTCACCCACTGACAGAGGCTTTGACTGAGGAACCCAGCAGAACGGGAATAATTGAGGCTGGATGGAGGAATACCGTTTTGTCAATTGTACGTTTTATTTTTTTACACTTCAACTGATCACCGTTACATGTGCTCCTCCTGTGACCTCTGTGGATTATTTGCTGTCTGGGAGATAACGGCGGCGCTGAACGTTTGTGACCAGCTCTTACACGTCTGGAATTTTGTTGTCCGTATCAGTCGGAGCACTGAGTTTTATCAGCAGAAGATTTTAAAGGAGGAAAACCACTTTACAAGCACTGTTGTCGTCATGAACCTGAAGCAGCGAATTAAGCTACTGAAGCACTTTGGCTCGGTGCCGCCAGAGCCTCCGCCGCCTCTGCTGGTGGTGCCTGTAAGTGGATGCATACATGTAGAAGAGCGTTAAAGTGTCCGTGTTCTGACGCATTAATGTACCAGACATCAGTGGTCACTCCTGCAGTGGGGCTGTGATGCCTTTGTTTAATATAAAGAGAACCTATTACAGGGGTTATTGTATATTAACTGAAAGAATGTCACACATACTGTAAAGTAAAGTCATGCACTGACTGTTTCATTACCCGACTGACTTTTAAGGTTCTACCTCAAATGCTTAAACACACGACCTGCTGAACAGGGAAATGTCTAAACTTTGCATAAAAAGAAACCCAGTTTTGCATTGCAAAACTCAGTATAATTATAGTTCATATGGTCTTCTATAATAGAAAAATGTTCTCCTCCCTAGAGGTGGTGAGTTACACAGTACCCGGGATGAATTGTTCCTTTTTATTCACAATTTTCTACCTTCTGGGATTATTTTACATAGTTTGTGTTACTACCTTGGTCTGAGACAATGGGTTTTACTGTGTATTCAACTGTGGCGCTCCACCTTAACCCCATGTTTATCAAAGACAACCGGAGTGGGCAAAGGCTGGTAGGGGTGGAGCTCTGCAGGTGAGGTGGCTCTGAGATGCACACTGGTCATATTACACATAGTTTCAGCACGAGGGTCGGGTTTCCGCTGGACAGAGGCCACCGTCCGCTCTCGTGTGAGGACTGAGTGAACGGAGCTGGATGACGGAGGTCCGCGGCTGGTGTTGCCGTATGGAGCGTGTAGAGCTGGCTAATCATTGAGAGACGGAGGCCGCAGGTGTGTGAGATATCAGCTTAGATATCTCAGGGGAAAATGGAAGTACGGTTCAAAGACCAAACGGTAAGTGGGGCGGGAGCGGTCCACAGCAATGGGTTTCTAAGCGTGTAACCGCAGTATGACTGTCTGTCCTGCCTGGAAATCACTGCTTACAACTATACAAAGGACACACGTTCTAACTGATGTGTATAATTCATTTATTCTCTTCCTGTGGGACTTCACAGTTGAATTATATGACTTTATTTTGGATGTTCCACACAAAGGCTGGTGACTTTCTGATGACACTGCTCATGTAGCTGCTTCATCATGTCATCAAGTGACTGTGCTGTGATTCACTGTCATGAAACTACAATATAGGTCAGAGTCAGTTTATTGTTGTAACAAAGCTACTGAAGCTATTTTACTTTCTCACGGCCCTTTGGTTCGTACTGGTCAGTACTCACTGGTTTAATTAACCTTTTGCTTCAGTAATGGGCTGCTGTATGAAATAATTGTGGCACATCCTGGAATAATCAGGGAGCAGTGTCAGTTTGAGCTCAAGCACAAAAATCCACAGGCAGGTTTCATTGAAACAACCAGGTCAGACTGCGTTTCTCCTCCTCAGGTTTATCATTAACTTGGTCAAACAAAGCTGACTGGTTACAGGTCACACACCTGCACTTGAAGACTCGGCGGTGAGGTGATGTTTCTCTTATTTGCTTTAAACATACCAACTAAAGGTGGACTTTGCTTCTGTGCCTGGTACAGTATGTTTGGTTACTTGTCTGCATTCAGGGAGACGATTTGGTTTTGTGTTGCATCAGAACACGTCGGTGCCTTGAACAAACTACATTTTTGTATCACTTTATTACAGCAGCACGTCTTTGAGTCTGTGACCAGTGTAGCTGGCTTTACTTGTTTCTATTCCAACAGATCTCTTCCTTACTGACTAAATGCAGTCTCCTGCCAGTCATTTGTTTGCGTTGTTTTTGCACAAGTGCGAGTATGTGGAAAAATGCTAAACACGAGAGGCATGTAGTAGTGTATGTAGTGCAGCAGGTACAAGCCTGCAGTTTTGACTGTTGATGAGTTGTAAATTTCTGTCAGCATTGGAATAAAATGCTGGTTTTATATGGACACAAGTAAATTAATGTAGGTTTTGCAACAGTGGAAGAGTTATGAACTATTTTCCTCATGTTCAGCATCATTCAGTGGTATAAACAACACGTATTTAGTGTGACTTAGTGTGACAGTCTGTGTAGTTAAAGTTTTATGATCTCAAACTGAGAAGCATCAGATCTTAAACAAGGGACTCTACTTCACCTTTTCACTTCCACGTCCATTTGACTGTGACTGTTTACACAGAGTCAAACATAGATCTCATCTAGGTACTGGACTGTAGTTCACATTAAATTCAGTGTTTGTCTTACTGTACATATCATACATTAGCTGCAGTCATGTCAGTTTGTGTGCTTACTGAACCAGCTCTGCGTATTATTTGTTGTCAGCACTGCAGGGACAGTGGAAGACACACACACACACACACACACACACACACACACACACACACACACACACACACACACACACACCCACCCCGGGTAGCCCCTCCTCCATACCGGTCAGGCAGGATTGAGACAGGTGAGAGCATGCAAGAATCGAGTTCATCGCTCTCTCTCTGCTTGGCTCAAGCTCAGCTCTGCTTATTTTAAGAACTTGGATCATCTAGTAGGATTAAGAACCACTGTTTGATACTGTTCAACATTGATTTCCTTCTCATGTAATTCTTGTCTTGATTACTGTGTATGTTTTGTTTTCCAGAGACCAGCCATGGAGGAGATAACAATATGGGAGCAACACACAATAACACTGAACAAAGTAAGGAGTGTTAGTTTATCATCACATTCTGATGTTCTTTATTTCACATGATAATAGTCAGGGGTTAAATGTACTCATGTTTACTCTCAGCAGTCTTAACATGTGTGAAGTTCACCACAGACAGTGTTGGTACTGTGCTCAGTGGTCACACAAATAAAGTGTGAGTTTTTGTGGGGGATTTGACATGGCCGCTGCTTCAGACTTCCACGGCACAGACTCCAGCAGGAATTCAGACTGACACACCCTGGTGCCTCCGCACCATCGTGCCTCCTGTTGACCTCCTCTGGAATGTTCTTTATATCTCTCTACCGTATCTCCTACAGAGACTCACACTCCTATTTTCCTTTGATACTGTACATGTGCTGTCACTTATTATCTAAACCTTTTTTCCCCTTTAATTCTTTTAATTGCAGGATCCAAAACTGGGATTTGGTTTTGCCTTATCAGGAGGGAAGGACAAGCCCCATCCAGACACAGGAGACACAACTGTGGTGGTGTCAGACGTGCTGCCTAATGGACCAGCCAGCGGGCGCCTGTTGTAAGTTCACTGCAGGACCTTGTAAAAACGTCTGGAAAGCAACCGGACTCACGTCTGATTCCTTTGTGCAGCACTAAAGACCAGATCGTCATGGTCAACGGCGTGTCCATGGACAACGTCTACTCCAACTACACCATTCAGACCCTCAAGTCTTGCGGCAAGACTGCAAACATAGTGAGTATGCAACCGAGCAAGCAAACTGCTCCCCCCTTCGATGCATGAGCACTTCACATTACTCTGACCCACTCCGTCCTTCTGCCTCCAGACAGTGAAACGCCCTCGCAAGATCCAGATCCCAGTCAGCTCCAGACCCTCTCGGGCGGCCTCCCAGTCCAACCTGCTGGACCAGGACCCTCCCAGACGAACACGGCGCTACTCTGACGGCAGCGACAACAGAGACGGCGGCCGCTACCGCAGTTCCTCGCCCGATCACAATGGGCACACGAACACGCTGCCGATGTCGTCGGGCTACAAGAGGCTGCCACGCCAGGATGCTCCAGAGAAACCAATCAAAACCACTCTGGTGAAAAAGAAACTCTCAGACGGTAAGAAGAGTGTTTCTTACTGTATATAATCTAGAGTAAAATCCAGCTCCCGTCTTTTACTGAATTTACCTTGCTCTTTCTCCAGAGTACGGCCTGAAGCTGGGGAGTCAGATCTTTATCAAACACATGACAGACACAGGCCTAGCTGCAAGGGAAGGGACGCTGCAGGAGGGAGACCTCATTCTCAAGGTAAGAAAGTATAACCCACATAAGACTGGACGTCTTTTTAATGTACAACACAAATGAAGGAACACAATCTTTAATTTGTGCAAACCTCAATTTGTTTGCCTCGGCCAGATCAATGGCATCACAACAGAAAATCTGTCCTTACTGGAGACAAAGCACCTGGTGGAGAAGAGCAGAGGAAAGCTGACCATGACGGTGCTGAGGGACGACCGCAGGTTCCTGGTCAGCATCCCAGAGGTGGAGGACAGCCCCCCCAACAGCGAGGACGACGAGCGAAAAGACAGCAGCTCCGAGCTGGAGGGTGAGGGTTGATCTGTGTGACGAACCTATGTCAGGATCAACAAAACTGATAATGACATGGAAGATGAAGGAGAACCTAAATAATAATACAATTGAATCAAGAGGAAATTCTGGCCTGATTCTTTTTTTATTTTTCTGTGTCCTCGTCAGACATTTCAGATATTGACGTCCCCACTTACCGAGCGGCCCGTCAACCCACCAAGGAGAAACGAACACGAAGGTACATTCAACACTGGCTCCACCAGCTAATATAGATGCAACACATTATACAGTACGACGCTTCCATCTTTCTAAAATCACTGAAGAGATCTTGTCTTTTTAACCCAGAACCAGAGCTGAACCCCCAGTGTCCAAATCTCGGGACTCCTCACCTGTGCGCTCCACGTTGACCCGGCCTCCTGCCAAAGCCTACGCCCCTCGCCGAGGTCAGTGCAAGGCTCCTTCATGCTAGAGATGCTCACATGTCGACAACATGCTTTGGAAAAACTGCGAACACCATAATGATGTTTCCAACTTATTTCTTGTCTCTAGCTCCATCCGATTCGGAGTCTGACCGCAGCGCCTCGCCCCCTCCTGTCAGGAGAGAGAGGGAGAGTCCTGACACCAGGGATCAGCCCGGCAAATACAAGTCTGTGCAATCATTTTATTATGTTGACAAAGTAATGTATCGACGTTGTGACATTGTAAATGAATGTAAAAACCTTAGAAGTTGATAGATTTGTGTTTTTCTATTTCTGCAGGAGCCTCTCTGGAATGTCCGCTATCCCCAACCCCAGATCCTCTCCTGTGGCTCAGAACTGGACTGCTCCTCGTGCGCCCTCCTCCACCGCTCGGCCTCGTAGACCGGTGTCCGATTCAGACTCTGACCGCAGCCCTTCCCCTCATTCCAGACCAGAGAATGTTCGTGTAGACAACAGATACAAGTAAATTCAATATTTGATCAATTGCACAGGTTTAAAGTGGACTGTCACGTATCTTCCAATCTGAATGAAGATTTGAATATTTGTTGTTTTTTTTTTTCTCGTAGGGTTCTCCCTGATCTGCCTGCCCCAAGCCTGAAAGCCACTCCCATTCCTGTTCTCCAGCAGCAACTGCGAAGGGTCAACTCTCCTGTTAAAATCACCCCCCAAGGTCAGCACACAAAGGAAGCAAAGCAACGATCATGTTTCTATCAAGAACTATCATGAAATAACCTTCCCGCATTCAAATCTTTAGAATCCGAGTCTGAGTCGGACGACAGCTCAGCCCCTCCTCAGAGGCAGAGCACCACCTACAGCCAGGACTCTCTCAGCAGATACAGGTACAGATGAAGCTCTGCCCAACCTCCCAGCCCCCCACCCCCTCCCCCCCAAACCCATCAGGATCTCATCGACTGGAAAATGAGCAGACTGTTCAAGCCTCTGCAGTTATTAATCCTTCAAACATGTTATTATTTACCTTTTCAAGGTCTTAATCACCCTTTTGTGTGTTATTTTCCAATGATTTGGGCATTTTGTACCTTGAAACATTTTATTTTTTTGTTTGTTTGTTTTTAACTGTGTACCATCTGTGTTTGTGTTGACATTTTGTTAACCAGTGAAATAAAAGTGCCTTTCGCTGAACATGATCCTCTCCTGTAAGTGTTCATTACAAAGGACACGATTTAGTCAAGCAATGATGTTCAAATCAAACAAAAAAAGCAAACCAAATAATTCTACTGAGTGATATTTAATAAGTCACAAAAGCAGTAAACCATCAGAGAGAGCTTCTCAAACTACTACTAAGGTGAATATTCTCCATTTAAGTCTTACGCTCTCATCAATAATCATCATATTAGCCACAGGTCCCCCCTCTCTTCAGATGTAACTTAGATTTGTTGTCTTCCTCCTCCCTCACTCCCACCTCCCTCACTTCTCTTCTCTTCCAGGGTCCTTCCTGATGTTGCCCTGCAGCCTCACATAGCACCAATACAACAGCGCTCCTCCAGCATCACTGCCAGTAATCCACCTCAGAAAGGTGTGTGCATGAAGCCTGAGCTCAGAGAGCATCGTGAATTAGTCATGTACCTCTTTCCCTTAGTCTCTTCATAATGAACATATCCATGTCATCTATGTGTGCTTGATCAATGACAAAGTATGCTTTTCTTCTCAGTTCATTCAGATCCTGAGTCAGAGGCCAGTAATGAGTCCCCTCGCAGGGACTCTGTAGACAGGGGAAACTCCAAAACAGTCAACAACAGATACAGGTGAGGGTCAATTCACATCATCATGTCACAAATTGACTTTCCAACTTTCCAAGTTGCAGTGAGGTAACCGATTTTGTTCAAAGCTTAAAAAAAGTCCTAATGAAAGTTTCATAAGTGAATAAAATAGTTTTCTTTTACCAACAAACTATAAACCTGATCAGTAAGATAAATATACTTTAGCCAACACTGTTGACAATAAAGCTTCAATCTGTTGATAGTAGCCTCAGAATATGAGTCACTTGTGAAATATCTATAGCAATGTAGTTGTTGATAGTCAACTAAAATTCTTTTAAAACAATCGGTAAATAACAGACACTCAAAGCTTATTATTTCAGAGGAGTGTTCACAAATGTTCTAAAACATGCAGTGAATGTTGTGGACTAGAGCAGAATGAGTCCTGTGACAGCACACAGTGAGAAATGTTAATGCCCATTTAAACGTTGCATCACTGAGAGCCTGTGTAAAATGATCCTGACAGGAGATCCTGGTTCATTTACACTCATGCAAATGCACACACACACACACACAGAGGCACGTGACTGCTGTCTCACTGTAAACACCTGTGACTACTGTCTCACTGTAAACACCTGTGACTACGTAACGCTTTGCTTCCTCACTTTTGGTTCAGCAATCCTCCATTTCACATTTTGTTTGTCGCCTGATCGTTCCAAATCAGATAACAATTAACTGCATGCTTTTATTTCACTCAGAGATCTACCTGAGATGAGATCCACTTCAGTGGCTGTGAAGCAGGAGCCTCCTCGTCGGGCCCCGTCGCCCGTCAGACCCCCTCCTGATGGTTAGTTTCCTCGCTCGCGTCCTCGCCCTCTCGGCCTCTTAGCATCTGACAGGTGTTGTCTTCTGTCTGTTCAGATTCCTCGTCAGACGAGCTTTCTCATCTCAGGAGGTCTGGGAGCTCAGAGCGGGAGGACAACCGCCGCAGGTAAACAGCCATTTCATATGTAATATGGTTTTCCATCATCAGGGCTTTTGCTCTTTTACTACTATCCTTGTGTTTTTACTCGAGTGTGATCATGTTGATGTGTCTGCCTCAGTGTTCCTCGTGCTGCTAATGGACCTGGCACCCAACGGTCTGGGGTTTCAGTGAAGGGCAACATACCCCCCCTCTACTGTAAGGATCAGCAGCAGCAGTGACATGATCAAATCCAGTGAAAAATATTAAGCTCCACTTCTATTGGCTACTGAGTAATGAATGTCCACGTCTCTTCTAGCCAAGCCTGTAGAGGAGCCCCTCTACTCCTTACCCCCAGATTCCTACCCATCTTCCATCCCAGGGTGAGTGACGCTTAGTTGCTTTTTTGACGTGACATCACTTTATGAGGATGCTCAACGAAACCCGTTTGCCAACTCTCCCAGGTACAGCTCAGACATACAGAATGTGTCCTTTGTGAAGGAGGGCAGCGTGGGCTTGAGGCTCGTGGGCGGCAACGACGTCGGCATATTTGTAGGCGGAGTTCAGCCGAACAGCCCCGCGTACGGTCAGGGCATGAAGGAGGGAGACCAGATCCTGCAGGTGAGACAGAAGAATGGAGAATGAACACTTGAACCTGCAGAAGGGTCATGTGGAAAATCGCACTTCCACTGTTTGTTACTGGATGTCAGCTGATTTTCAAGATTGCGGAAAATTTCCATTAGTGAGCAAAAAAAACAAACAAAAAACAGTGTCGTCACCATAATACATTCAAAATCATTGTAGATCGCTGACTGTGAAGCTTAAGTAAACCTTTTTAAAGTTGAATAAAATTAAGAATGGAAAACTATTAAAATTGGCTGGAGGTCAAGTGTCCTAGTCCTCAAATTGTGCTCCCGCTTTTTTTGTACAGGTTAATAAAGTAGATTTTTCCCATTTCACGCGAGAAGAGGCGGCTAACTTCCTCCTGAACATCCAGAGTGGAGAGCGTGTGGACATCTGTACCCAGAACAAGATGGACCGTAAGTTTGTCCCCGAGAGTGAAGCAATGACAACTGAAGCTACTGTCTGTCAGTAAGAGCATTTTTGATTGTCTGCGCCTCCTCAGTTTATAAGAAGATCACAAAGTCCCACCTGGCCGACAACTTCTACATCCGCACCCACTTCGACCACGAATCCGAAGGCCCCATTGGCCTGAGCTTCACCAGAGGGGAGGTGTTCAGGGTGGTGGACACTATGCACCGTGGGAAGCTGGGCAGCTGGCTGGCCATCCGCATGGGCAACAACCTGCACGAGATGGACAAAGGCACCATCCCCAACCAGGCCAGGTCAGAATCAGGCCGGAAATGAGCTTTTATCTTAGAGCGGGCCAGCGTTATTGATCTCCTCTCTGTCTCCTGCAGAGCTGAGACTCTGGCCAGCATCGAGCAGACACAGCGTTCCTCTGTGGAGAAGCAGGTGTCAGGGCCCAGGGCTGAATTCTGGAAACTACGGGGGCTCCGAGGGAACAAAAAGAGTGAAAAAGCCCTCCGTCGGAGTCGCGACGACCTGCTGCAGCTCACCATCCAGGGCAAATATCCAGCCTACGAGAGAGTGCTGCTCAGAGAAGGTTCGCCTTCGCTCCTCTCACACACACACTCACACCTTGATGAGAACTGCAGTGTGTTTTAATACGAGTAAACTGTTCCTGCAGCTAATTTCAAACGGCCAATTGTCATCCTGGGTCCACTTAATGATATCGCCATGGAGAAGCTGGCCACAGAGATGCCCGATCAATACGAAGTGGCAGGTTGGGCATTGGTTTCTGTCTGTTCCGATCCTTGAGGTCAAAATTGCAAACGTTCACAACTGATATTGCTAAATGTGTGTTTTATGACAGAAATGGTCCCTCGCAGTGGAGGAGGGGAGAGCACCTCCACTGTTATTAAACTAGACACCGTGAGGAAAATAGCAGAGAAGGTAAAAATCACAGCTCAAGTTAGAAATGAAGAAAAAAAAGCATGACATTGATGTCTGTGCTCGTTTACTCTGTTTTCCAGGACAAGCACCCTCTGCTGGACATCACCCCCACTGCAGTGGAGAGGCTCAACTACATCCAGTACCATCCCATGGTGTTGTTCCTGGACCCCCACAGCCGCAAGGACGTCAAGGCCATGAGGCAGAAATACAGTCCCAAGTCCAACAAAAGCTCCCGGCGCCTTTACTCGCAGGCCGTCAAGATGAAGAAACAATACAACCAGCTCTTCTCAGGTAACGCCTCTGGTTCTTACTATATTTACTGTCTCTCTACTTGTCTCAGATGTTTTTTTCCTCAATAGTAGTTTTAAATTATTTCCCAACATTCTTGTCCTGATTTTCCCTCCAGCGAGTATTGACCTACAGCCCGGCTCAGACCTCTGGTATGAGAGTCTGAAAGATAAGATCCGCCACCAGCAGTCCAAACCAGTCTGGGTGTCTGAAGTCACGGTATGACACACACGTGACGAGCTGCTGTCTGGCATCTAACGGGCAGTCTGTTGCAAACTAACAATGTGTCCTGTCTGACCAGCTGGAGAGCGGTGGCGAGCAGGACCTGGACGCCCTGGACCAAACCCAGTCCGACTACCTCAGCGCTGCTAGTGACCTGGAGGACACCGACGGAGAGCCCTTCACTGACGGAGAGGCCTACACCGACAACGAGGACCTGGAAGAGGGTTACAGAGAAGCAGACCGGGTCCCGCGAGCTTTGGCCCGGTCGTCTGAGCCGGCCTCGGGGCACTACAGCCCCACCATGGACCCCGAACCTGCGGCCGACAGAGAAATCCCACCTCTTCTGCACGTGCCGGAACCCAGCTCTGCCCGCCAGGACAGTTACAGTCCGCATCACAGCACGGCGGACGAGGAGGATCCGTCTCAGCGCAGTTTTACAGACTCGGACTTCAGCGCTCTTGATGCGCTTGCTCCCACGAATACGTCAGACGGACCTCCAGATTTTGTAGCCCCTAACCCCCCCATGGGGCACTCTGTGGATGAGCCTTCATATGCTAAGGCACCCGTGAGCCCACAACAAGCCAGCCTGTCTACTATTGAGGAGCGATTACAGCAGGTATAGAAAAGTTTTTAAATCCACTACTTTACAGTTGAATCTGCAATGGTAGAAAGCATCAGCCTGAGTTTGGCGTGGTGCCTACAGCAAACCATAACCACTGTATTCCCTATTGCATTTCCAGGCTCGCTCAGCAGAGGCACAAGCTCAGCCCGAAGAGAGGAAAGGCCCTCAGTTTATCGTGTAAGTGTCTTTAGCTTTCTGTCTCACACTATGCAGTAATTACATCTTCTATAATGACTTTTATAAGTAAGTGTATCTTCTGCCCCGCTATAGGCTAGCGCATCATCACCAAGCAGTTCAGTTCAGACGCACACAAATCCAAGGCAGCGACAGCTCTGAGGAGGAAGAGGAGGACGCGGATGAAACGGATGACATCGAATGGGGACCAGCGACGGAACTGTAGACACTCCGAGGACTCGAACCCGAGGCAGTGACGCTATTTCACTGAGAAACTCTCGCTTGGTGCATTAACTTTACACATTTGTATTCAGACGTCGTATCTGAAGATGTAGTTTGTCCGACACTGAATGTTGGAAGTGTTTTTTCCCAAAGCTTTGGTGGTCCAAGTGCCTGACTTCTTTTTTTATTTAACAATCTTCTGCTACAGTAAATAAATCAGTTTGCCCTTTGTTACTGCTGATGTATGTAGCATATAAATAATTTCAATGTGTCTCTTTGAGAATATGTCAAATTAAAAAAATTTTGGATTGCCTCAAACTTTTTCTACATTACAGGTTTTTTAGTCAAAATGGGTTTTTTCAATAATAAAAAGTTTCAGCGTGTTTGCTAACATAAAATGTTATGTGAAAATGTTTATTCTTCAAAGGAACAGTGAAGGTTTGATGTGTGTGTGTGTGTGTGCGTGTGTTTGCGCTAATAATGGTGACATTGAACTGTGAGTAAACTTGTTTCCCTGTACTAACTCCTGTTGCCAGTACAGTAAACTAATTTGTAAAAAAAACTACACTAAAAACTAGGAACAATGTAAACAAACATGAGTTGTAACAGTCGTGATCTTGTGTCGTGGGCCTGTGTGAAAAGATATTTTTATAATAACTTCATTAAATTTATTTAAAAAAGTGATGTTGTGCTTTGATGGTGCGTATTTAATGTGTGTGTAATCGATCCATCAAGGGGAGGGTGATTGTGATTGGGACTAATCCATGGTCTGGTCCCAGACTGCAGAGCAACCACATGCACAGACTTTAGTGTTTATGGCACGAAAAACTTCCTTAACTACTTCAAAGCTGGTTTAATTATAAAGGCAATAATATGATTTATTGTTGCTCCTTTTAAATCACGCTCTTAACTTAAAAATAATGTAAAATATGAAATTATTAAAAGCCATAAATACCTATTATATCTATATATATCAGAATGAAAAAACTCAAAGGAAAATTGTTGAATACAAATATTTATGGTTTAAATGTTTCAGTAAATTATTACTTAAACTATGAATGTATGTAGTAAAAAATATTTAAATGATGCAATCATTGAAGTTTTAGTTTTCTTTTCTTTGGTTTGAATCGAATCATAGTTGGTAGGTTTCTTTTATCATAATTACACCACAAAATCAAATTTACATATGTGACTGTCACTGTGAATCTTCCCTATCGCGTCAATCATGGCCTGCAGCTACACTTCATGTCGTTTGATGGACTCAGACCCTCCGCTAGAGGCGTGCGCTGTTTGTGGCCTGATCGCCGCAGTCCCGTCCCTGCGTTAAGGGAAACGTCGTTATGGTCATTTAATGTGTGCGGCAGGTGCTGGGACGCATGAAAAGCTGCGGGTCACATGGTGGAAACACACGTGCGTCAGGATGAGCTGATTGCTGTGAGACGCGGCAACAAGGGCCCGGTCCGTTTGCGCCAGGACGCAGTTAGCGCTGACGTGCGTTTAAATGTAGGCAAACGCCGTTGAGTTTGGCGCAAACACCGTCCAACGTCCTCAAACTTAGCGCCTCTTGAGGAAACTGCAGGCGCACGCAGAGCGGATGCCGGGCGCGCACGGACGGTTTGCGGTGAGCCGTGTCTCTGCGTGTCAGTGAGCCTGCGCGGCTCGATGTGCGACAGCAGCAGCAGGAGGAGGAAGACAGACAGACAGCTACCGAGGCTGACGGTCGGCCTGGATGGCACCGAGCTCCCGCTGAGCGCGAGCGGCACAGCACCCAAGTGGCGAGTCGGGGGGTGGGTGGGGGGTCTGTACGTGAAACTCAAAGAAGTCGGGATGGACGGAAAGGGCACGCTGAAGATGTTCAGGAAGAAGCGGGAGCTCATCAAGACGCCCTCCATCTCGAAGAAGAGCCGAGCAGGAAGCCCGGGGCCGCAGAGCGGCGCGTCGACGGTGAGTAGTCCCTGTGCGCGCGCGCGCGCGTGTGCGTGTGCGGCGTCAGACGACCTGTAGGGGACAGTTGAGAGAGCGGGCTGTGGAACCAGGGGCGACCGTGTGTGTGTGTGTGTGTGTGCAGATATAGACACCGTGCTGTCTAGTGTACAACTTTGATTTGTATGGTTGCGATGCAGAACGTGCGCGCGAGTGCGCGCGAGTGCGCCCAGGCTCGTAGGAAGTACGTGTACTGAGGCTTTCCACCGCTGGAGCCATAGCAGGCTGCTGTGAGTGTGTGTGTGTGTTCACGCCAGAAATTGTGAGATTGTGAGATCTGTTGGACGAGCGGGCGGGCGCGCGGCCACAATGGGCACGGAGCGTTAGAACATGCTGAAGCGAGGCGGCAAGAGCAGCTACAACCCGTACGCCACGGGTCAGAGGGTGAAGAAGGGCAAGGAGCGGCTGGACATCCTGCCCAGCAAGCACAGCATATGGCTCAAACAGGTACGTGTTCTGAGCCGCGACCGGGCCCAGAAACCCGCTGGACGCGAGCAAAACGCACCCCGTCTGTGTTCGAGGTAGAGGTTTAGGTGGGAAAGTGTGTAAAAGCGCTCTTGTTCGGGTAAATGGCGTTCCTGTAACTCTGCACTGGCTTCACCACACCCGTCCTCGGCGTGGAGCGAGGAAGTGTTACACAACGCCGCACAGGATCTTGTGCAAGTCTCCGTGTGCGTGTTTACCAACAAGCGTCGCATTCGAGCGCGCCGTCTTTCCTTGCCCGGCGTGACCCTGCTCTCCCTCTGCTCCCTGTACTCCCTCCCCCTCAGCTGTCCATCCTCCCGGAGCAGCCCCGTAAAGATGGCGGCGACGCGGCGCTCTCCTCCTCCCCGTCCTCCGTGTCCTCCTCCTCGCTGCTCACCCCGACCTCCGCCGGGCTCCTGGACCCGTCCGCGTCCTGCCCCGGCACTCCCAGCATGCAGCACGGCAAGATGGCGGGCGTGGGCTGCCCGTCGCCCGTCGCCACCCTGAAGAGGCCCACGGCCCTGAGCCGCCACGCCAGCGCCGCAGGTCAGTCAGCCTCGAAGGGCCTAAAGACGCGTGGCTGTGGTTCCACCTGCTCAGGGTGCCCTTTGTGTCCGCAGGGCTCCCGCTCCAGTCCTGGGTGTTCACTAAAGGCCAGGGCAGAGGGGCGCTGATCCCGAGCCCGGCGTCGGAGGGTCCGGAGAGCACGGTCATCGAGGTGGAGGACATCCCGGCCCTGCTGAGGGACGTGGCCCGCTTCGCCGAGGCGGTGGACAAGCTGAAGGACGTGGTGCTGGCTGAAGGTAACGTGTCCCAGCTGATGGGGGGGGGGGGTCTGTGGTGATGCTGGTAAAATGTAGGAGCCAAGGTTGTTGGCGATCTTTGCCTGCAGCATTCAAACACCGATGGGTCTGAGGGAACCTGTGGCTGTTCTCACTGCTGGGGGGAGTTTTCAGCTTGCCGCCTTTAGAAGCGCGTCACCGTTTTCATCATGTGTCACTGTCTGCGTGTACGTGTAGGTTTGCGTCGTGCTGCTGTTCAGGCAGAACAATACTGTTTGGCCTCGCTCTTCCCCTTTTGTGTCGCACGCTCCACTCCAGCAGAGGCCGTGTGCGCGTGTCTGTGCGCGTGCGCGCGCATGTCTCGGCTTCCTCTCTCCAAATGAAGGGCTGTGCTTCCGCTGCACCCACAGACTCGACCGCAGCCTTGTCTCCTGCAGGAAGCCGGCTTCGTGTTTACAGCCGCCATCGCGGCTCAAAGAGGCGAACACCTGCACGGCGCCGTCCGCGTGGAGCCGCGGGCTCAGCGAGCGATCGTCAAAATGTCGCTCTCTAAACAGGAAGTCGTGAAGGACGGCCTCTGACAGGACTTCCTCGTCTGATAGGTCGCCTGGTCGCCGTGGCGATGCGCCGCCTCCTCCTAATCAGTGGCTCAATCAGAGTCTCGGCCTCGTGGCCTCTCCACCGTCGCACACACAGCGCCTTTCGCTGCTCTGGGTCTCTGTCCTGCTGCTTCTCTGACGTTCAAGCCCAGCGTGAGTGTGCGGCAGACGAACGCAGGCCCAGCTTCAGTTTCTAATCTCGGTGAACAACAGCAACGACCACATCCTCTCTGGCACAAACACTTCTCATTGACTAACACTGACACATTTTCAGACCTGGAACCTGTTGAGTCCCGTGTTCTTTGTGAGTTGGAGCGTGAGGTTGCAGCATTGGACAGTTCAACGTTAACAAAGTCATTGTGTGTGAGGAGGACGTGAGGCTGCAGGTTTCTCACCACCGATACCAAAGTGGAGTCTGTCTGACACGCTGACGTTTGCCTGCTGTCTTCACCACAGTCCTGACTGTCGACTTCACCTGAAGCAACAGCACAGACAGTGTAGTGACTTGTACTAAATCTGTTTACGGGCTCTGACGGCGAACGAATCAAAGGTTCAGAAAAGGAACCCGCTCACGTTCATCTTCAATCAGCATCACAATGATAAAGCTAAATCTAGTAAACTTCAAAAAAAAGACATTTTTTACAGTAATTGTTTTCTACTCTGTTTGGCCCAATGTTACCAATAGAACGCATGAAGTGAAGTTGTTAGTTGTTAATGTGACATTTGGGGAATTATAACTTCTCCATAATTTAGGATGTTCCTGGGGTTTTAGGAGTGAATGGTAACTTCCTGAAGGTCCAAGAATGAAAGAAAGAATACAACACAAAAGAACACTGATTGCTCAAATAGCATGCAGCCTTGGACACAGCTGGGCTTTTCCCTTGTTCAAACAGCTGTACGAAGGGGTTAAGCCACAATAGATGTTTGAGAGAATTTTAACCTTCTTTTGTTCTGCTATGGAAATAGAAGAGCCTCTGATTCCAGGCTCATGTGTTTGTCATTTCTTCACTCATCCAGGTAAAAAGGAGAGCCAGCGACCTGTGGCCCATGAATGCTTGGGAGAGGTCCTGCGAGTGCTGCGTCAGGTCATCAATACATACCCTCTCCTCAACACCGTGGAGATCCTTACTGCTGCTGGCAAACTCATATCCAAGGTCAAAGGTCAGTGAAGACTCACAGGAGTCAGAAAAGAAACGTATGTAGAAAGAAGAAATGTTTAAAGGTTTAGTAAGAATTTGACATTAACCCAGTGTGCAACTGCGGATGTGTGGGTGGGCTTGATCAGCTGCCTGGTCCTGAATACAACTGAAACCTCGACCTCCACGCATGCGTGGATGTGATTGTGCAGGTTTCCACTATGAGGCCAGTAACGAAGCAGACAAGAAGGACTTTGAGAAAGCCATTGAAACCATCGCAGTTGCTTTTAGCGGCAAGTAAGTATCTGGTACACTTTGATTTAATGTCAGATATAGTGGTATTTATCAGTGTCGCTCCAAACGACCTGTTGGTGGAATTGATGTGTCCAGATGTGCATTATCTCCCTCACAGATGAGTGGAAATTCAGTTACTGTTGTTGCCTATAACACAGTCTGTTGTTGGGAATGAGAGCGAGAGAGAAGTGCACTGATGGTGACACATTTGCATCAGGCAGAGCAGAAAACAGGAAGTGGTTTTTCTTTTTCTACCTTATGACACAAAACCAAACCTTGAAAATGTTGTTCACTACCTGACTGAACGAGCAGAGGGCTGCGAAGGCTCACGCTCTGTCACCATTCATGTCAGTAGCACAGCATTTGAGACGCCTAAGAGCAGAGAGGAGATAAATGTGTGGTTTTCTAACATGACCTTTTTTTTCCTGAGCATTTTGACCTTTCAAACGAGGAGTCACCCCAGAGTAAAGCTGTTTCCCTGTGAGTAGTATCTCGCACCAGCAGCCTTTTGGCGTCATTTCAGGGTTTAGACATCTGTCAGAGCTTCAGGAGGAAGTGAGCTGGCAGAGACAGTTGAAATCTGCCTGACAAGTCTGTTTCCTCATTCTGTGTCA
This sequence comes from Betta splendens, assembly GCF_900634795.4. NCBI lineage: Eukaryota > Metazoa > Chordata > Actinopteri > Anabantiformes > Osphronemidae > Betta > Betta splendens. Next base: position 26,182,158 of record NC_040884.2, read on the forward strand.
TGCGCTCAAATATGGACCTAAAGCTAAAGCCTGAATCTTAGAGGAATTTTAGTGGTTAAGGAATTAGTTGAAGTCATCCTGTACATTATCAAAATAGTGACGATCTAAACCTAATGGACACAAATATCCATTTTAAACCTGGTTTTGATCACTTCCAGCTCTAAAGGTTTCCTACTGTATAATCGCCCGTTTCTTTGCCTGTTTTTTCAGTCTCCGCTCTTAAAATGGGCTCGTCGCATCCCATCAGGTGACGCCCGTCTCGAACGCATCCACTTGTTTGTGCTGACGTTGTGTCTGTTTCCTCAGTGTGTCTGAGCTGCTGATGGGGGAGTTGGACAGCAGCACGCTGCTCTCTCTGCTGCCCACTGAGAAGAGCAGGGTGAGTGAATGCTATTGACCACCAGGACTAGTGAGGCTACTGTATAATTTATAATTCCTATAAACTAGAGACAAGGTTGCCATGACAACACAATCTATGTACAGCAACATCAGTGTCCCCTTAGTGATGAATAGGAAAAAATAAATAATCTTGAGTGTTCATCAACCGTTACGTGGAATCTCAGTTAAAGATCATCTCTTCCCCTTCATTGGGAAATTTTATTCGTCGATGGCGAGCTTTGATGCGTGTTTCACTAATGACTCATCTTTGTGCTGCAGTCGATGGAGAACTTGTACACCGCAACGAGCCAGGGAGCAGACGGCAGCCAGTTCAGGAGTGACCTGCAGGACGTGGGTAGGCAGCTCCTTCACTGACCTCATGAAGGCCACTGGTGACGCTGCGGCACCGCTGCCCTTGTGTTTGCCCTCATCTCATGTGCATTTGTACTGTGTCACCTGTGTTAGAAGGTACAGTAGGAAAACGCCGGGAGGTGAAACACAGCAGATGGTTATCCCCATATTAAGAGACGGGGTATTTCCTTAGTGATGAAACTGTCACACAGTCATCAGTGGTTGCCGTGGTAACAGATTGTGTTGACGTGTAGGCCGGGGCGAGGAAGTGGACGTGATCCTCCAGCGCAGTGAGGGAGGAGTGGACTCTGCTCTGCTCTACGCCAAGACCATCGCCAAGTACATGAAGGACCTGATCAGCTACGTGGAGAAGAGGTTTTCCCTGGGTCAGCATCACAGCCAGTACAACTGCAATTGACTTACTGAGAATGTTCCTTTACCTGAATCCACAGTGGCTGCTTTATGCTGCTAATTGACCGTTTCCTTCTATTTTACCAGAGACTGAGTTCTGCAAAGGCATCCAGAAGCTATACCAGTCCTGCAAACACAGCATAACGCATGTAAACCCAGCCTTGGCTCTTTACAGCAGATGATTTGTCTCTCTGTGCTGGTTGAATGTCAAACCTTACCGTGTCCCGTTTCCTCCGTCCAGCCACACATGCCTCTGTTCTCCATCTACTCTCTGGCTCTGGAGCAGGACCAGGAGCAGTGCGCGGGGCTGTATCAGGCCAGCACCACCCTGCACCTCCAGACCTTCATTCAGGTGAACGCTTCACCCTCTGCTTTATGGGACCTCTCCATTTTTGCCCGCACACTTTGTATTGACCTGTGGGTCGGTCGCTTTCTTCTCCGCAGCCTCTGACGCAGCGCAAGCAGGAACACGAGAAGAGACGGAAGGAGATCAAGGAACACTGGATTCGAGCCAAACGAAGACTGGTATGACGCCGCGTTCTGCACATCATGTGTCAGCTACTTTTTCTTCCCATGCGCCCAGTGGAGACTGACCGGAGCAGAACGTGTGCGCCTTTGATTAGATGGAGTGTGAGGTGAACCTGCGGAAGGCGAAGCAGGCCTACACGACCCGCTGCGAGGAGTACGACAAGGCCAAAACGGCGGCCTGCAGAGCCGAGGAGGAGGGCGGAGGCTCCACGGCCAAGTCTGTGGAGAAGAAGAAGCGGCTGGAGGAGGAGGCTCGCAACAAGGTTTCCACCAGTACATTGAAACCGCGTTTATCTGCACTGGTCAGACATAGATACACAGCAACTGAACCGTGTGTGCAGGCGGATGAGGCCGAGGCCACCTACCGGACGTGCATAGCAGACGCCACCGCTCAGCAGCTGGAGCTGGAGCACACCAAGGTCACGGTGCTGAGGCAGCTGCAGGACGTGATCAAACAGAGCGACCAGACCCTGCGCTCGGTCAGAGGACTCGCAAGCGCACGCACGCACGCACGCACGCATGCGCTCGCTGCCTGTCTGTCTAACTCGTGCCTTTGTTGTTCGGACGCCAGGCCACCATCTCCTACTACCAGCTGATGCACATGCAGACCGTGGCCCTGCCCGTCCACTACCAGACTCTGTGTGAGAGCAGCAAGCTGTACGACCCGGGCCAGCAGTACGCCGCCCACGTCCGCGACCTGCAGCTCCCAGAGCAGCCCAGCGTCCACTACACCTTCGAGACCTATTCCCCGTCCAGCTCGTCTTCCCAGTAAGAGCTCCAGGTTCTTAAATGCAACCTCAAACGATGCTGTGGAGGGACATGATGAGTCCGTTTGTGAGCTTATGTGGCGCCTTCGTTTCTCACTGTTATGATTGCTACAGCATCTGCCTAACTTCATAATGTGTTACAGCCTTGGTCACAGACCCAGGAACGACAGTTTTAACACGGAGCAGACGAGCCATTCGGACAGTCCGGCCTCCGCTGTGGATGCGGCAGCTGCCGACAACAAGGAGGCAGAGGTTCAGCGCAAGAGTGAGCGAAGTCTGCTCTAAATGCAGAATAGGTCCACAAATAGACTGATTGGAGCATCATACTGGTTGGAAGTATTTCTAAGGTGCTTTTAATGCTGCTGTCCACAGGGCAGGGACACAAATCATGGGGTTCAACTGTGAGCGACGACAGCGTTGGGGTGGATGGAGAGTCTCCTACTGCCAGCACAAGTAAGCAGCAAACTCTAAGTACGGTGAAAAAGCCGAGCGCTTTTAAAACCCAACGTGTTTAAACTGCGCTTTCATCACAGGCGACATCAGCAAAATAGCTCGGACGTCGTCCACTGGAACCATGTCCTCCAACGAGGACGCAGATGAGAAAGACGGGAACGTGTCGTCGTTTGAGTCTCCAAGTACGATCGCTACTCCGTCTGTTTAACCACAAGCGATCAGTGTTTTGCGTCGTGAACGCGTCCACGTTTTTCCTCCCACAGACATTAACGGCATGGATCCCGACGTGGTGTCCAACCGGCAGTTCCGCAACATCGGCCTCTCCAAAGCCGCCCAGACCCACCGGCTGAGGAAGCTGCGCACTCCTGCAAAGTGCCGCGAGTGTGACAGCTACGTCTACTTCCAGGGGGCCGAGTGTGAGGAGGTGAGCTCCTCGTCTCCGCGTGAGAGGCTTGTCTGTCGGTCTGATCTGTGACATGTACGGAGGGAAACCTCGCTCTCTGCTCTGCTCTGCTCTGCCCTCAGTGTTTCCTGGCCTGCCACAAGCGCTGCCTGGAGACGCTGGCCATCCAGTGCGGCCATAAGAAGCTGCAGGGCCGTCTGCAGCTGTTCGGCAGGGACTTCTCCCAGGTGGCCAGCTGTGCCAGCGACGGCATCCCCTTCATCATCACCAAGTGCATCTCTGAGATCGAGAGACGGGCGCTGAAGATGAAGGTGAGAATGCGCCGAGTGATTGCCCTCTGTCTCAGAAGCAAAGTGGGAACCTTTTTGAGCATGAAGCGCCGCGTCCTTCTTGCAGGGCATCTACAGGGTGAACGGGGTGAAGACCCGGGTTGAGAAACTGTGTCAGGCCTTTGAGAACGGCAAGGAGCTGGTGGAGCTGTCCCAGTGTTCACCACACGACATCAGCAATGTCCTCAAGCTTTACCTCAGACAGGTACGTAGCATCTGCCAGTGGACCTGTTTATGGTGATTTGCTGTGTTCATGACTAATCAGACACTTGTTGTCTTTTCTTCTATTCCAAGCTGCCAGAGCCCATTCTACCTTTCCGCTTGTACAACAGCCTGATGGGTTTGGCCAAAGAGAGTCTACATAGTGACAGCAACGTGCCAGAGGCAGAAGAGTCCGAGTCCAACAGTAATAACCCAACAGTGGTCAGGGGCCCAGAGCTGGTGGACCTGGGCCCCGAAACGGACCCAGAAGTCCTGGTCCTGGTGGACAAGCTGGTGGAGCTTCTTAAGGAGCTGCCCAAGACCAACCTCGCCACGCTGCGCTACATCATCCGTCACCTTCGGAAGTTAGTGATGTGAAACAGAAGCCTGAATAAACGGAGGGCTGGGTTGTGTTGAATCATCCTCTGGCCCTGATTGTTACCTGAGCCTTTACCTACGTTTGTCCTTCCAGGATCGCAGAACTGGAGGAGGACAACAAGATGAGTGCCAGCAACTTGGGCATTGTGTTTGGGCCTTCGCTGATGCGTCCACGTCCAACCGGCGCCACGATATCCCTCTCATCCCTGGTTGATTACCCCCACCAGGCGCGCATCATGGAGGCCTTGATAGTCTTCTATTCATCCATATTCCAGTCTAAATCGGCTCAGTCCAGTAAGACCAGCCGCACTGCTTCCACCTCCACTCAGCAGGTAGCGGTTTGTCCATATACAACAGAAAATGTCTTAATGAGAGATGTATTTGATTTCTAACCCCTCATTCCTGCCCCCTGCTGGTTCAGGGCAGTACTGTAGATGATAAGATGGGCTCTGCTGACGTAGAGGACAATGGAGCCAGAGAGGAGCAAAATAAACCAGACTCTGATAAGACAGAAGAGGGATGTGGTAAGTTATTCAAAATGGATGCAAACTACCTTCATGGTGACTTCCTCTTTTTCTTTTCAGCTTCTGCCCAATTCCAATTGTTTGAAGTTGGTGGAACCAGTTTACTTAAAAAATGTGGATCTTTCTAAAATGTAGCATTTAATGGCATGTACTGTACCAGTCTGACTTGTCCTATTTATTTTTCTACAGAGAGTTCTCTGGGGTCACTGGGTTCCAGTGAGCAGCTTCCAGACTCCGATTCAGAGCTGGATGAAAGCAGCCAGAGGACAGCGAGCACTCGCTTCCTGATGAAGCAGGAGAGTGAGGTGAGCATAGACGAAGACCAGCTGAGCTACAGGGACAGTCTGGACCTGTCCAGCCACGAAGCCCACACAGACCCAGAGCAGGATACTGACCAGGACCAAGTCAAACCAGAGGTAGAAGAACCTCCCGCCCTGCCAGACAACGGGCCCCCAGACGACATCACAGGGGCAGAGGAGGAGCTGAGCATCTCTCTGGCTGAGCTCAATGTGAATCAGTCAAACAACAACAACTACCCCAGTTCACCTAGTTTAAGTCTGTCTGGGCATCCACTGGCACGCCTGTCTGGGAAGAAGTTACAGCTGACTAAAAACCGGGACAGTGAGCCTGAGTTTGTCTAATATCAAAATAATAGTCTGAGAGATTAAGTGAAGCGTCAGCATTTGGCGTTTATGCATTACAATCCAGGAACGGCTAAATCTGAATGAGATATTTTATGTACTTTATGATTGAAGTTTTTTTTTCTACGGTTTGCGTCTGCATTTTTAGTCTTACAGTGAAAACCTCTGCACGCTTAGTCTATGATGCAATTGTTTCTAACATTTTACCATGTTTAACTCAGATTGTGCAGTTTCTATTTTAAATGTTTTTCCTTTTATTGCTTTTATAATCCAGAGGAAAAACTGGAGCACATCAGAATGTGTACCATTAAAAACCTCTGAGCAAATTTTTTAAAGTGCTGCTGGGTTTATATCAGCACTAAAACAAAAATAAATTTATAATTTTCTTATAAATGTCATCTGTTTTGCTTTTATGGATGTCTGGTCTATTTTAATAAAAATTTATTTCAATTGTTTCATCTTATTTGTGCCTTGCCTTTCTGTTTTAATTAAACTGAGCAGACTCACAGGGATCACTTCTGGTTCTGGGCTGCACCGAAAGGGACAGTTTCCCACAGTGTGGGTGGTAACATTTCCTTATGATAACACAGAAGCAGGTCAACTCAAAATGCTTCAGTCTGCAACAGCTACAGCATGGCTTTCAGAAAGAAGAAAAAAAAGGTAGGCATCTAACACAATGTCCTGCTAGAGGTTCAATTTTATTAATTGTCTGTACACGTTAAATGAAACAACTTGAGACAATGATTATTTTCAAACATTTTATAAAACGTAATTACAACAAATTCGAATAAAAAAAAAAAGTCAGAAGTGGAAGAAATATCTTTAGCTGAATCGATGAAACCTGTAACATTGGTCTTTCAAGTGTTGAACACCTGTAAAATAAAAATGCTTTTTAATCTACACATTTACATCCATTAGCTTTCATGATGGCACATGCTTTATAACCAACTCTTTGGGTTTGATAATCTGTATCCATGTACTAATACAAAACAAGCCAGGAAAAGCCCTGATTTTATTCTATATGCAGGAAGAACAAAAACTGAACTTCAAATGTTTCAATTGTTCAAATTCCAACAACTGAAAAGTAAACCCATAATTCAACATGCGGAGAAGTATCTAAAAGCTGAATATGTACCTGTGTGTTACTGGACCAGTCTGTATGTGATGTACCTCCCAGCTGTTTCACTAGGTCTGATGATCTTTACAACCTAAAAAACAAGCAGAATTAACAGCTGGCTAATAAAGACACACAGTGCAAACAGCAAAGCGTGAGCAGACAGGCAAATGAGTTTCAGATGAAACCGAAAGCTGAATACAAAGAACAGATTGTAATACATGTATAATATGTACAGATAACAAGCAAAAAAAAAACTTTATTAAACCATTTCATACCTGTCCTCTTTTCAAACCAAAGTAGCGAGCCACAGGATCCCCAGCCTGGATCCTTGGCAACTGACTTTCTTTTAGTTTACTGAAGTAATTAGTATAATGAAAAAATAACAAAATACTATATCTGCCAGAACAGATTAAACTTGTGACAGCACCAAATACTGATCATTTGTAACATTCAGGCTAGGAGAAGCATGTCTATTTTCCAAACATAGTTTAATTTACTGTATGTGGTACAATGTCATTTACTGTAAGGATACTATCTTGCCAGAAGTTCAGTCAGTTCTTCTTTTGTCATAACTATGTGCTCCGGAACAAGCTGCAAGACAAAGAAAGAATTGATCACAAAGCATGCAAACATTTCATCATTTAAAACACACACAACTGTAAATAGAATAGCAGATTGTCCATTAAAATTACCTCATGCTCTGTGATGTTAATGAGAAGCTCCTGTTGTAGAAATTGCTCTAATATGTATTTTGGCGCCATGTCAACCAGAGACTGTGAGGACACATTTACACAATAAAAATCCAAAAGACAAAGAACATTTATTTCAACAACAGCAATACCTTAAACGGTTTTTACCTGCTTGGCTGAGGGTGTCATGCCCATCTGAACAACAATAATGGCTCTTGTGATGTTTTCTTCCTGCATCCTCTGACAGTACATTTTAATGGTCTTGATTCCGACCTTGGGTTCCTCTGAAAAGAAATTTCATAAAATACTGGATGTTATGACAAAGATGCTGAAGTGATTAACAAGTCAAGGTTCATCTCTGGAGAGAAATCCGGCCATTTTGTTAAGTTCCTTGGTCCTTAGCAATTGACTTACCAGGGAAAAACACAAACATCTGGTCAGTGGGGTCATCGTTGTGCGCCACCAGCACAGTGAGATCTGTGCGTCTGGGGCGACCCTCGCTGGGCTTGTCTCCAAATTGGCTCTTGAACTCATCCAGAGTCTGGTCCAACTCATCCTGTGTTACCAAGTAGCCTCTATCATGGCAAAGCTTTGGGAGCAAAGATAACAAACAGGGCAGATCATAAATGTAATAATCCAACCAGGCTAAATAGACTAGGTTTCTCCTACAAAAGGTTCTCGTAGCCTGAGTAAGGCGCCCCGGGGTTTAACGTGAATCAAGTATAAACTGTACCAGTAGCTCGTGTCATTCGACAAAACTCATGAGCTAGAAACAGGTTTATATGCAGAACACAAAATGAAAAAGTGCCAACCAATACCTACCGAACATAACAGAGGAACCACTGCCTTTGCTAAGCTATATGCTAAGCTAACAAGCTAAAAACAGTCAAACCAAACGAACCTGCATAATGGTTTTTCGAATCTTCCATAATCTGTATGTTTCCTCTTCGTCATCCATCTTGTTTCCAACGCTTTACTCTGCCTCAGATTTTAATAAAGAATCGCTACTCTACCAGGACTTCACTGTCGCCCCGCCGAGCGACACAACGCACGTTTTTTTCGCTTTACGGCAGACGCTGATGACGTCATCGCGGAACTGCCGCGTCTGTCCGCCGCAGCCGTTTCGCGACAGCTGAGCCTGCTGCTACAATGTGGTTATTATATTAATGTGACGTTCCTATAAGAAAAATGCGGCCTTTACGGGCGTGTGTGATGTTTGGAGCCGTGGCCAGCAGTGGAGCGTTACTCTCCATCATACTGTACTTTGTGTTAACCATACGGGTAACGTAAACCTACGTTGTTGTAATTCACGTGTCGGTAGTTACAAATGACAGTCATGCATTTCATAAACAATTATTGTCTGGCAGGTAATCAACACAACATTGCGTTGATTACAGAGAAGCATACTAGACATTAGGGTTGGGGTATATGTATGTATAGAAATGTGACTAAAGAATATTAAATTAAAAAAATATATGTTTTTCTACGATGGAACTTATTTGTACCGATTGATGGACGCAAAGGCTTCCATGCAGCGGTGCCACAATATTCTGAAGTAAACAGTCATCGATCTGATTATTTAGTTACCCAATTCTTGACTTTGCTGTGTAATGCTCTGTCCTATCAAGTGGTTTCCCAATATGTCCTTACCCCCCCCCCAAGGAGAAACACAGATTGTTTTGACCATTCTCTAACCAGATTATGATTACGTTTTTGCTCAGCTATTATCTAGGTGATTTGTTGATTCTAATATCATATTTTTTTCCAGATATTTGTCACATTGCATAATGAGCTTTTGTATTTCTTCACATTTTCGCTCTTTGCCCTGGAAACATGGAGCTTAACTTTGAATGGTTCTTTCTTTTTGCTTTTATAAGGCGTCACCTCCCTCCCTGTGTTTATGAGACTGTTTTGAACTGTGGACTGCAGGTCACGTACTTGTTGATTAGGATTTGAGTCAGCAACAGAGGAGGGCCTATCTGTATCAACAGCCAATCAGTTTAGTTAATGATTGCCTGGTTGCTTTACTTAAACACACTGGAATGTGAGCTGTGCCAGTACTGCGTGACAGTGGTCTGACAGAGAGGGTGTAGCTGAAGGGGCTAGAGATTTGATTGCTTTTTGCCTTCAGAGGGCCTGACTGAGGGCAGTCATGCGTCTGATAGGGTCCACTGTGCTTTTCTCTGTCCTGCTACAGGCTATGGTAAGAGAAGCTAGAATCACAACTGAGCTGTGCTGCAGGATTTTAGTGTTTGCAGAATGTAACATTTAGTTGAATGATTCTCGTTAGTTATCAGTAGAAAAAAGATAGGAAAAACAGACAATACATCATGTGTTTTAATATTATTTGTGATATATATTGTTCATGATGCAGGACAAAGGTATGTATAATGACATGTGCCATACCTGACTTCTTATTTTACAGTCTGCTCCGACAGAGGAATGGCAGATGGCCACGTCTATATATGACTTCTCAGCAAGAGATATTGATGGCAACGAGGTTTCACTAGATAAATACAGGTATATTTCTCTCATTGTAAGAGTTGCTGCAGTGTCTTGCCTCAAACATGTCGTCACTGAGCTACCTTGGGTACCTCTTTTTCTGTTTTTAGGGGGAACGTTGTCATCATCACCAATGTTGCTTCAAAATGAAGTAAGACCCCAGTAAACTACTCTCAGCTTACCCAGATGCACGCCAGGTACGCTGAGAGAGGTTTACGTGTCCTTGCCTTTCCTTCCAACGAGTTTGGGAAACAGGTACATACACTGTGTTCTACTGATTTTGCACATAATCACCGGCCAGAGAACAAATTCTGCAAATGACAAGGTCAAAGTACAAAACTAGAGTTCACATAGTTTTAGAACTGATAACATGAAGGAGTTTTTACAGTGTTGAATAAGCATTTTAGATTTTCTTTTCCTTTTTATTAACAAACTATTTGTTATTATTGTTTTGAATGTTTTCTTCTTAGATGTGACACTTCTGTGATTCTTCCTTTAACCTATAGGAACCTGGCAATAATACTCAGATCAAGCAGTTTGCCCATTCCTACAACGCCAGTTTTGACATGTTCAGTAAGGTCGAAGTGAACGGGGCCAACGCTCACCCTCTGTGGAAGTGGCTGAAGGAGCAGCCAAATGGGAAAGGCTTCCTGGGAAAGTAAGTAAGGAAAAGATAAATATATTGTGAGAGCCTGGGTGGCTTTAATGTTCAGATCATGGAAAAGCACACCTGTGTGTGCGGCTGGCTACAGTCACACTATAATGTCATAAAACTGCCTTGTGTGTTTGTTACTGGATGAAAGTGTTTCAGTTCATCTAATATCTCATTTGCTTCACTCATGCAGCAGTATCAAGTGGAATTTCACTAAGGTAAATATCATATATATAAAAAAAAACTGTTGATTTTATTGACGGTAAACAAGCTTATAGTGTTTTTACTATAATCTTACAAAATCATCAGGGTACAAATTTATGACAGCCTGGAAATACCTTTTGATAATAATTTTACTCTAAAGGTAAAGTGGTTGTTTATAATAATTTATCATTTATTTTATTGTTTCTTTTCTAGTTCTTGATCAACAGAGAGGGACAGGTGGTGAAGAGATATGGACCCTTGGATGATCCAAGTGTATGTACAAACATCTATAGTATGTAGCTGTGAATAGTGAATATGTAGCTACACTGTCCTTTTAAATTAATTTGTCTCAGCTGACCCTGGGATAACACTAGTTTATGTACCAATGCGAAATAGACATAATTTAGTATCAAAATACTGAAAAACTTGTATGTTACTATAACTGTACGCATTCTGCTGTTTTGTCTGTCCATGTGCTCTTTGCATTTAAATGAGGACTTGCACTACAGTATATGCTAACCCTTGCTCTCGCTTTTGTTTCAGGTGGTGGAGAAGGATCTCCCAAAATACCTGTAATCCCATGACAGATGAATAATTTACTGATTTTACACTAGCAATTCAGCTTCTTTCTCTGTCTCCCTAAGCATCAGTTGGTATAGTTTGAATCCATCCCAGACTAGTGACGGTTGCTTCATAAATCTGCATGGCAGACAGAGCAGACCTGATGAATATGACGTGCAAACCACTTGGGAGGACTATCAAACTTATATTCAGCTGATTCTCTGGGACCGTTAAATTCAAGTACAGTTTATAATGTTAATAATGATATGTGTAGCAATACATCTATATAAATATACAGTATATATACTTAGTAATATGTACTAAGATATTGTTCTACTGATACCGTCCTGTCAATAAAGCATAAGTTTCTTGTAATGTAAATACAACTTTTGCAGCCTGACCAGTTTTGTAAATAATTCACATGCTTTAATGTGAGGGTAGATTCATTGCAGTCTTCCCTGCTACATTCATGTAATTATTCATAAAAAAGACTCCAATCTACATTCGCTTTTTTCATTGCACTAAATATTGAAACCTTTTAGCAGACAGTGTGATGAATTAAATTAAAAGTTTTTAAATCAAACAGAAACCGCTGGGTGAGTGGGGACTAATTATAACACTCTTTGTTGGATTGTTGCTTGATGTGTGACAGCTGGTGTAAGACGATGAGAAAAAGCCATTTTGCTAATAGTGGTTTATAGTCTAGCAACTGTGACTCAGAAAATTTGGAAACGTATGCAACACATGCATGCGTTGTGTTGATGCCGCCTCTCCATCAGTAGAAGCCGCTGCTGCGCCCTGGCACGCTGAGCGCCTGGTGCAGTTCCCGGTGCGACCGACAGAGGGCGCCAGAGCGCGCACCCAGCCGCACAAAACCAGGCAGCAGCGGCCAGTGCCGCGCAGTGGATCCGAGCGGAGCGGAGCGGAGCGACCTGCGTTCCGCCGTCGTCAGGGACCACCGCACAGATGAAGGGACCGTCGCGAATACCCGTCACACGCTTCTCCGTTTGACTCCCCACACGCATCCGACGCCAGCCGTCCCCCCTTCCTTGCTCCCGGCATCAGTGCGGGTTTCCAGTAGGACGGCCGTTGCCCGTGTTTTCCTCCGGGTGCTGAATGGAAGCTGCAGCCGAGGGAGCGGTCGGGCTGTCGGAGGCCAGGGACGGGAGCCCGCTCTCCGGGGCCGCAGCATCCGATGATGCGGACACGCTCGTTGGAGTTAGCTACGGGATGGACGCAGATATGGGTAGGTTGTCCGCGGCCTCGCGAAGCTTCAACGCTGTGAGTGTAGGTGTCGTTGTCGTCCACGTCCATCTCCATATGTTAGTGCCTGATCGAAAGTCCCGACTCATCTCGGCTAGCAGGGATCCGCGGCTATGCTAGCGGCTAAGTTAGCTCAGCGGACGGGCAGCAGGTGAGAAGCGCATTGGAGACAGCGCGTCCCACCGCTCCCTCGTTAAACGGACGTGTTCGTGTGGACTCGGTCGTCACGAGACCGTCGCAAACGTGTCTAGCAAACATAATAATGCAAATAGGCTGCGCGGTGATGGTAAATATCTGCAATTACAGGTGCTGCATGTAGAAATAAACGGGTGTAGCTGGGATTTCTGAGAACCTCAGCCCGTCGCTCCCAAGGTTATAATTGTTATCGTTTTCACAGGGTGTGCTTTTAACGTAATTATCTAATCATCACCTTATGTCATTTACTTTTCTGATGAAAATCAGATTATGGTTTTTGGCATGGAGTTTATTATAGGGTGTACATTAGACGATGTGGCATAGATCTCTTTTCTAACACAGCTTTTGAATGACCATCTCAGCATTAAGTGTTACAGGTGAAGTGATTATGGCCGGGCCATTTTTAACAGCTGATGGATGCGTGGTTAAAAGCATATTGTTCGAAATGTCGTGCTCACTGGACTTTGTGCTGCCTGCAGCAGCGTTGGTTGTGGTGTGTTGACCTGCTTGGGGAGTTGCTCTGGATCTGCAGATTGCACCTGAAGGAGCTTTTTTTTAAAAATAGCCATGTCCTGCTCTGTGTTCGTGCTTTGCAGCAGGTGTTGATGATGATGATGTAAATGCTTCCTATGAGAATGAAACTACTAACCGTCTTCAGCTAAGCTCCACAACACAACTACAGATGGATAGTGGCTTGTTAGGCAAACAGTCATCCTACACTGTATCAAAGCGAATATTTTGACTTTCTATATTTCTAACATTGTCTCCATCAACTATTCAAATGGAAACGATGTTTGCTTTGTTCTTTATTTATAAGGTTAAACGCTTCAAATCCCTGATGAATATAAACCCAATAAAATGGCTGGTTAGGGTAATTTGTGTGTTCTGATATATCTTTAATGTATTTGTGTCTGTTGTGTGTTTAGATGGAACAGATATAACTGTAGTAACACACAGCACAGGCACGTGAATCAAAGGGTCTCGTGAGCACCGCTAGTCGAGCAAATGCTGTATCACAGGAGGAAAATGGAAGTGGGCTGCCTTTGGCTGCAGATGCTATTTTCTAGCATGCTTTCTGCCGCGTGTCTCGTTCACCCAGGGTAATTTCATGAGCATGTGCTGCTCAGCCTGCGTACCTTCACATGCAATGTGCAGGCTTAGCGCGAGAGAAAGAGAGAGAGAGACGCTGCGTGTGCAGATGTATTACTGGATGCTGCTTCCAAATGCATTTCAACGGTTTGCAAAATGCGTTCTTAAAAGCAGCAGAGGACAGCTGTGTACGGGGTGGCGTGACCTGTATTGAGATTATGTTGGTTAAGGAGAGATGTGAAAGACACCGGTGCCTTTTTAATCTTATTGCCTCCACTGTACCACCATCTGTAGTCTGGTTACCCCTCACGCCACAGTACTTCTTTTACTTTAGCATTACTGATAAGCTAATTCAAAAGGGTTCTTTTGGTTTTAAATATTACCGAGGGAAGGCACAAAGACCTAATTCCAATAGTAGCTGGCATGCTGTGTAAAATCTCATTTACACACATTTATTCATAACCTTTAAATGTTTTAAATTTGGAACAAAAAAAAAATAGGGACAGAAGCTGGAAGAGTAACAAGTACAAGCTGGAAGAACATTTAGCAGCTAATTAGCTTGATTGACAATGGTTCAGTAACATGATTGAGTATAATTGGAGCATTTTAGCGGGTCGGGAGTCTCAAAAATAAAGATTAGCAGATGTTCAATCATCTGAAAAGCTGCAGAGTGATGCGATGGACATATCCTCAAATGCAATTTATGATAGAATTCAAATCAGTATGATTAATATCACTGCATGGGTTTAGGAATACTTCCATAAATCACCATCTAAAAATAGTGCGCCCAACAGAATGCAGCTTCCATCCTGCTTTCTTTGAATATGAGTCAGAAACACAGACGTCTCCTCTGGGTTTAAAACACTCTGTGACCGCACAAATTGAAATTTGTGCATTTTGTTATTAGCATTCAGGTCAAAAACCTTCATTTTCTGACAGTGTAACAAACATACAGACCTGTAGCACAGTGTAACACTGTTCAGTACTGTTATGATGGTGAAACTACATTTCTTTTGTTCGTCCTGGTCACTGAATTGCACAAACGGTGCCTACAAAGCTTCCGTACACTTAAACCCACAGACTGTGTTATGACAGTCACAACAACATGTATCGGCACTGAATGGAAACGGTCTGCGTTCAACCTCATCAGCTCGGCTTGTTGCTAGTGTAGGAGAACAAAATGCTTTAGAGGCTGGGCAAAGACAGAACTGTGTGTATACGATTGGGGACGGCACTGTTCAGCTTGTGTAAGAATGCAACGTTGGTGTCACAGCTGCCTGTTAAATAGCTGTCGGACCATTCGGTTGGATTGAAAGCTCCTCCGTGGTAATTGGTTCCTATAGTCTCCTCTCCCCCCTCTCAACCTTTCACCCAGTCCTATTTGCCTGCTCTGCTCTCCTCTGTTAGAGCTTCATCCTGACTCCGCCACTCGTTTGTCACTGCCCATCAGTTCTCTCCGTCTCCCTTTCTCAGAATCGCTGAGGACGGCACAAAAAAGCCCGTGCCTCCTGTGGAACCTACCATCCATCTGCTTGCTCCTCGGTCCCTCTAAGGCCTGCTCCTCTCTCGCCCTCTCCCTCTGCGGCTGATCGTGCCTGTATCACTTTGTATCTCTGTGGTCGCAGTGCTTGTGTAAGATTTTGACTCTGTGCCAGGTTATTTGACGTCATATCATAACGTGGGTGATGACGCAGCTCAGTTACGTCTTACATTTTGCTGATTGTGTGTGAGTGGGGGGATGTGAGGCACAGAAGCGTTTTCCACCAGAGCCAGAGAGGCAGCGCGCTGTGTTTGCTGCTGTCTGTCCTTGCGCTTTCCTTGGCCAAGTGTTTTTTTTAACGATACCTGCTGGGAAGATTAATGGGTAAACAGAGGACTTGAAGCTGGAGAATTTGAGGTTGTACTTTCTTTTAATGTAGTGATCCTTCAGCTGTAAAGGGCTTTTTGCGCTGCTGAATTAGCTTCTGGCTCAGTTGCACAGCTGCATCACTGCAGTGTCATGCCGCCCCAGCTACCTTCAGAAATATCACAAAGACCTGCTGTTTTCAATTTAGAGAGTCGCTGTGCCCCCTGTGCACACTGTTATTATTTCATAATGAAGCACAAACATACCTGAATTGCCCACATGCAATTAACATGATTATTTTCAACCGTGGAATCATTTGAGTGGTGCTGTGCCTGCTTGGGGCTTCAGTAATTGCAGCTATTCTGGTCCATGCATGTAGGACATTAGAAGCAAGGTCAGGTAGTGGCCCAGTATCAGTGCAGCTGGATGAATGCGGAGCTGGTGGCTGCAGTGGTAACAGATAGAGAAAGCTACACGCATGAGAGAGAGAGAGACGTAGGGTGCACCACAAAACGACTAAAAGTGAATGTTTAATAACTGGTACTTAGAGTTCTGGGCAGCATATTGTATTCTGAGTTTGCATGTTGGTATGTTCTTTTAGCCAGAATCGTGTCTTAAGCTAAGCTCCACTCTGCACTTCATTATTACAAAGCGTAATTACTGTTTTTCTATTTGCTAATTACATGCATTTGTCGAACACAAGCTGAGAACGAGAAAGGTGCACTATGACGTCTTTGAGGCTGTTTTGGGCCTAAGCTGTAACAGGTTCTGCTCCAGAATCCCATCAATGTGTGATTATTGCTTATCTTCCTGCAGGGAAACCACCTTCACTCGTCCCCGGTACCGCCCCGTTCCCTCTGTGTTTTGACAGCGCGTGGAACAAGATGAATCGTTTTCCATACAGTTTGGAGCTACATGAGCAGCTACAGACTATTCCTCCATTATAACGCAGAAAACAGCAGTCTGCTCTGACAGGTCTTTGCAAAAGCAGTGCAGTCCCACACAGAGGCAGCTTTCAGTAGGTAGAGCAGTAAATGATGAGACCAGACTGGGCTCCTGAGGCTGTGGTGCCACTTTAACGCTTTAATGCTGAACTCTGGTGAACTGACATCATCCAATGACTTCTGTGTAACAGGTATAAGCTCAGGACAAAACAGCTGCCTTCACTAATGCACGTGTTTGGTTTGGGTTGTGTGGATGTTTCCTCTGCAGTTAGAGCAGATGTCTGCTACTGAATCACCAGTGGCAGAACGTACTCTAACTCGGCAATAATCAAGACAGGGTTTGTTTGCGTTAAGTCCACTCTCAGGACTCCTCACCCACCCGCATCTCGTCTCCTCCATAAAAGGGCTGCGGCTGCATTTTCAGGATCAGCAAGGATCACTAAGCTCGGTCCTGATATGGGAGCTCAGTAATGAAAAACATACTGATATTGCATAAGAGTTCGAGCTTTTGTGTGTGTGTGTGTGTGTCATTCATCCCAGAGGCCTGAGCTGTTTTTAGCTTTGCCCAGAGAGCAGGGTGCTGCTACTGAACCCTGCCAGTCTCACCCGGAGCAGCGCCTGTGATCCTCATACTCTGACATTATTCCCACAAGCCAGTGTGCAGGAGAAAATGTTATTTGAAACTGTGAGTATAGAAATATTAAATACTACAGCTCTTCTGATCCATTACTTCTACCTTCTCTTATTTCGGTCTACTTTCTGACTCAAACTACCATCACTACAGTGTCATGTAACACTCTACATACCCTCACTTTTTCATTTTAAAGTCCAGGAACCATTTAGGCCTCAGCAAGAAATAAAATCACCCTGAATCACACCTGTTTCATTACAGTAGAGTAATAAGTGTGAAATGAAGCTGGAACGATCGTCTGCTGCTCTGAGTGATGGTGAAATTCATACTGGAGTCATTAACCGCTGTCAGACACAGCAGAGACTCTGATTTCAGCCGCTTCCCGTTCTCAGCTTGCATGTTAACTAGGCTCATTTAAATGGACAAGCTGAGAACTGGCAGCTGTAGATGTCACGGTGCCTGCATTTATACCAGAATATGACTGGAATGTTCCTCCAGTGGTTTGTTTCAAAGGGCGGTAGGGTCTGCTGCAGTAGAGACCACCAGCAGACCAGAGGAACACACAGGCTTCCACCTGTCCTGCACCGGTGCCACGTTGGCCTGATAATCCAGACAGTTAGTCTGGTGCAGGCTGTAGAGAATGAGTCTGGGATTAGAGATAACGTAATAGTGATCATTCCAGTCGCAGCCTGGTGAGCTGGACTGAGTGGGTTTCCAGGTCTGAAATAGTGGAAAATGCCAGGATTGAAAGCTACAGTGTTTGTCTCGACTGTTACGTGATTTAGTGGCAACTTGTGATGAGCATTATTCAGTGTTAAAGGTTTCTGGTTGGTATTTCTTGCCCAGACGCCCTATAATTACGCCCAACAGCTGTTTTCTTGCACAATATGCAGATTGCTCATCATCCGGCTCCAAGCGAGCCTCACGATACCATTGATCCCGCTGAAGGTATGAAGCTTCTACTTTTTGCTTGCCTACCTGATACTATTGATTACAATGGACTGGTGTGAGCGCCGTCCTCTCCAGCCGCCGCCCCCTCCGCCTCCACTGTAACGTTCAAAGCGTATGATATTCCCCGACAGCAGAGGACGGAGCGGCCTTCTCTCTGTGCACGCAGCTTTGTCCTGTTAATCAGAGCGGCGCTGCGCGGAAACGTATTCTACGGCGATGGCGGTGGATACGGGCTGACGGCATCCTGCTCGCTTAAGTCACGTTAAGCTGTTTGGAGCTGGCTTTAACCAGGCACCCTGCTGGGGCCTGCTAGTGGCTGGCATTACTAGGTGCGTGCGGTGTGCAGCCTCCATCTGTGCGTACACGCTGAGGCAGTTCCAATGAGCCACGAGGCCATTATTGCGAGGAACGTTTAAAGCCTCTTTGAGGGGCTTAGAATTAGGATGTTGATGAGTCTTTAATTATATTGTCAGCACATGATCAAGGAGCATCGGCTGAGATCTCTGGTATTGATAAAAAGAATCATAAAGCAACATGGGCAGAAAGAGGGAGCTCCTTAGCTTTTAGAAGATCCTTAGATCTGAGATAGTTTGATGAGATGGTCAAATCGTGTCGTATCTTTGTTTAACCTGTACACACACATGAAAATGATGATACGACAAGTTTAGAGCTGCTGGTAATTTTGCCAAGCAACAACAATGATGAACAAATGATTTTAAATGAGATAGTTTTTGCATTACATTAAATATATGAGAAACTATTGAACAGCAACTAATGTACAAAGGATTAATAACAGGCACTGTTGAACCTAGAGAAAAATCAAATACCACAAGTAATTTAAGGGATAATATTTCTACTGTACACACTTGCTGCATTGTGTTCAGACCCAGAGGATGAGGGAAGTGCACCGACGGACCACACTGGAAAAATACGTGACCCGTCCATTAGCGAGATCAAGGGCTCAGCGATGGTCTGATAGTGATTCGGGATTGGTTTGTTTTCAGTGGAAACAGCGGCCACCATGTTGTGTAACGCGCCCGTACGGGTGAACAAGGCCGAGGTTTAACCCTAAATGAGCATATTCTATTAAAAGCAGGTCCTGGAGGCGCCCGCGTCCGTCTGAGGCGCCGCTGCAGCCCGGACCTCGGAGCACGAGGGACTCTCTCCTCCTCCGCGTATCTCGCACACAGATGATGTTACGACACCGCAGCGCCGTGCACTGGGGACAATATTGACACAGGAGCCGAGCGTGTTTTACTCTGTTTTACTGACAGTCGTGGACCTCGGCCCCGTGTTATGCAGGCCGGCTGCATTTTAAAACCAGAAAACGGGGAGTGTAAGGAATGAAGGAGCGATCGATAGCTGGAGCACCTTCAGGTACAGCAGCCGCAGCCAAGATAACGTCTCCCACACTGTTACTGAGCTCGTCATGAGGAAAGCCCAGTATTGATCCCATTGGGCCAGACGCTGCGTTCGTCATCGCTACCTGCAGCGATGTATGTATGAGTATGTCAGTGTTCGCTTTGTGATCTGTGCATCCGTTCCAGTGGCCTGTGTCGCTGCAGCTTGAGAGGACATGCGAAAGGCAGCATCTGTCTGTTGATTCCACGCACACGTGCCTTAGTCATAAAAAAAAACGCTGCTTGACCTCAATCTGGGAACCATGGAAACAAGAGCCAGAAAGAGTGCACGTGCACCTGAATATGAACAAAGGGGTCATTTTTTAAAATATTTGCTCTCCAGGACATAACCAGTGAGACAGGCTGTTAAAACAGCTCAGTGTCTTAGTGTCCTTTAACATCAGCATGAAAGCTTTGAATGGACCTGAAATATAAAATTATAAAATTATGTCACTGACCGCATGAATATATTTTAAGGGGGGATGTGCTGCAGACAGTCAGACAGAAAACAACAGTGTCACTCATTTTACTCCTGGCTTATTATCTTATGTAAATGAGAATTATAATGGGAGCAATATTTACTGCAGTCCACATCGCTGTTTCAGGTTGTGGGAGCAGCGCTTCCTCGCTGTGGCAGATTTCCCATGCGTTCACGTTCCCTCAGCAAACAACAGCTTTGTGTGTGATAATGATATAAACAAGCCCGCGCCTCACCTCACTCCCCGTGGCTGTCACCAGCCTGTAATGGACCTCTCTCTGTAGGGCTGTTAAGAGCGGGCCATTAAACCGACACGCTGAGGTCCGACGGGCCGGCAGCCGCAGCTAGAAGCTATTTATATGGATGGGTTTATGCTGCTGCTTCCCCTCAGGACCTCTTCAGAGCGCCGCTCCATCAGGACGCTGGGGTAGCATCAATTTGTTTCATACTGTATTTATTGTGATGGTGTTTGTGCATGGTTTTACATCAGCAAACTAAGTGGATTATATATGGAGTATATCCAGTTATGGGTTGTATATAAGATAATGGGCAGATTGGATTCTATATTATTGTTATAATTAATACATTACAGGAAACACATCCCAGTGGGCTTGTAACCAGTGGGAATGTGTGTTACTGGTTAAACTGTCATGGTTGTAGTTTACAGTAAGACACGCTTGGATTCACTCATGCTCACACACACACGCACGGTGCCACACTCATCTATCACTCCTGTGTAAAGGAATACACTCACGCAGTGCTGACGAATGCATGCAAATGTAAAGGCATTAGCCTGTCGACCACAGGCACGGTGGAAAGAAAGAGGCTCTGCTTTGCGCCGGTCATAGATTTTGTGTGTGGTGCGTGTGTGCGTGTGTGCGTGTGTGTGTGTGTGCGTGTGTGCGTGTGTGTGTGTGTGTGTGTGTGTGTGTGTGTGTGTGTGTGTGTGTGTGTGTGTGTGTGTGTGTGTGTGTGTGAGGCGCAGGGAGGGGGATGGAGAGGAAGAGCAGGAGATGCAGAGCGGTGGCAGCGCTCTATTCTGTAGCTCAGTCACATGGACGTCCACGAGAGGCAGGCAGACGGCACGCAGAGGGGAAAGGCCGCTGAAGATGCCGCCCGCCTCAGTCCGGCGCCACAGAAACACAGATGTGGACCGGCCAAAACCCACTGAGGATCCTTAGAATGCAGCGGTGCCGTTCCAGACAAACACGTAACGCGTCCGTCGCTGCAGTGAGGGAGACGTTCCTGCTGCTGCGAGCACATCTGCAGTGTCTTCGTGACTCCTACAACCCGTGCAGCTGAGCGTGATACTGTTTACAGTGACTACATAGCGAGGCACTGAATCAGCCTGACTCTGCTGAGGACTGCTCCTGTCTCCGTTTCTGAATTTCCTGCTCGTCTCTAATTATGCACCTTTTCCAGCCCGTCCCGCTCTAAACAGCTCCTGTATGTGCTTCTCTCTACTGCCCACATCCTGTTGTTGCTTTAAAATTCTGAGCGTAACGTGGCATCAGGGAACCCGATGTTCTGACATTCATACACACATGCATTTAGCATTTAGCCAGCAGCTACTTAACACAGACGAGTGATTTAACACAGCAGTGAAACCTCTTTCATTCTTCATGGAGGACTCTGTGTCCTTGGAGCTGACTTTATTGTCTCCTGCAGTTCCTCCAGCTGACAGGCTCCTACTTGTATTTGACACTTGTTATTACATAATGTTGTACTGCTGTGTCCACCCTTTGGGATTTGTCTTTGTCACAGGGAGCACAAGTGGTGCTGAGTAATGGAGCCTCGACTAACTCAGTCGTCTCTATCTCTCCTCTCTCTCTCAGATGCTGCCGCTAAGAAAGCCTTCATCACAGAGGTGAGCCGCCACCTGCCCCTCTCATCATCCGCTACATGGAGCACCTTATATTTGCAATATGTTAATTTCCCTACTTGGCACAAAACGACAACTCGACGTAGGAAAATCTACAAAGTACATGAACGTGTCATTAGACAAAGTGTGCATCAGTATTCTTGTGTTGAGACACTTGGCTCAATGATCCTAATCCTGCTAATTTGGCTAAATCCCATCCATCTGCTGCTTCCGATAATGTGCTATTCATTAAAGCACACATTTAGAGTTGCATTTGTTTCATCCGAGTCTGATAAAATCTTTTATTCTACCTTAATGCCACTTTGAACCTGAAAGCTTGATGAGCATGAATTTTAACAGCACCAGAAGATCAGTTTCCACTTCAGTTTTCAGTATTTAATGCATTCACTGAATAATATTAAAATAGAAACTATTTTTTCAGACTTAAACACAGATTTTCTTTTACTGATTAAGGAGGTAAGGTTTGAGGAATGAAAGCAGGGCAGATCAGACAGAATAAAACTTAGCATTTTCTTCAAAGCTTCTTGAAGCTTGAAGTCCCTCTCATGCATTAATAGTGTTTCACTCTCCGACTTTTAAATAATCAACGTTCATATTCTCCTGTGTCAATAATATAAGCCCCCCCCCCCCCCCTCTCTCTCTCCCTCTCTCTCTCTCAGATGCCCTCATCCTCAGGCCAGCCTGGTCAGGGAAAAAAGATTGGTCACAGAGGAGTGGATGCATCTGGGGAAACAACCTACAAGAAGGTACTGTAGACTGTAGAGAGCACATAGATTTGCTTTTCTATATCCCCTGGTTTCATTGATTATAGCATATTTATATAAAACAACATTAAAATGGCAGAATCTCCCTAATGGCTTTACTGTAGTGTAGATTTTCTTGGACTCTGTTTCACTTTGTGTGAAGGGTTTTTGCGTGGGTTAATAAGGGGCAGGCACTTGACTCACCACATCCCCCGCTGTCTCCCTAACCCCCTCTGCAGACCACTTCCTCAGCCTTGAAAGGTGCCATCCAGCTGGGCATCGGTTACACAGTGGGCAACCTGAGCTCCAAGCCAGAGAGAGATGTGTTGATGCAGGACTTCTACGTGGTGGAGAGTATCTTTTTTCCCAGGTCTGTGCCGTAGACAAGCTTCTGCCTGTTGGGTTAAATATTATTATATTATCATAATTGTGTTCTGTCTGTAGTGAAGGCAGCAACCTCACTCCAGCCCACCACTTCCCGGACTTCCGCTTCAAAACATACGCTCCAGTGGCCTTCCGCTACTTCAGAGAACTCTTTGGCATCAGGCCAGATGACTACCTGGTAAGATTTAGCATTTTTTTGGCGTGTGAGGGGAAGCACAGGAAGTCTAAAACCGTAACAATGGACCGCAGAGTGGGGTGGATTAGCGGTGGGATGGAGGATAGAATCATGAAGACACACCAGGATGTAGACAGCCAAGGCAGCTCTGCAGCTTGTCTCTCCTCATCAGCGAGGGAGGTCTGCACAGCTCTACCCTGAGCATGCTCAGTGCTAATGCGTCCGTGCACCGACCACGTCCTTCACGCTCCTCTGTCATCCTGCTCCGTCAGCCTGTGGCCACTCATCACCATATGTCCAGGCAGGTCGTGTGGGGACGGCGTTCTGCGCTCCCCATGGTTAACGCTGCTGATTTGTGCGTGAATGAGGCCATGAAGAGGTTTTCGCAGACAGCTGATGTTGTCATTTTCCTTTATTCTGTCACTCTCGTCGTTAGGGTTGTTGCTCGCAGCTGTCGGCTCTTTGCGCAGTGGTTTTCTTTAGCTTGAGCCTCCAGAGGCTAAAATAACAAACTGTAATGGTACAATTCCATCAGAAGTTCTTTAGTTTTTATTCTTCATATGTTCATCCCGCGTTTGAACGTTGCTTATTGTATGTTAAATTTTTAGAAAATAATAATACATCAGTAGTTGCTAAAAGCTTTTATATATTTTATTTTATTTGACACACGGTCTAGAGCTGGTATGATACATATCTCATTGAGATCCATACAGCCTCTGTAATGTGCAACCAGAACAGAAAAACCAAAGCTCAGCAACAATGAGACCTGCCAACATCCACAAAGCACCGTTGGGTTGTGGCCCCTTCAGTGCAGTGACTAGTATTAATATGTACAGTACCCAGTCAGAAACACTGCATTAGGTAAAAACAGCTAGTAGCTGTGAGGGGCAGCGTCAGCTGCCTGACACTATTTGCTTTAAATCTGCATAGAGATGATTAGCTGATCTGCAGCAAGCATCACATCAGCAGGAGTCACATAGAAACATTAAGGAGACACAATTTACCAGCTGCCATTATCTGACATCTAAATGAGGGTAATGTTCTGCTGCAGCACAGCCTGTACTCTGTGATGTTTGTCTCTCACTTACAGGCCTGTTATTTTTGCTTCTTAGATCTCTCATTCAGCCATTATGTGTATATGTTTTATATATATCCGTGTGCCTGCTGCATAGACGTCCTGTAATGCTTCTGCCGCTTATTAGGTGTGATTGATTAAACTCTCACACCACATTACACTGTCGCAGTATTTCAGTTCGTTCACTGTCATCGTTCGTGGGAAACATTGTTGCCCATCTTATTGTCCTATTTTCCACCTTTTCGTCTCACATCACGTTCAAGCTGCACTTTGGACGCTGAACACAAAGTGTTTCCTGGAAAAATCTAGGAAACGTGATGCTTGTTTTGCTCTTCCATAAATAACAAAGACAGAAAGGTTTGTCTGCCCAGGGAACATCTTTGGCATGTGATGTCTAGTTTAAAATATGGATATAGTGCACTGTTTACAGCTGAGCATAATACCAGTGACTGCAGGCATCCATAAGTAGCTTATTTGTAAAGGAAGGGTGATTTCAGATTATTTAT
The DNA here is from genome assembly GCF_900634795.4 of Betta splendens. NCBI lineage: Eukaryota > Metazoa > Chordata > Actinopteri > Anabantiformes > Osphronemidae > Betta > Betta splendens. The sequence continues at coordinate 26,206,809 of NC_040884.2, forward strand.
ATTTAATCTTTCACTCATTTTCATACGTTGTTTCTGTTTTCGTCTGCAGTACTCCCTCTGTAACGAGCCCCTCATCGAGCTGTCTAACCCTGGAGCCAGCGGCTCAGTCTTCTATCTCACAAAGGACGACGAGTTCATCATCAAGACTGTGATGCACAAGGAGGCTGAATTCCTACAGAAGCTGCTGCCTGGATACTACATGGTAAGCAAAGCCTGTGCCTATGAGGTTGTGGCATTTGTGTTCACAGTAGATGTGTCTAAACTTTGAATAGTTTGAAAGATTAAGCAGGCATTTTTAGTGTTTGGTGCTTGTCTTATTTCACATTTAATGGTAATAACTAAATGAGAAATCAGAACATCTGGCAAAGCGTTTCAGCTTCACACACCCATGATGAATAAATGTGGCTCATTCATACTCTACACACTGATCTGATGAGACATCTCATCCCTTCTCATAATAAACAAACACAAAGCCTCCTTCATCTCCAGCTCAAACCTCAGGCCGTGTAGTTTCATAACAGACTGGCCGGTGTATTGCAGTAGCTGGATGTACTGTACTTAAGCCTGACGGAGCATGACTTGCAACAACAGTATCCGCCTCCCACTCCAACATTTACAGTCTGCAGGCTCATTGTGAACGAAGTCGACCAGTAGCAGCTGCAGCTCCATGTATGTCCATGCTACGGATCAAGCTTCTAAAGGTTCACGGCCATCTGCCTTGTGTTTATTCATGTGTCGACAGCCGTGGCCTGAAGACCACAGCAGGAATTAATTTAGTCATTTAGGGACATTAAAGGCTAAGCACCATTACTGTGACCTTTTCCATTGTTTTGGTTGGGTTCTAGAGATCTGATTTCAGATGTAACTGGAGAGTTGTTTAATGAAAGTAGAGCTGTTCAGACTCATGTAGGACGGTTGTAACCTAAAGCCAGAATCAGATGGAAAAGCACAGATACTGTAGGAAGACAAATCAAACCCAGCCATGTGTACACAGAATATAGAATAACTAGGAACCATGTATGGATGTGATGAACATAACAGCAAACATAATGAATCAGTATTGGATCTGTATTTCTACACACACAGACATCACGTATCACTCGGTGGTGAAGCCATCTCCCACGTCTGACTGTCTGAGCAGACAACAGGCAGACACACTTTGACTCAGTCATTTATTCCTTCTTATTCCCTTTGTCTTTCCTTTGCTTCACGCTCATATTTTCCTCTCTAACATGTCTGCTGTTGGCTTATCACTGCTGCATTCTGACACCCACAGGAGGTTTGTGCATGGCTGACAGCAAAGGATGCTCTGTGTCCTACAGTATTTTTCTTTTTTCTGCTTTTTATGTGGTTTCTCTCAGCTGAAGGTTGTTCACCCTCCACGAGGGCTGAGACTATTAGTCACACCTCCACCTGCATTCTTCATGTCCTCCTGTCCAGCTACTGCATTCTTCCTTTTGTACTCATTCCTACTGCTGAATGCTGTGTGTTGCCACTATATGGACCACAGCTCTCTGGTGGGAGAGGTGGCTCAGTTCCCAATATCAAATCAGGCTTGTAACTAAGCAACCAACTTATGTACATTTCAATATTGCATTTGACAAATCAAACATAATTACATTCATATGTACAGTACAGGTATGATTTGTATCACCATCTTGTAAATGTGATATTGAAGTTTATCGATTCATTTCTAACATAAATCCCAGGTAAATATCCCAAATCTGTTCAGTTTTAAGCACTACTAACCTCCTACTCTACCTAAAGCACAGCAGCGGAAGCATTTTCATAAGAAGGTCTCTTGTTGTATTCTTCTTCTTCAGAACTTGAATCAGAATCCTCGCACTTTGCTGCCCAAGTTCTTCGGCCTCTACTGTGTCCAGTCGGGTGGGAAAAACATCCGCATGGTGGTGATGAACAACGTCCTGCCCCGCGTGGTTCGCATGCACCTCAAGTACGACCTGAAGGGCTCTACCTACAAGAGGCGAGCATCCAAGAAGGAGCGGGAGAAGGCCAGGCCCACTTTCAAAGACCTGGACTTTATGCAAGATCTGCAGGATGGACTAATGCTGGACCAGGATACTTACAACGCCTTGAGTAAGACACTACAGAGGGATTGTCTGGTAAGTTTGAAGAGGAATTGACTTAATCAGGAAGAATTTAAACATAAACACTTGGTGAAAGAGGCATAAGGAGGATTTGCTTTGATGGTGATGGTAAAGATGGTGTATTGATTCTGAAAAATACTCTGTATAACACTATAAGTCAAGAGTCTTAAGAGTTTCCATAGAAAGAGAGGAAATTCTAGGCAGTAGTGGTTAAGTAGAAGGATTAGAGCATCAACAAATACGATATATGGGGGCTATAATTCACCATCTCAAAGGGCATGTGGTAAAGAAAACAAAAAAAAGAGTGGGAAAAATGGAAGAATGGTGATGATCTGATCAATAAAAGATGAACTTAGATGGGAGACTGGCAGGAGAGCAGGCAGAGGGAGAAAATGCTGTTTATAGAACCCTTTCCCAGGATCCTTCACTGTAAATCAGAGCAATGGGTTTAATAAGATGTCTGGCCCATAGAAACGTGGTTCTTTTAATGGCCACCTTAACATTTATAGAGCAAAGGTTTAAAGGGGAGTGTAGGAACTAACATTAAATGTCTTATAAAGCTGTGTTAATGTGATTGTGAGTTTGAGCATCACTGTCATGTGTGTGGCATTAAAATGTGTCTGGTGCTTTCGAAGCTTTTATGGTGATTTTTAATGTGAGTCAATCGTTGCACCGTGACATCACTGCATGTGGCCTTTGCTCAGGTGCTGGAGAGCTTTAAGATCATGGACTACAGCCTGCTGCTGGGGGTCCACAACATAGACCAAGCGGAGAGGGAGAGGCAGATGGAGGGTTCCCAGGGCGGCAGCGATGAGAAGAGGCCCGTGGCCCAGCAGAAGGCCTTGTATTCCACAGCCATGGAGTCCATCCAGGGAGGAGCCGCCTGCGGGGGGGCCATCGACACTGACGACACGTGAGTGCAGCTAGTGGAGGAAGCAAGGGCACAGAATGATGCGCACAAGCCCTTGATGTAACAGAAAGGGATTGCTGCACTTTAAAAGCCTCCGAATGCACAATGACCCCATGATAGAGTTTTTATGTCCGTCTTGTCCTGCTCGTTTCAGGATGGGCGGTATCCCAGCTGTGAACGGACGAGGAGAGAGACTTCTTCTGTACATCGGCATCATCGACATCCTGCAGTCCTACAGGTGATCATCACAGAAATCACAGACACTGTAGCTTGGACATATATGTGAGTGCACTGTACAGTACTGACCTTCTGTAGCTGTTGGGCATTGCTTGCTCATACATAAAACAACATTTAAGGCCCATCATCCCACAGGCACAGGTGCGCATGGTGCTTATGAATCACCCTGATACCACGGACACGTCTCACATCCCTTTATGAAGCTGTGTGTCTCTTTGTTTCTGCAGACTCATTAAGAAACTGGAGCACACATGGAAGGCACTGGTTCATGATGGGGTGAGTTTTTCATCCAAGCAGGTGCTGAACTTAAAGCATCTATTATAAGTAGCTTTACTCTTTTCCAAAAGAAAATCAAAAGCATTTTTGCCTGAAATATTGAATTAACGTTTTATGTTCCAGTATCGAAGTCTACATTATTCACAGGCTTCTCATTCACACACGCTCTCCTCAGGGGGAACGCACAAACGAACAACAGTTACATTTAGCTTATATCAGATCTCCAGCTTTGGGCGTTGTTTGTTTTCAGATCAGATTGTACCTGTTAAAATATTTATTAGCTTTAAGTTGGGAAATAAGCTTGTTTTTTTGGATGTGATCTTTATCAGCTCATCTACCACCTCCTTCCTCACATCGCTGTGTCTTTCAACCTGTCAACATACTGTAGGACTAACCGACTAATCCCATTAGCTCTACTCTCTTTTTCACACAGTTACGGTTTTCCACAACTGTGTGAAGTCACATTATCCTAATGTAAACGTCTCTATATAGACGTTTACATTAGGATAACATGGCTACAACAAACCTGTTTAAAGCAGATTTTTGGATTTCACAAGTGTTAATCAAATGTGCTTCCGCAGCAACAGCTGTGTTTTCTCAAGCAAATATTTGAATAGAGCTGAGCTTTCCATATACATTCATCTTCATTATCTTTTGTCGTTGTCATAAAGATTACTGTACCTATTACTGAGCTTTAAATCACTGCTATGAACAGTGACCCTACATGTGCACGTAAAACAGTGTTTGTGTGACCTTGAAGCAGTTGTTCAGCTCTGATACAAAATGTGTGTGCATTAGTTATTGTTGTACAAGTGGAGTGATTTGACATTAGTACAGTATGACTCAACAAATACAGTCTGTACTATTACTGTATATACTCTGAGGATGCTGTTAGGATAAAACCAGCCTTATTGATCTCTCCCTCCTTTGTCTCTACTCACTCCACCCTCCTACTCTGAAACATGCATACACGCAAGATGTGTGGGAGAGCGAGCAGCCCCGTAACAGCCTCTTGTGCGTCACTGCAGCTGCCGATAATGGATGCTCCGCACTCCGCGCTCCCTCAGTGCAATAGCCTTTTGATACGTCGCTCCCAGAGACCTTGAGTTGTTCTGATGCATAAACCTAGTAATAGGGAGGTTACTGCTGTCCCCTCAGTGCCTCGGTGTCCTCCGTCCCTCCCTCCGTCTGTCAGTCCACACCGAACACCAAGTGTCATCTGTCAGACTGTTGGCAGTGCGATCTCAGTCTGCTGTAGCATAAATAATGAAGAGACGTGTCTTTAGCCTCCTCTGACTGTCACTGTCTGCCATTTGTTTGTGTGTGTATTTGTGTGTGTGTGTGTGTGTGTGTGTGTGTGTGTTAGTCAGTCTGGTGCTTTGACCCAGAGAAAACAATTACTGCAATGGGACACTAAGGCACCAAGAGACAGCTTAAGCCTCTGTCAGCACTGGTTTAATCATTTTATCTACTAATCTCTCCATTTCTCCCCTAGGACACCGTATCAGTCCACCGGCCTGGTTTCTATGCCGATAGGTTCCTAAAGTTCATGAGCAACACTGTTTTCAAGAAGAGTTCCTGTGAGTTGACTTTACCTTCAGACTCTGCCTTACATAGTCAAACGAACCTGTGTGGAAAGAGGCACAGGCGTAAATGTCAGATGCCAGGCTTTTGTCTTTTTACTGCCAGGAAAATCAGACGCAGTAGCTACAGTGACTGCCTTATTAGGTGCTGCTGCTTCTTTTCATGAAAGAATTCATCACTTTTGGCCTTGTTCTGTTTCATGATATCCTTCAAAGTAAGGAAATAATTTAGCGGCTGCACCAGAGCTTTAACTTAGTTAAAGACAAAAACAGGGAAAACAACACTTTGCGCTTTGTCTTTCAGCTCTAAAATCATCTCCATCCAAGAAGGGACGCGTGTCGTTGTCTGTGCCTAAGTGTGCGGGTCCTGGTGCCGCCTGGTCGGCCAGCCAGCTGGCCTCTGAGAGGGACGAGAACATCTACGACCTGCGAGGCGCTCGCAGCTTCCCCACGCTGGAGGACGAGGGTAAACACGAGCTGCCAAAAATAACGGCACACAAATGACAGCGGCGGAAGACGAGAACGTCGGCGCTGGTTTCCAGTTGTAGCTGCAGCTGCGTTTGTCTGTTTCCAGGGCGGCCGGATCTTCTTCCGTGTACTCCTCCGTCATTTGAAGAAGCCACCACGGCGTCGATTGCCACGACTTTGTCCTCCACCACCTCCCTGTCCATCCCTGAGAGATCCCCATCTGACACGGCAGAGCACCCTCGCTACAGGTTAAAACACACACAGAAAGTCCAGCCCTCACCGCCCGAGCCCTGAAAGTGGAATGAATATGCTTTTAGTTTCAAATATGCTGATAGTGTTGCATTTTTTGTTTACTTAAACTGCCTAATCTACATAAGCTACAGCTTGAATGCAGACAGCTGACATTATGGTGCAGTATTGCATTAATGTGAGCAGCACCACACCCAGTGTGCAGAGCGTTAGCTTGCTGCTGGTCTCCCCACAAACAGCCGGTACTGACACTGTGTCCTCTGTCTCCAGGAGGCACACCCAGTCTCTCAGCCATGATGGGAGGTGAGTCAACAACATGAATGCCTCTTTCACCTAAGTAATATTTGTAGGCTGGATAACTCAGCTGTTTGTGTCATACATTCAGACCAGCTAGCTTTATGTTTTCTTAACATCACACACGGCAGGGTGTGGTGGGAGGGTGGCTGTGAGCTCAGCCTCCTGGTCAGTGTGAGTATGAGTGTATATGTGTGTTTCTTCCACACATTTTGTGTGTGTGTGCGTGTTTTCCTTCAGGACGCAGGAGGACCGCGTGCGTGAAGAGGATCAGCAGACCATCACAGTGGAGGTGGAGCTGAAGAGACACGACAGCGAGCCCACCATCTCCATGCCACCGCCTTCACCTGACCCCAGGTACACCTCAACCTACTGGAGCCCACTTATGCACTTCCCTCACAATGTAATAACCACCATGATATATGGTCCCACATGTAATTATCAACGTAAGCTCCACAAACATTGCAATCGTGCTGGTGTCAGTAGTATGATTATAATAACTAGTTAGTAAAACATTGCAAACATATGAAGAGTGTGGTACCATCTGTAAACAGTACAACGTGATACTGGCATTTTTTAAATGGTGAATGCCTGTTAACAAGCTAAAAAATAAAATCAAATTGCTTTGTTCCCCTTTCATTGTAAATAATAGCAAAGAGGTTGCCTGTGTCCTCTGCCGCCAGTCATCATGTGACCTGGATGGCTAATAAGTAAGCTGTGGTGCTGCACTGAGTCCTCCATGACCTCAATCACCGGCATGACTCAGTGTGTTAGAGCCCCATAAATAACCTGCTGCCGGTGCCTCACCTGGGCTCAGACAGCTGTGAGATTACACCTGTCACACGCTCCCAGCCTCTGAAACAGCACACAGGTAACTGCTGAAAGCAGCTTGACCCGTCTGCTTACTGAACTCAGGGTTCTCCTGTTATTAGAGTGCCGCGGGCATCCGCCGCACAGTAATTGGGTTGAGTGTTCACATGGATGTCATTTTGTGCTGCGTGTTATTTTAATAATGGGGCGACACTCGGGAGCCCTAACGTGGGGGAACCAGCCAGGAGAAGTAGGGCAGTGGGGCGGCCTGCACCCCTGAGGCTGCTCCCATTAAGCCCAAATGACCTGAAAGGTTTTTATATGGACCTGCTTTTAAATTGAATGTGTTGCTCTATATAAAAGGGAGGAACAAAACATTACACAAAAAACATAATCAAGGTGGAAGATGCAGTTCGATGGCAGGGGCTCTCATTAAAAGGGCAGTGAGGATCAGGGTGTGACTGTAGAGCCAAACTCACTGAATAATTGAGTCTGATGCTGAGAAGGCAGTGGCTAGACATATGGCCTGGGGGTCTGGAAGGAGCAGAGGGGCGGAGGGATGGGCCACAGTATGAAGCTCAGACGGCAACGCTACATCACCCGTTTGACTCGACAGCTGACGAGCTGCACGTCAGGGAGTGAGAACAATTAAATTGGACAAATGGCTAAAAGAAAAGATGATGTGTGAAGAAAGTTTAACGTTGATTTATCAGCCAATCAGTTCCCTCTTTGAAACGCCAGCTCAGCTTTCTGTGCCTCAGTCGCATCCTCGTTGAGCTCAGGCACAGAAGCTGAGAAAGCGCGGATGTGCCTAAAACCCTCCTGATAGTCCATCATCTGGCCAGGAACAATAAAGCATCATTATAAAGCACACTGCCAGCTGGCAGCTGGACATATGAAGCCAAACCCCAAGTGCACACAGACCAATAGCTTGTTTTTCTCTCCCGCTGAAAAATGCTCATGGCAAGTGACCCAATAAGCGGCTGCTAATGTCAGTAACTGCTGCGTGTGCATGTCTGTGGATAGCAGACAGTAGTTAGTAGTTTTTGTTTTTTTCTTAGACCGCAGCCTTTGAAGAAATGACCTGCATCCTGACATTATCACAAAAGCTTACTGGTTTTGCTCTCCCACAGTGAAGTGGCCATCGCCGAGGCCCCTGCCGCCGCAGCGGCACCCTGCGGCTCCTCACCGGCGGCCGAGGCGGCGCCCTCCTCCTCTTCCTCCGGCCAGGCTGCTTCGTCCTCCCCTGGGGCGCCTGGGGAAGCCCCGTCCAGTCCCAGGCTGGCGGTGGAGGCAGACAGGGCCAGCCAGGTGTCTGGGTCCGGGTGCACCAGCCAGGCCTCGGTCGACGACGAAGACGACGTGCCAATCACAGATATCTACTTTGTAAGTGAAACCTGTAGCGCAAGCACATGAACACACATGCACCCACATGTATGGACGCACAGTTATATACATTTAGATGAGAAAATGTTCCTGTGAACATGAAATGGGGTTTTGCAGACTGGGACTAGCTCTTATCACGTCTCTTTTTTTTTGAGTTTGACATTTTTGTGTATTCTCCCGTGTACAATGCATTCATGTTGGAGTTATGTGATGATTTCCCACAGAGGCACTGACAACAGGGAAAAGCAGGTTGAGACGGTAGGGGAATGAGAGTGCGTGTGTGACTGTTGCTCGAAATGTGTGGAGCTTTACTGACATTTGGGAGAATACGCTTATTTGCTCTGAGAGAAGGTCGAGGCTGCACCAACACGCAGCTTTAATGCACGCCTCTCTAAAAGATGATGTATTTCCCCAAATGTCAAACACAGTGTGTTGCAGTGTGTGCTCGGGTTTAAGGGTTTGTGGAGCGATAATGGCACGTGCACCACCACTTTGCTGTGTGTGTGTGTGTGTGTGTGTGTGTGTCCAGTCCACATGATTGTCCGTCTTAAGTCAGCCGGCCAGCGTCAGGCATTAATGAATGTATGAGTGTCGGGTGGAGCTCGGAGAGTGGAGCCAGTGATCACAGATACAGATAGAAACGTTGCTACCTGGCTGCGCTCCCGCTGCGTGTCCCCTATCAGCCTAATAGGCAACAGGTTAGTCGGCGAGTTTCCTCGCTTGTTTAACAGGCAGCTCTGACTTCATGCTTTGATATAGAGGTGATGCATGGTGGGAACACGGCAGCAGGGGGACACGGAGCCGCGTAACACAGGAAGCATGCCGCAGGCAGCGTGCTCACAAGTGGCCTCTGGGGAGTGGTCACATCTGCTGGCGATTCACAGCCAAACATCCCAGTGGAAGCGCCAAGGGCCGAATAGAGCACGGGCCGGTACTTTAGCTGTCAGCCTCCTCAGTGCTTGACTCAGGCTGGAGCCGTTCAGCAGTTCAGTCGGCCAGATCGCCACCCCATTCACTTTTGTGCTCCTTGTCTCTTTGTGGTCCCCAATATCATCGCAAAGCCCCCCCCCATGACTTTCACACAAATCCGGCTCAACCAGTTGCTTCCGTTGATGAGTGGTGATGATGATTAATGCAGGACGTTCCTGAGGTTTGATTCAAAGTAGTTTCTAATAATATTAGACCTCCTAATAGATTATTATAGTGGATTACTGTGGATCGGTTATTCCTGTGTTTCACTTCATTGTGTGTGTGGGGGGTGTGGGGGGGGAGTCATTGCACATGTTCCTCCACCTGCCCATGTCTGAATTATTAATCCTCTATCAACCTGCACTTTTCAGGTTTGACTAGGCTGTTTTCCGTCTTCTATCTCTTCCCTGCATTTTACTCAAATCTGGGTCTTTTTTACCCAAGCTCTCGCTCAACTTTCTGTCGTGTCGCTGTCGCCATGAGTCATAATGGTAGTGATGATGATAGTAGCATGTCGTGTGAACGAGGGAGAGGAAACAGAGAAGCTGCCAGACTTGTGAATCTGCTTGTCACCACTGACTCATCTGGTGTATTTCTGCTGGGTTACACACACTCAGAACAGACTTTTCTATTTTCACCTCAGCATGCTGCATTCTTTTTCATCATTCTGTTTTTTCTTCACTATTCTGTTTCTCTCCTATTGTGTTGTTTGTCCGTGTGTCATGATCCCGTTATTGTCAGTTTCCTGATGGGAGGACCTGGGTGGTTTCTCCTCTCAAACAGAGGAGGAAATGCCAGACCAGTTGGCCTGTAAGTGAGAAGTCAGATGGTAGAATAAGCCTTTGATATCCTGCTAGACTAGATTAGTTTTGTGTACATCGCTCTTTGTGTTTTTGGAAGATACAACCACAGTTTTGAGATTGTTTTTCATTATTGTGGTGCAGATTAAAAACAATCCCTACACTCTCCGTAGTGAAGACAACAAGTAATCTCTTTCTGGTATTCACATTGTTTAACGTGTTTCTACGCTGAGTGACAGCTTGCTTCTTCCCTCCTGCGTGTGTTAGCTCCAGTCTGTGAGCGTGAGCGGGTGTCTGACATCAGCCCACCTCCTACCATCTCCTGCCTCCTACTCCGTCACCATCGGCAACATAGCATGTCGCAGCTGCCTCCGTCTCTCTTAAAGGGCTGCTACCCACAGAAATAACGAACCTGGCGGAGCTCTCAGACTTAGCGCTTGTCGCTTGTTGCTTGTTGGAAAGGGAAGTGAAAAACATCACCCGTTGTGACTTGCTCTGATTGAGGATGCTTGCTGTGTCTGACCACTCTCCCATCCTGGCTTTCTTCCTGTTCCCGCCTCTTCCCTCCTGCTCCTCATCCTCACTGATTGATTAAGGCAGCCGCTCATCCTTCATTCTGCATACTTTGCTTTGCGTCCCAGGAGCTAGTTCAAATACAGCAGAACACCAAGTTGAACACACGTCAGTAAGCTCCATCACATTTTCAGTGACAGCATCAGCATTCACATCCATGTTCACGTCAGTAACTTCTGAAAGGATCAACACATCCTTTGAAACCTTGCTTAGATTGCTCCAATTCACACTTTCCGACTTGTCTCAGTGACATTTCCTCCTTTATGCATCCCTAATTTTCATTTCTTGTGTTGTCTCCTGTGATCTCTTGTGTCTTTCTCTCCTGCCTGCCCCTGCTGCTTGTCTCTGTGCCTCTGGCCTTTCCTCTGTCCCTCTGGCCCCCTCTGCTGTGGCGGGTGTGTAAAATCAGCCTCCAGAGGACAGGACCTGGGTGTACTCACCGCTACACTATGGCTCAGAGTCTAAGAACCTACCAGATGGGGATTGGGAAGGAGAGACAGTAAGTGAGAAGTGTCTGACTGAAACATAAAGCACAGGAGGTTCCTTAGAGGAGGGATACGATAGGTTCTAGACAATGCTCTATTTGTTGGGGACTGTTCAGGGAAAGCAGGGAGCGAGTTATACGTTTGATCTTAAATCTACAGTACAATGTAAGTTATTACTGTTTAAGATTAGGATCAGTCTGTGTCCAAAGGTCCACCCTTACATCACAGCTTCCATTCCTCATTGAGCAGCGGGTGGAAAAGGTCCCTGACAACCTGCATGACCATTTAGTCCATGAGTCATTCCATGTCCCTCCAACAAGCTGCTCAGTTTTTACTCCCCGCTACTACTTACATGAGAAAGAAATCAGTACAGTCATTCTTCAGCAGACTCTCTCAGACAGTTCATGATGTGTTTTCAGGTGATGTTTGTTTAATCTTAGCCACTGGCTGTGAAGTTTTATGTAGTAATATGCTCATGTTTTTTAATTTGTAAAAATGTAGCAATTTTTAGATTGAGCTGACAGTTAAACAGATGTGGATTCAAAATGAACCGGTGCGTTTCTCCTTTATGAAGTCACTATGGGGCAGTATTTGCATGTAATGAGCTGCACGCCATTCTTTTCCAGATCACTTTGTTTTTCATCCTCTCACATAGGCACATCACACCAGGGACGTCCCAGTCAAGTTCATTATTCATACATGACAAAACAAGAAATATGAACACACAACCTTTTCAGCCTAATTTAGTCACATTCCACATATATCTAATCAGGGCTGCTGTTACCTCATTTGTATTGTATTTTGCAGAAATACTTCAGAGTATTGGTTGATTCAGCTCCTCAGTCTTTATTAGAATGGGATAATAAAAGCATGATCAGTTGGACAGGTTTAGTCCAAACTTTATACTCTGTTATCAGGAACTGTCACATGTTCAGGTTCTCAGGCATGACTGCTGTGTTCGTGGCGTGTCTCCTTCCTCTTTCCTGTTGGAATACATGGTCAGCCTGCTGTCACTATCATGAGCGAGTAACGCTCAAGAAGACACAGTTCACTGCATGATGTGTGCCCTCTGTCTAATGCATCTGCTCTCTCGCTCTGTGTCTGTCTCCACAGTAAACCCTGCTGTGTGGCAGAGAGGAGCGTGCGTTTCAATGGAGGGGACTCGTTGGGCAGAAATCCAGACCACAGTGGTAGAAGCGGGAGCTCTGAACCAGGATTTTAAAAAGGCTTACAAAAACTGAAAACGGAGGAAAACGGGACGGATACGGAAAGTCCTGACAGTGACCATCCCTGCCTTTCACCAATAATAAGAAGAAATGATACTGATTTAATAATTGTGCATAAAAGGTGAATGCTTGACATACATAGATGACTATAGTAACTTTCTCTATATTTGGGTTTGCACAAGCACAGCTCTCTAATAACACTGAACCTCAGGCACAGCACGCTGAGCTGAGGTACAAAGAACAGCTGCTTACTCTCCACTTCACATTTTTATGATATCCTCAGTGTTACTCAGCCCTCCATCAAAGAAACATGTGACTCTGTTGTTCAAAGTTTCAAGATGATGAACTGAGCTTTAACCTCTTGCCTCTTGAGAGGCTTCCGAAGCAGCTTCCACGACTTGACGGCTCTGCTAAGATTTACATGTGAACGCCTTTAGCCAATCAATATAAACCCGTTTATACATGGATTTATACAAACAGTAAGTCATATGCAAATTTCAGTGCAGTCACATGGGAGCTAGTGATTTCACCTGTGGAGGTGGAGGGCTGTGCTTGTGCTCATAGAAATGCACTTCCATTCATAAGCATCTATCCATTAATGAACCACTTGTCCTCCTAAGGCTTGTGGGGTACTGGTACTACCCCAGCTGTCATTCGGCTAGAGGTGGGGTTTACCACGGACAGGCTGCCAATTAAAACAGACATCTCAGTCATCATCACGTTTCCAGTAGTGATTGTATGCAGTTCTGTTTATAGAATAAGGAATAATTTTATTTAATAACTAAACACAGACGTGAGATGCTCACAGTTTGTTTTCAGCTGTTTTACTACTGTAAACAATTATTTATTTGTTTTATTATTATATTCACATTGTATTTCTAACTTTTAGTTTCTTTTATGTGCATCCAAAGAACTTAAATTTGGGGTTTGATCATTTTCTTAGTGCAGTTTTTATGTTCCCATTTTATACATTTGCATCATATTTTTGCTGTCAGTACTGTAATACTACTTTTATCACTGCACCTCTTCAGACACAGCTGAAGCCAATGACAGCTGCCTTCAAAACAGAAGGACTTCATGACAACACTAAGTCATTGTCAGTCAATGCAGTAGTCTCCACGTCATTACAATGTCTTCCAGTGTTACCCTACTGTTGGACAGATGCACACAAAGAATTCATAGAAGTAGGATTTCATATTTCAGAATGTTGGTACTATTGTCTGCTCATCATCGCCTTCTCACAATAACAAGTCCAACTACTGGAAATTTTAAAAATGTTTGTAGATGTAAGCATCAGTTGTAGTATTTGCAGTCAGTTCCTGTACCTGTCACTTGTCTATTGGAATGAACACAGTATGTTGCAGTGTGGGCTTGGTGAGACACAGCAGCTATTAAATGGATTGAATGTTTGTTTGCACTTGAGGACCTGAAGATGAACTAGTGATAGAGGCCAAATAAACATGCATCTCGTGATCTACACTTTTCCGTTTTTAGATAGCAGTTTCTTCTCACAGGCTGACAGTAGTAGGACAGCTCACGTTTTGTATTCTCAACTATGTGTGTTGGTGAAGTCAATCACAGTCATTGTAGAATTAGTGTTTACTGTAGTCTCACTGTGGCTGACATCTTAGGACTCTCAGCAAAGACCTCAGTTCAAGTTTAACACACTTGAGTTCTTAATTCAACTTCAGAAAGAGTTTCTTACGTTGGTTGATATGTTTCTATGTGTGTTAGTGTGTAAGGGAGATCACATTAATGTCAGGCACTGTATAATAGAAATCAGTCATTCTCTTGATGTGCAGTGGCCAGTTATAATCAGTTTGCTGTTGTTCATCAGATTGAGACCATAGCAGCAATATTTTGTACAGTCTTGCTTTTGCGTTCATTTCAATTGCCTTATTGAGAAGATTTTACATGTAGGCCCATTATTTCAATTCTGTCACTTGTGCTGTTGTATTTATTTTTCTTTTCCATAGTTGTGCTCCTAAGATTGTGTACATAAAATTATAAATACATATATAAAGATATACAAATATATTTTCCATTTGAATCGGAGAATATTATTTTTATTTGCTTTTATTTTTGCTGCAGGGCAAGAAATGATTGCAATCTATATGATTTACTGTATCATATTCTTCAGTGTGTTTATTGAGACGCAGCTGCTGTATATTTATGGTTTATAAACCAGAGCTGTTTCTTTCTGAGATATCCAAAACAGAAGGATTTGTGGGTCTTACTGTAAAACAGTATGGATTCTTCCAACTTTTCAGCTGTGTTGTGTATGTGTTTTCAAACGTGTGCCCTCATCCAATAGGGAGAGTCCTTTACAGAGACATAGCATGACTTAAAGTTGAATATGCATATCAGAAATGTGTATTTATGTATATCTGTGTACATGCATCTATTTATACATGAAGATAAATAGATGGCTGTATGTGTGTGTGTTTGGACTTACTCAGAATGAATAGAAAAATAAAACAGTTCTATGAATTGTTGGAGATGATGTCATAGTATGTTTTTATTGACCACTTTTAATTATTATACAATAATTGCTACAACTGAGTTCACACGTAATGTGCATGGGAAACTCTTAATGCTGGGCCATGATTGAGCCTCCATGGTAAATATTTTAAACATTAAAGGGTCACATTTAATATCAACTGTACATGAGAATATTAATATTAATATTCCACCATGTGTGAATGCAAGAAGGATGTGACCACTTGAGACAATTCTGAGCTTCTTTACATATGATTTCGAAAATATATTAATCATAATTATCAATGTGAAGGTCTAAACAGCAGCCTAAGCCTACACTAAAATATTTAAAACACATTTACATACATTTGACTTGATCTAAGCTTAGATTGTCCTCCGACATAACAATACTTTTATTTTTTTTTAAGACATACAGCATAGCTAAGCTTACGTATCACTACGTGTATATAAACGAAACGACTCTTAAAAGTATCGACTTTGACGTCATCTGAAGCGCTGAAAACTGAACACTATTACCACGGCAAGAGTTGTAGCAAGAACAAAGGGTGTGACGATGCCTTGCGTTCCGTTACGGACATCGTGATTTGTCAGGGCTTTTACCAAACACATATGATTGGTTATTGTTGTTGTCGCTCAACATAAAGTTTTTTTCAATTGGTTGAACCCGACGTCGTTCAGCTCACGTGCTAGTTCTCTTCTTTGAAGGCGGCACCTACTAGCTATCAGCCGAGAGGCTTGTTGTTGTTTGAGGGAAAGTATATTAACTGTAGAAAACTATTCTTCCAAAATGGGAACTCGAGACGATGAGTACGACTACTTGTTTAAAGGTAATTTCGTTTTTAAAGTTGGGCGCTTGACAGTGTGTTTATTCTACCGGGCAACGCCTGGAGACAGTAGTAGGAACTGAGGAAGTCAAGTGAAGCCAGCGCTAATACTAAAGTTAGCTCTACTGGTTAGCACAGTGAGAAACGACAGCGTGATAGCTGTTTATCCAAGTTTAACAACTACTATGAGTTCCTCTATTTAACACGTTAGTGTCTATTACTGCAACAGTATTTAGTCTATAGTGTCTATAGTGCCTCAAAGTGGTTGGGATTTGACGCTTGTCAATTGGCTGCTAACAGTAGTTAAGTTATGCAAATTAGTAGCTAGCTTGGTAACACTGTAGGTATTTCATAAAATAATATAACCAGGAGATGACATGAAGTTAACTTTAAACCACAAGATTTAAGCTGTACGGTTCAAAGGGATGCATATCGTGTTGTTCGCGTTACTACTCGTCCAGCTAAAGACGGACAAGCCGTCCGCTGCTTGACAGATGCCTCTATGCTCATAAATAATAATAAATGTGAAAATAGAGTAAGACGACTAAGATGTAGCTTCTTTTCTTCTCACTTAAATTGGTATTAGGTATGAACATGGTTTAATCATAAAATCAGAGGTGGCCAACCCTGGTCATAAGTCTACTTGTTTTTTCACCATTACTGCCCTAACTTGTGATTACCTTTCTGTCAGAAGCTGTAAATGCACCGGTGGTTGAAAATCAAGCAGGGCTGTGGCTCCCGAGAACCAAGCTTGGCTAAATTTATAATGGGAGATTCTATTTTCCAAGCAGTTTATACGGATGTGAGAAAAAAACAACCCCATACTACTAGACAGTGCAGGCGATTATCGAATCACAGTGTAAAACTGAGCACAAATAAAATATTCACATTCTTTACCAATGAATTTACTCAACTAGTTCCATTCAATTGCTGTGCTTGAGAGGAAATAAAGTCCATTGTTAGAATACAATGAAGTGAAGTATCAAAAGGAACCAAGTGAACCTGGTACTGTGCTGCAAGGTACAGGGGAGATTGTAAATTTAAAAATAAAAGTATACCCATAGTACCGTAGTACTCTGCAGCACTTAATTATACTTGATGATATAATTATATTTAAACCTCTACATGCCTAATGGTGATTCATTTTCTAACGCTGTACAAGCATTCATATTTGGGCAGTCTGTATGTTTAACTCCAAAATGCTTCTCAGTTGACACATTGGTTCTGCTGTTGTAATGTTTGTTGTACGTTTTGTTCCTAGTTGTGCTAATCGGAGACTCTGGAGTGGGTAAAAGTAACCTGCTGTCCCGCTTCACAAGGAATGAATTCAACCTGGAGAGCAAGAGCACCATCGGGGTGGAGTTCGCCACGCGAAGCATCCAGGTGGACGGCAAGACGATAAAGGCTCAAATCTGGGACACAGCTGGACAGGAGCGCTACAGAGCAATCACCTCAGCGTGAGAATCAGTTTTGTGTTTTTTGCATTATTTTCCAACTTGACAGTGTCCTAGTTATTATATTTCACATTTTTAGTTTACACTGCACAAAGTAATGTTAACACAGTACATTGTTAAATTAAAAGTTACTGTAAATGAACTTTAATAGTTGATGTAGTGGAGATCATATTTATTGACTTTTCCTGCTCTGCTGTCACCAGATATTACAGGGGTGCAGTCGGGGCTCTCCTGGTTTATGACATAGCCAAGCATCTGACATATGAGAATGTTGAACGCTGGTTGAAAGAGCTGAGGGACCATGCTGACAACAACATTGTCATCATGCTTGTTGGGAACAAGAGTGACCTTCGTCACCTTAGGGCCGTGCCCACTGATGAGGCTCGAGCCTTTGCAGGTAAATCACATCAAGTGCTGTCATTAGGAAAAACAGCAAATTGTACTGCTGGTGCTCTGGCTTGTTTAACAATTCTCTGTTGTTTTGTATAGTCTGAATTGTTTATCACCCCTGCACATCTACAAAAGTAATCAGTTGCTAGAACCACAAAAATCAGACCCTAGAAAATGCTTAAAATTGTATAAAAGCTCATTTGTTTGTCTTGTTTGTTCTTTTTCTCAGAAAAGAACACTCTATCATTTATTGAAACCTCCGCTCTGGACTCCACTAATGTAGAAGAAGCCTTCAAGAATATTCTCACAGGTAGGAAAATACAGTGATATAATAAATGTTCATCATATGTCAGCGGAATTGTAACTTTTATTCATTTAAATCACTTCTACTTTCTCTATTACAGAAATCTACCGTATTGTATCTCAGAAACAAATATCTGACAGATCTGCGCATGATGATTCTCCAGGAAACAATGTAGTGGATATCAGTGTCCCCCCAACCATGGACGGACAGAGGGGAAACAAACTTCCTTGCTGCTCAAGCCTGTGACCCTTTTATTTGTTCTCCTGTTTGGTTTTTTTCTTGTCAGCTTTTCTTCTCGGTCAGGCATGCTAATGTCAACATTATACCATCAGAAGTCTCTGATCTAAGGCTCCTATAGCTGACATTCCTTTCTGATGGTTTCTTCTTTGATTGTTTTTGTCTTCCTGTGATTTCAAAAAATCCTCAGTCTTTTATAACTTAATGCCTTCATAATAGCCAGAAGAAGGAGGCATTTAGCTCTTAGGAGTTCTATATTTAAGCTTTCTTTTTTTCTTAATTAACTTTAACTTCTCTCCATGGTCCTATTGACCCGCTCCAATACGGGACGGTGAGGGATCTATAGACCCTTTCATCATTAATCCAATCATTTCCTGTTTGCCTCCTTTTCTCAGCCTGCAGTGGTACAGACTTGATCTGCTACAGCCGAATCCCAGTTTGATTTCTGGTTGGCCTGATTCTGCCTATCATGCAATACGGGTGTATATCAGGGGATGAAAGGAAGGTATCTCTGGAGCCTTAATTCAACTCAGTCTAGAGCTTCTTATTGCCTCATTACTTTTAATTTTCCTCTCTGAGCCCTCTGTCCATTGTGGCATGAAATTGGCATGAGCCAGGGACCAGACTGGTTGTGACTGTCTGACCTAAAACAGGCAAGTCTGAAACTAATAATGTGTTTTAATTTGTGTGCTTGCGTGCGTGCGTGCGTGTGTGTCTGCGTCTCTGTGTCTCTGTGCGAGAGCATGTGTGTTATTCTTAGTGCACAAACATACCAAAGAAGATGGATGCAATCACTATCAGTTCCTATTCAAGTGTTCTGAGCTGCTGACGGCACATCTTAGCTGTATTTGGCAAACAAATCCTGGCTCTTTTGCAAATGTGTTCAGTGTAATGCTATATAACAAATATCATTGGGTAATAGTGACATGATAGTATCAGCAACAACAAGTCCAGCTTTTAGTTCCATTACTAAGGCAAAAATTTTTAGCATGAAATTTTTTTTTGCACTTGTGTCCAACAATTTCAGTGGAAATTTATTCCAACAGTGGAATAAATACACGCACACTCAACATCTTAATCAAGCAGCATATTCATGTTGTTTGAAAGGAACTTTAAGTTGAAACCACAAAATGCTCTGCGTGTGGTTTTCTCACATTTTAAAGTCACATATTTTAATGAGAACAGATGAAGATGTGATCTGAGAACATTTCAAGAGAAGATTCACTAACTACAAACAGTTTCAGTCAAGCCACAAACGGTTAGATTGGGAAAGTGGAAGTGAAAGTCAAACAGGCTAATTGCGTAAACGAAATAACACTTTTTTTTGTACCTCTGGTAAAATGTTTTGATGCATCTGGTATTTCACATTTCGTCAATGCAATGTCGGCAGATGTAAACTTCTGAGACGTCCTCATTATATAGAAAATACTGAGGTTGTAACTAAACCTCGTCATCATGACTATTGCAGGCAGACTTATTTTGTGATTTATTATATATTTCTGTGTCTTTTGTCAATGCAAATGTGTGTACATGTTGACTACAAATGACATGTATGCTTTGTTTCTTTATTGTCGACTGTGAAGGCTTTTACCACTACATGATATGAATAAAAATTAGATCACATTATAAAACATATTTGGACATTTCATGTTTAAACTGGCACAGACAGCGTTTTGACAGAACGATTATGTGTCTGCACTGGTTAGCCTCAAGTAACACCGCGTTTGTGAGACATGTCTTTTTCGGGGCTGCTGAATCAAAGTCTAAGGTGAGTTGATGGTGACGTTTTCGCATTTACGTGCAGTGGAGGAGTCGCATGTCTCGCGTCTGTTTTCCTCTGTTGCGCATATGATGCCGTCGCTCAGCGCCCCTCCCTTCGGAAGAAAGCTGTTGCTATTCGCAATCTCATCTGATCTGCTTCGGATTGTGTTCGTCGCTTGTCTCCACCCCGTGTGAGCACCGCGGGGGCAGACAGCTGGTGATGAGCCTCGGGGGTATATTTAAAGCCCCTGGGGGAAGCGGAAGCACGAGCTGTTGTGCGTTATCGTCAGCTGAGAGCTGCTAGCTAGCAGAGGGCTGCATGACACGGCGTTAGCTTGCTAGCGGTGCTGCTACAAATTCACCCTGGGAGCCAAACATGGAAGGTGGAAGCAGTACGGGGTTGTTGGGGAGATAGTTCCTGCGGCTGGACGTCGAGAGAAGACGACACCGGGTGAGTGGAGCTGTTCGGACCGCTAGCGGCTTACTGTAGCTCCTGACAGCTGGCCGCTAGCAGACAACACAGCTGTGACCGGACCACGTTTATGTGCTGGACAATAGAGCTGGTCGGCCGACTGATCATCGCATGTAGTCATTAGAGCAGAACAGTGGGACGGGCGAACCTCGCCCACGATTTTTATAACGCAAACATTGTCATACGCAGCTGAGATATGCCGTGGCGCCTTTGTAGCACATAACTCTGACATACTCCGTAACCCCGTGGTCCAGACAATAGTCTGGTTCAGAGCTGCCACATCTGGCTGCAGCTGTTAATGTTTCCTGCTTGCAGTGGAACGGTAAAAAAAAAGATTCACCACAGATTGGATTTGTTAGATGATCATTATTTTAAAAAACCTTAAGTAGCTTAAAAGCAAGACACATCCGTTAAATTTGTGACACGTGTGTAGTTAGTAATTACATGCATGTCTGTTTATTATCAGACGCTTTGGCCCTCGTCTGTTTGTTGCAACCCAAGTCTTCATAAACATAATTTAATAGATTTTGCCCTTGGATTAGTTTTTGGGCAACTCTTGTTTATCTGGGTCAGGGATTGTGTTTCTTAATCTTTCATCATCAGTGAATGTAAATACTAACAAAGAATACTAATACAGAAATCATACTATTGACTATCATTAGTTAGAAGCTCATTTGACCTTTTGACCTGTGGCAAGGTTCAAGTTCAGGCTTTTTAAAGTTGTGTATTAGCATGTTGTTGTATAAAAATAATATTTGGTGTAAGAACAGCACATTTAACATAACATGAAAGCATTATAGTCCTAATTGTTTTTATTTTTGAAATTTCAGCACTAATGTACTAAATATAAGATTATTTTATCTGTAATTACACAGCTCTCTGATCACAGGAAGGCTTTAAATGATTTGAGTGCAAATTCTTGTATTAATTATTCACAAGCCAATAGAACGAGGCCGCACAATCCCATAAACTAACAAGACTTTCTGCACCATCTGTCACGTTGAACTTCCTGCTTGAAACCAACAGAGCATCATCAGTGTTGAATACAAAGGATCAAAGAACTGGAGTGATCCTGCGGTTTAACGGTGGTGTACTGAGCTGAGAGCACGCCTTTTATGAATAACAACAACAACAACCCAGTGCTTATCCATAACCAGTAGACTCACTGGAGAAAGTCAGTAATTTATTAAAAGCGTCATAGCTCATTGTTTAGAATTTTAATGACGTATATTTGCGTATATTAGACCAAGGGTATTTTTTAGCTTTTGCTTTTAATGTACCGACTCCTAGAGAGCATACATTGTGTCATCACGTTGTAAACCACACACACAGAAAAATCCATTCATAATTGACCTGCTACTGTACAGGGTTACACACTTTTCCTCACACTAAAGGCGAAGTCTGAGGCATGAACTATGTGCTGGAGCTTCCTGCCTTATCTCCAGTGACAAGTTATCTGTGAGGACACAGCTGTTTATCAGTCTGCTGCACATTAAACTCGTTGCCGCTGACGAACACATGTGCGTTTGTAATGGATTAGCAGCTGCTTTGGGCTAATTGGCTCCCCTCCAAACACACAGCTTTCTCAAATGACAAAATGTCAATGTTGATAATTTTAGTTACTGTCACAGGGCAGGAAATGAAAGAAATATGAGGCTGCACACTGACATAAATCCTGGAATAGCTGATTACAGATTACCTATAAAATACCTTAAATATCTAATAATATTACAGTTAGTATCAGTAAACGAATACCGTACATAGATTATACACTGTATATTATGTATATTAATTTTACTGAATTAATTAAATGGACTATGCTGTCTTTTTCAATCTATTCACATTTTATTATGTTTTTTCTTTTCTTGAATTTGCTAATTTTGTTTATTGGGACAGTTTGAAGTAGAGGAATTAAAAACATGTACTGGAAATGCTGATTAGTGGATTGCATGGAGGTGGAAGTACAAAAACAAAATACTTGTAACTATTAGCTTTGGGAAGTACCACAAATGATTTCTTTAAATTGGATTATTTGCTGTAAGGATGTAAGAAAAGTAAAGTTATAAAATGAATGTAATGCAATGTACCTGTAATATATGAATCTGAGATGCATCATAAAGCAGCATCTTTAGTAAAGTACATGAGTGAACGTACTTAAATGTGTGTTGTGTTCTTATCTCCTGTTTGTAGAAGCCTGTGGGGAACTGTGACGTCTGCTCACTTTTCACAAACACCGCCTCTGATCCTTCACACGCCGGCTCTTTCTCTAGGCTCAGTGTCTGGCTCACTGTAACCATGACGACAGGCGGGTGTTGCCACCTGCCTGGCTCGCTGTGCGACTGCTCAAGCAGCACGGGCCTGTGGAAGAGTGTGGAGGAAGCAGGAGGCGACGGGTGCCAGGCGCTGTACGTCACCCAGGTCACGGCCATAGACGGACGCCTGCTGTCCTCGGTGCTCAAACCGGTCGCTGCACAAAGGTAAAGCTGCGTCATCATCTCAGGACAGACCCCCCTGACTCTAACTATGCTGTACTTTATTATTCCATTATACTAATATACATAATGCTTCATCTTTTACTTTCTCTTGCTGTCAGTGATGGTCCCATTTGCCGTATCTGCCATGAAGGCAGCAGCGCTGAGACTCTGCTGTCCCCCTGTGACTGCACAGGGACTCTTGGCACGGTGCACAAAAGTTGCCTGGAGAAGTGGTTGTCGTCTTCCAACACCAGCTACTGCGAGCTCTGCCACACGGAGTTCAGCATCGAGCGCCGGCCGCGGCCTCTCACCGAGGTAAGCTGGGTGTGTTTTTGGTTGACTGAAGGTTTCTTTCTCGCTCCCTGTCTTCACCTTTCCTCTCTGTTTTCCACCGTCCACCTCTGGCTCCACAGTGGCTACGAGACCCGGGACCTCGCAATGAGAAGAGAACTTTATTCTGTGACATGGTGTGTTTCCTGTTCATAACGCCACTAGCAGCCATTTCGGGCTGGCTGTGTCTGAGGGGCGCTCAGGACCATCTCCAGCTGGGCAGCTGGCTGCAGGCTGTGGGCCTTATAGCCCTCACCATCGCCCTCTTCACCATCTATGTCCTGTGGACCCTGGTAAACATAACTGAATCTAACATCTTTACTATATTCACCTTTACCCCCATATGAGAGTTAGACACCGAGCTCCTGTTGTCTCTGCAGGTGTCTTTTCGCTACCATTGCCAGCTCTACTCTGAGTGGAGAAGAACTAACCAGAAAGTACGTCTCCTCATCCCCGAAGCCATGGAGTCTAACTCTTCCCAGCATTCGTTGCTCTCCACTAAGCTGATGAAGAAATCTGCCAATGAAAGCATAGTATGAGACCGAATGGAGGCAGTCGATGGTAACGCTGTCGTCTCCGGGCTGATTTCCAGTCCATCAGACCTCCCACTGAGACTTTACGGGAGCACTTATCTGCCTTTTTATTTCCTTTTACTTCGCCCCTGTAGTACTTTGTGTTCTTTAAAATTCTGTCCTCGTCTGGATGCAGAAATTATGCAAAGTCGCTGGAGAAGGAACGGCACAGGGAGTATGCAGACCCTGACTGTGATGTTTGAACAGCCGGGTCATCGTGGGTGAATCGCGACAAACTTGGAATAAGGAATGGACCAAACTAACTCCCTGAGCGAACGTTGAATGCCTTTGTTTGTTCTGTTCTGTTCTGTTTCAACGATACTGGATGGTTTCAGTAGTAGGTTCATTCACTGTTGTGCTGCAGTGTCCCATGAGCAAGCAAATACCTACAGTACTTTGGCCTTGCTTTCTTATTATTAATCTTATTATTGCACAACCCTATATTTCTCTGAAAGGGAAGGGAAGTCTAGATTGTAATAACTTTACGTTTCACAATCCAGATGCCAGGACTTTGTGTGAGACTGACTTTAACCCTAGCACAAGTCGTCTGTTGAGGTTTTTGCCGTCGCTGTGTCGTCGTATCTTAGCAGATGGCAGCAAAGAGGCACGGAATTTGCATAAGCAGAGATTGTGCAATAAAAC
Organism: Betta splendens; assembly: GCF_900634795.4. Classification (NCBI taxonomy): domain Eukaryota; kingdom Metazoa; phylum Chordata; class Actinopteri; order Anabantiformes; family Osphronemidae; genus Betta; species Betta splendens. The sequence continues at coordinate 26,231,142 of NC_040884.2, forward strand.
ACTGTGGACGTTGAGGTGCATGCAGTACACACCTCTGCCAACATGCACAGTTACGCATGCAAGCACTGTTAATAGTTTTTTTTGAGGATTTTCTTACTGTTCGTGTTGTAAAATAATTTTTAAATCACTGAAGAAGATCTACTAATCCTACTTATGTAGGGGCTAAAAGCGTCCTCGTAGAGGTTCTTTGTATTTGTACAGATCGGTAGGAAACTCATCATTGTGGAATTTACAGCAACCTGTCCAAAGGCATTGTTTGCTGGTTGGAGCAGCAGATACAAACACTCGGTGAAGTACTTAATTATTAGCTTCCTGTTTATTTTTTTTTAAACATTGTACGTGTCTATTTGTGTGTAGTTTCCGTGAGGAGGAAGACACAAGCCCTTCCTGCTCCTGAGCTGTGGTTTAACGTGGGAATATTGGGTTCAGGGGTTTAGTGCTTGTGCCAGTCTAACATGTACCTACCAGCAGTCACTTTAAGTTTGGCTACAATATGCAAGCAGCACTAGGGCCAGATCAACCTCTCACATGTTTTTGACTTTTCTTTAAAGCGGGGATGGATTATATACCAGAATGTGTCAGAGGCACAGGGTTTCAGTCTGCCGATGTGAGGAGCACCTTATGCGGCTTATGAGGAGATGGTTAATTGGCGTATGAGGCTGTCAGCAGCAAGACAAGCTTAAAGATGAAAACTTAGATTTAAGGCTACAAAACTATATTTTAGGTTCAGCTGAGGGCATAACTCTGTATTTATGTTTTATTTATAGGTGTGCAGGTAATTTGAGTAGGTCAAAAAAGAAAAGCATTGGTTCTTCTTTTAACCAGTGCAGTGAGATACACCTTTAAACTTGGTTTCTGTAATGTTTTTACTTTTGTGGCAGAATTGTCACAAAAGTGTGTTGTTAAGGGCAAAGAAGCCAACCCAGATCTTCAGAGTGATCTTCAGATCATAATGTTACCTGAGTTTCTAAATATTAAATAAATAAACCTCTTTCTATTTTGTGTGAAGGTTTGGTGGCGTCAGAAGTCAGAGTTGGACACATCTCTATGGTGTTGAGTCAGCATCTGTTTTCTATTCTTTGTGTCTGAGCGGTGACAGTGCGACATCACCAGTGGCTCTGATTCTCTGCCTCAACCTCCTGTCTTGTCCGTCCTGTTACACATTTAGCTCACGGTGTCCCACATACTGCCTCAGTTAATCATTTGTTTGTGTTTTTAACGGACCTCAGGACAAAGGATTACAGTGTGTCCTGCTGCACAGTGATGCCCAGGGCTTACAAGTTACTCCATCATCTGTGCGTTTACAGTTGTTGGGATTTATTTAGCACTGAAATAATGTGAGACGATCCAGTCATTTGACGGTTCCTGAAGACATAAAACGACCGAGTTTCAAGTAATTTAAAGCTGGCTTCTTTCTGTTGTCTAATTATGAGGCTCCACTTTTAGTTATTGATGTCAGTATTATCAAAGTTACATTAAATGGATTCTTATTTCTACAAAGGGTTTTAGAGTGTTATAATACTTAAACCATAGTTTAATACATGCTAATAGCTTCTACAATTCAAAGTCAGATTTTAAATCAGTTTTCTTTAAAGTTTTGACACAAACGACCATGTTAGTTATTGACATCTGTCTGTTTCTTTTCAAACTTTTCCTCTGTAGGGAAATTTTTTTATATAATACAGTCTTTAGGGTGTGTTGTGAAAAAAAAAATGATGAAAATTCTGGTTCCTTCAATCAGCCAAGACACATTTGCAAAGCAAATAAAACAAGTTAATGAATTGTAAGTAATAATTGATTTGGTCATTTGTTATATTTATTGAGTGGTGTTTTTTTTGGCCACTTGCCAAATATGTGACATTTACGTGTAAGTGTATGGAGAGTGCAGTATAAATGCTGTGATACTGCTGTTTACTCACAATCCTCTTAGTCAGAGAGGATGAGATGTCATTACTGTAAGTCTGTTTTTGACCACCGCTCCCTGTACACATTAGTGACACGGTAATCCCGATGGAAAAACAACTGCTGATGTCAAGTTTCACAGCTGGATGTATGGATTGTCACAGCATCACCACGCCAACTGCGTCTGCCAAGTGTAAGCAGCTTAGTTGAAAAATATTCTACTGGGTCTTGAGTCTATTTGCCCTCTAGGAAGAAAAACAAGTCATGTAAAAATGATAATAATTATAATAAAACTGTTTTGCATTGTAATTTCAAAACTTTTACAGTGCTTTTGTATAATGTGCGCAAAACAAAACCTCAGATCAAGAATTTTATTGCAAATGTTCAGTTCTTACACAGAGAAAGAAAAACAATGACAACTGAAAGCAAATGTGCTTCAATAAATACATAATGAGGGTATTTTTTGGCATCATGACTGATGAAAAAGCACTGTCAAATGCATAATACTGATTTACCAGGGTGGAGTAGCTGACTGTAGTTATATTTACACAGCACCATCTACTGGTAACCACTGAATTTCCTCAACCTCTGTACAGAATTTCCAGAGTTCAAATGACTTCCCAGGATTCATTAGGACGCGCCTCATTCCTGCATTGCAGGAATCTTTACACTGACTCCATGAATGACCTGACTGACCAAGTGACATAAAGGCTTCTTGATTTGTTCATGGCAGAAAAGAAGAGCACAGGTGAGTTTGAATTCTATAAAACAGAATGAAAGGTCAGAAGAAAAATCTAGGACAGAGTGATGAGGGAGCTGGCCGTGAGCAGAGCTACGGAACAGAAAGTGCACAGGCGTTGAGATGTGCCAAGGGGCTGAGCGTCACAGACTCTGGCAGCACTGCAGCTTGTTGCCTCTCTGCCCGTCGGTGGTTGGTGGGACACTTATGTCCACAACATTGTTTCCCGGAGACTCATCGTGTGCTGATCGGTCTGCTATTTGCTTCTGTGATACAATGCGGTAGATTTCTGCAGAGGAAAGTTGAGTAAACATCATTATGTATTCTGTGATTTGTATTTAAAAAAAATTATGGCTAGTTAGTAAAAAAAGGAGTTTGTTACCAAAGACAAGTGATATTTGAAGCCAATTTATTTGGTCGTTAGTTGACCGGTACTGTATACAGTAGATTCAGTAGACTCCTTTAGGTGTTGATGCATATGTTAGTTTATTATATATCTGTACTGGCTCATGGATTTCCTACCTGTTAAAATGTTCTTGAAGGCTTCTTCGACATTTGTAGAGTCCAATGCCGATGTCTCAATAAATGAGAGTGTGTTCTTTTCTAATTTGGAAAGGGAGGCAAGACATACAGTATGAACATGTGTGTGAAGCTCTTAAGCTGCTTTAAACATGTCTCTGCCAGCACAGCACTTGCAGCGATTTACCTGCAAAGGCTCGAGCCTCATCAGTGGGCACGGCCCTGAGGTGACGAAGGTCACTCTTGTTCCCAACAAGCATGATGACAATGTTGTTGTCAGCATGGTCCCTCAGCTCCTTCAACCAGCGTTCAACATTCTCATATGTCAGATGCTTGGCTATGTCATAAACCAGGAGAGCCCCGACTGCACCCCTGTAATATCTGGTGACACCATAAAAACTAGTATTATTACCTATGCAACTTTTGGATCAATATATACTTGCGTTTTATAACCGTACAACTACAATGTTGGAAAATAATGCAAACAAACAAAAAACTGATTCTCACGCTGAGGTGATTGCTCTGTAGCGCTCCTGTCCAGCTGTGTCCCAGATTTGAGCCTTTATCGTCTTGCCGTCCACCTGGATGCTTCGCGTGGCGAACTCCACCCCGATGGTGCTCTTGCTCTCCAGGTTGAATTCATTCCTTGTGAAGCGGGACAGCAGGTTACTTTTACCCACTCCAGAGTCTCCGATTAGCACAACTACAAGAAAAAAAACAAACAAACAACCAATAATAAAAGTAAAATACAGCCAGTAGACTAAACTCTAGTAAATTGTAAACACACCCACACATTTCATTTTTTTATTTGTTGTTTATATGCATATTCATACATATAAACAACAAATATAAAAACATCAAATCTATGTAAGGAAATAATTTTGGGACTGCATAATTACACTGGTCAAACACCTACAACCACGATGCAATGTGCAATGTTGCCTCCTCTGTCAATCAGGTGAGGAGTCAAAGTACTGAGAGTCTATGAGACTATTCTCGTTAATCACCCTGGTGAAAACCGCCGCAAACCTGCTTTCTGGGAAATCTGACAACACATTCTCAAGGCATCTTGCTTGTTCCTTCTTGTTGTTCTAAGACTTCGGTGTCCTCCAGCCAATCTCTAGAAGACACAATAGACCCTAAGCTTCCTAGTCTGCTTAAATGCTATATTCATTATCCAGATGAGACAACAATAACATGTTTCTGTTTCCTTGATTTAGGGGCCAATGTGATTAGTGTGTGGCAGGAGAATTAGTTTTTAACACATCAGATTTAACAGATCACTGTGTTGGTGCTTGTGCTTATACAGGTCAGTTGTAATCAGCTACGTTCAACATGGCTTGAGTTACCGAAAGCGGCAGTTAATTATTGCAAAAGTAGTCGCTCCACCCGCTTGAGTAGCTACTAGCCTGCAGGGCTAGCTAACTGACCATCCGCCCTTTTTGTTACACCAGTGGAACATTACACATTTTGAGGTAAATCTAAAACACATTTTAAATAACAATAAATCCAGTATAAACTAGAAAACAGATAAATGAACAATATTATAGCTAAAGTAACAGCGCGTGTAGCTGGAGGTACAGTATTAGCCTCCAGCTGATTTCAATCCGACTACTGGCGTTAGCGCAGCTAGCGGACATGCTAACGCTAGCTGAGCCTCCTGGCACCGAACAGCATCATCTACCAGCATCTTCGTTCCCACCAACCTTTAAATAGGAAGTCATATTCGTCATCTCTGTTTCCCATTGTTAGGTACAATCACCCCGCCGAGATTGCAGTTATGACAGAAAATATTCCCCCTGCCCCAGCCAGGGTGTTGCGCCGAGATAACAGGACACACAATGCGCACGTTACGTACAACCGGAGCGGCTGAGGGTTACGCTAACGCAGCGCCGTCACGTGACCTGCCGGCACCTTCAAGGTTTTGTTAATGTCTGCAAGGTAATAATACACTGGGCACGAAGGTCATCTAACTTTTACATAAACATGCACGAAACAGGACAAACGATTATATGACTGTATATCACAAGGTTCCCTTGTTGACAGATCTGTCTATAACAGCTCTGTTTTATGATTATTTAATGTCCAATGTAAAGGACTTTATTGGAGTCTGAGTGTACTTTTCTGCTTTATTGTATTTCACCGTAAAACTGTCATGGCTGGAATGCTGTAAAATCACTCCCACATTCATAAACTGTGCACTCCATGGTCACAACATAAGACATAGTCAGAAAGTGGTGGTGAGATTCAGGTAGTTTATACTGACACAAACTAAGGTATTATCAGGGATCACTTTGCCTGTGCATGTACAGAGAAACCAATATTTAATCATTTCATGTGTAGGACTTAAAGATGATCACTGAAAGAGAGAGAAAGAGAAAGAGACAGTTTATTCCTTATGTCAGGATTCATGAGTCAAATAAACAAATACATTACAGTTAGGTAAATAAAAAGCATTAGCTGGCAGATCTGTGTAAAGCAAACCAGATAATGTTTTGACAGGTTGACAGTTCAAAGCAAACACATACAGTAAATCCTGATTTACCGAAGCACTAATTTATCAGTAACTATTTAGGCATCAGACACAATTAACAGAATGTTTTACTATGCAGTAGTGAATCAACGCTGACAGCGGATTCCCCTCCAGCAGAGGGGGTCATGAGTTCTGTCTCATGACATAAATTCTTCTGTGACACTCAACAAATATTCTGACATGAGTAAATGTCTCAACTGAGCACAAACACCTGAGAACGGCTGGATCAAAGCAAACAATACTATTGTATACAATAATAGTGTTGCTATTCATCAATATACAGTATAGAAACTTCTAACCTTGTATGACATCAAGATTTCATTGGACATGAAGTACTTATATGTGTTGGCAATATTAGGTCAAAAAGGTTACATAAGCTTTCTACTTATTGACAAAACTCCCGGCAACAAATGCGGCATTTATTTAAAGCTATCAGGAAAAATACATTCTAAGCAGTTTCCAAACAGGTGATTTCCCTCCTTTAGCAACACGTTGACAACGTCAGGGCCATCAGTGAATATTTTGTTTAAAAGCTCCGCCTTCTTCAACGCGTCGACCAATCAGACTCGAGGACGATACCTCCACAGGTTCTCCTTTATTTAAGGAAGCTGAGCATAGGGACAACCGAAAGCCGCCGAAAGATCCCGTGGAAATCAGACACGCACCGGTGCGGATTGATCGCAGGTCGTCACAGCCGCGATGGCGAGACGAGCGGGAAGACAGAGGAACCAGCTTCCAACGTGTTACTATGAAGGATACCTGGAGAAGAGGTCATTCAAAGATAAGGTAACCTACTATAATGGAGCGAGGTGGTTGTCGTTTAAATCGAATTGAAACGAGTTGAAACGATGTTAATGGGATTTGGTTAAAAGGTAGTATTTAAGTAGTGTTTTTAATGGCAGGTCTACACAGTTATGTAGAGATTTATTAGTCACGTGTCCCACAAGCTAAATGAATGCATTTCAACCTTCTGTCAGCTGAAAATTATAGTGCTTATATAAGCAACACAGCTGTGCATCCTTATACCGGTTTAGTGGCTCAGTCACAGGATCTGAGGCCTGAAGAGGTTTCTGTGCACCTTGCGTGTCCAACGTGTGGGAGGCGCTTACTGGAATCCTCCGGTCAAATTATCTGCTACAAACAGAGTTCTGTTCATAAAACACTAAATGTAATTTTGCTATTAAAGTCATTTTAATGGGTGTTTGAAAAGTTGAGCTTTTTCTATTTTGTTTTTTAGTCAAGGAGTTTTTAGTATATTGACAGTGTTCAACAACAACTTCAGTTTGTTCATGTGAAGTGACTACTGAATGTTTTGTTTGTAAAATATGGGAAATACTAAAGTATAGCCATAAAGACACTCAAAGTGACATTTGCAGATTTTCTGTTTTGTCAACAGAGCAAACAAACAGTTACCATAATGTAAAACAAAGCATGGCAGCAAATCCTGTTACCTGAGACAGTGGATGTCGGAAATGATACAATGTCTCAATGCCTGATGGCTGTTATGAGCTGTTTAACCACTTACTGTACCTTAGCTGCTGTTTCTTACAGTACAGTTCATTAATGCACAGCCCTCCAATACAACAACCAGATTGACCCTCAGGTGAAGTGTTGGTTTGTTCGGGCGGAGCAGCTTCAACATTTTATAGTTGCTCTAAGTTATGTGGACTTTGGCTTGAGTCTATCAGCTGGTGGTGAGCCGCTGCTTTATCTCCCTAACTGGTCTGACTGCTTTGTGTCAAAGATTAGATCAAGCCACAAACATGACATAGCAGTAAAGATGCAAACTGGCCGGACAGGCTTTGCAAATAGTGGGCTCTCACTAACAACAGACTGGGTGCTCGCACAGGAAATACCTCACCTTCTTCCCCGAGAAAAACAGTGGAAAAGGGGTTTGTTTTTCGCTTTTCAGGATTCGGGTGTTGTCGCTGTACAGCTTTGCCCCAATCTTCCTGAAAGTCAAAATTCTGATCAAAGGCACTCTATTCAAAACTCCAACTCCCACAAACAAATGATCCTGGCGACAAGTATGCACCAGATTGACTCGGGTCAAACCACATCCAGGTTTAAATGTTTTCGTAGCACATTTTTATGTGCTGCGGTTTAAGGCTTTGACTCATCAAGTACGACGTGACGGCATTTGACCCGCTTTCCATCATTTCTATGCAAAAGTGCGAATTAACATTTACAGTAATTTATTGTTCTCTTCCCTTCACACACCTTGTTTTTCGCCTCCTGATTGTCCTTTTTAGCTTTTTGTGCTTCAGTATGTTTGTGTGTGTTTGTGCAGACGTCTCGAAAACTGTGGACATGCCTGTGTGGAAACTCCCTCTTCTTCTTCAATGATAAGAGGGACACTGATGTAAGTTACCTCTGACCATTGTGTTGATAAATGCCACACTTTTTTAGAGGCTTATTAATGACTATAAAGAGACTTTATGCATATGCGTTCCCTCAGTACGTAGAGAAACTGGATCTCCATCGATTCATCTCAATAACGGACGACACCAGCCAGGACCGTAACCTGGACGCAGCCAGAATCAACCTCCACATGAAGGATGAAAACATTAAACTAACTGTGAGAAAATATGTAGAAAGGTGGATTCTTAAAGTAGTTTGGTGAAGTAGTTTCAAGTTGCTGCTATTTTAACCTCACCTCTGCTCTGTTACAGGCTCCTCACGCAGAAGCTCGTGAGTTGTGGAAGGGCTTCATTTACTCTGTCGCTCAGGTTTGAGATGTTTAACACCTTTCACTTTGAGATTGAGATCCCCGTCATGCACAAATAAACAGTTGTATTAACTTGTGTTCCATGTCTCTGCAGCTGTGTGTGCCCACCTCCCTTAACCTACTACCAGGACAACTGCACATGCTGAACGAAGCTGTAGAAATGGAAAAGGAAAGACTTAAGCCTCCACCTGATCCCACTGAGGACAACTACAGTAATTACATCAGCGTCCAAGCAGACATGCCAAGGTGAGCACGTTATTTCTGTAACAGCTTGAACTTAGTTTGGTAAATATGGGCAAACTTTTAATTCTGATACCTGATTGTGTTTTCATTGCTGAAGGTTTCACAGATCTTAACACAATAATATTTACAGTAGATGGTAATAGACGGCAAGTCTTTGCGACCTTGCATTGTGAAATATTCCACACAGACAGTGAAACTGGTGATATTTTATAATAAAAAAGGTGCAAAGTTGAGCTTTGCACCTTTTTTATTATTAAATGCTGTATCACCAGTTTGAGTTGTGAAATTCCCAGCAGTGTGTAACCGCAGCAGTCGCGGATTAGTTCCCAGAACACGTAGCGCTGTCTGGCTGCACTGTTTCCTTCTGGTTATCACTGTCTGTTCTTGAAAATAAAATGGTTTTAGTGCATCAGGATATTTTACTCTCCCAAAACATTAAAGCCCATTAAAATATTTTCATGTTTTTGTCTTTTAATGCAAATCATGGTTTTGGAATCTTTGCTGGGTGATAATGACTTTTTTCAAGTAACATCCGAAAAATCAATTTTTTTTCATTTTATTGAGTTTCTGTTCATTTCCATGTTTGCTACAGTTGTTACTACAAAGTGTCCCGTCTGGAGGCAGAGCTGCTACTCGAGAGAGAGTCACCGTGTGGAAACCTGCTGCTCAGACCTGGACGTGATGGAAAGTCCTTTGCTGTCACGACCAGACAGGATCACGATGGGTACAACCACGTAACAGACTTCCTGGTCAACATGGTATTTTCTGTCTGGCTCTAATCATGCTTGTGTTTCTGTGTTCTTCAGACCTGTAATTAAACACTACCGTGTGGCTCGCAGGCCCGAAGGAGGCTTTAAGATCGATTTAGAAATGCCTGTAAGTATAAATATACTTTATGCCACAGATGAAACACCTGGTTGTGGACTCTAAACCCATAGTCTAGTAAATCCATCAGTAAAGAGGTATTGTGTTGACTCATGCGTTGCTCAAGAAGGTATTTTGCATTGCATAAGGAACTTCTGTAAAAGTGGAGAGCGACTGCTGGTAAACACAAATGAGCTATGAGAATGATCAATGGTATTCTTTGATCAAAGTTCTATTGTTTTCTTTTGCCAATTGTGTGAGTCACGTCTGATCTGTGTGTGTGACCTGTATGTGTCAGAGGTTTAGTGTTTACTGTAGCTTGGTTGAGCAATATTCTCAGCACTGTATGACACATCGTCAGTAATTAAACTAAATTTCACACCGATACGATCGTTGCAAGGTTTTCCTTCTATTAAATTTGTAGTTATTGCGTCAGGTTTTATGTATGTACTACTAAAGTTGTGTATTTGTTTTGTCAGGTTCTCTGTGCCACACTGCATGACGTGATCAGCTACTTGGTGGAAAACACAGGAGGCGTTCTGAAGCCTCTTATCATCGAGGACACCTACGAGAAAAACCTCTGTACGTACAAAAACGGAGGTGTTTTCTCTTTGTTTATTGAGCTGTGTGATCTTACTGGTGTGTATCTTAATTCTTTTACAGTATTTATTCATCCTGATAAAGAAAATGGAGAGATGAGTGTCCAGGAAGCACCGTTGAATGTCCTCCCTCTAAGTTTACCTCCCAAACCAGGTACTTTGACAATTAATGCAGAAACACACGCACATCAAATGCACAATCACAATTTTGTAATGAGTAATTACTTTTTGTTGAACAGTTGCTCGAAGGCTACAGACTCCAGAACCAGTATTAGTCCAAGGGAACTATTATGACATAGGTGAGTTCAGCTGGTGAAGTGGTGTTCGTTCTTGTCTTACAGTATATAAAGCAACAGGTTTAACTTCATTTTTATTTACTACCATGTTCAAGCAGCAGAAGACTCTAAAACAGACACAGATTCCACAGCTGCTTCTCTGACGCGTATGTTTTCCTACGTCATATTTCCATCTCAGAATACACCCTTTACTTGCTGCATGGCTGTAACTTTATTAATTATGCTTTTTAGAAAAGGAGAAACACCCTCCAAAGGTTGCAATCATGCCTCCAGCTGTTGGTCCTCGCAAATTTGCCCCCACTACATCACCCCAAAACACTAACTCCTCCGTCAGCGCGGAGCCGAGGACAAGAGACAAAACCGGTCCTCTGGGACAGAGTGAGTACCGACTTTACCTTCCTTACATGAATGTTTAACTTTATTGCCATAATATATAATTTCCCGATTTACTTTTAGTTCCTGCTGCAGCACTAACTGAGCTAAAAAGAAAGTTGGAGGCTAAAAAACTGGAGGAAGTTCCCGCGCAGTGAGGTCTAGGACGGTATCGCCAGCACTGTGTGAAAGCTGACAGAGCCCAGGTCTCCTCTACAAACCAACCAGCACTGGCAGAGCCAAGCTGTTGTCACTCATCATCGGCTCCTCCTCCTCCTCAGCTGGCTGTCGGTAGAGAAGGGCCTCTGAAGATTAACACTTTATTGATCTGTCCTTCTCGGACACTCGTTAGTGGATTAATAGACTGTGAAGAGGTGTGTACGCGTCACATTAAGTTAATGTTTCTCTTGTACATTTTGCACATTTTTCCAATCACATTAGATCACACCTGTCAGCTAGTGTTTGATGTGACCACATTTAATATACAGATTTGTATTTGTTTTTAACAAACATTGTTTTTTTTTTTTTTGAGAAGTGACCCCTAATGAAGGCAAACCGATTTTACTATATATATTGTTCCTACCTCCTGTATATGAAGTTATTTTTATTTTTTTTAGTGAATCAAACACTTATATATATATATACATATACACATATTAAATCAAAGTGTATGTGTCATGCAGCAGCTGGATGTTTTATGGCTCCTGTTTTTTTCATCACCACACGCTTTTCTGTTGATTTTGTTTTGTGTCTTACCGAAGCAGCAACCTGAAAACAAAGTGGCTCCGCTCCTTTATTACCTCAAGGACTGATACAATATAATGGAAAACCTCCGACTATTTACAATAAACTGTGAGCATGTGAAATAAAATAAACATAATTCTCAGCTGGACGCTTCTTTAAAGCATTGGCAGGCTACAGTTAATCACAAAGACATTGAAAGCAAGACATGGATGCTACTTAAAGGTTTGGTGGTGCATGAGTAGGGAACTGTTTCTTGCCTAATTCCCATAATACTGACTAAGTGTTTGTTAAACTTGGACCAGAGACAGCCTGCAGCCCATAGTGGGACCTCTCTGAAGCAAATGATTAAATGTAAACATAAAGTGTACAAACAAGCATTAGTGTGAGAAGAAAATGTCTGACTGTAAGTGTCTATAACGTCACTACAAGCAAAGAAAATGGCCTGAATATGAAGCCTGATGAAACACTTGAATTTAGCAGGAAGCTGACGGACCTCTGTTACCACATCCGCATGCCTTACGAAAAATCTTAAGAATTTAGATGGAACATCTCGTTTGTTGCTGGAAAAGTATAGTTTCCCAGCAAGAAATTTAAGAAATCCTGATTCAGTAATGATCTACATTCTGTCGAATAGCACATTATCATTTTGGTTACACAGGTTTGTTGTGGAAAAGAGCTAAACTGTTTTACTGACACAACACGCGCTTCTAGACGGACACAGACCATTACTTGCTTCTTGTTGCAGAGCAGTTTGTCCTGTTTGCGGATGAGAAGGAAGGCACAGGGAGAGAGTGGACGGCACAGGGCTTCACCCTGAGCCTGCAGCTGGATGCATGGCGCTCTGCCTGATAGATTGGGTGATGGGAAGGAAGTAAGGGAAGCGGCCAGCGCTAAACATTTGCTCTAGCAGCAATGGTGCTAAACTATTGTGTAGAGAGAGGAAAACTAGCAGGACTGCCTAACTTACCCTCAGCAACGACAACAGCCACAGTCTTGTGTCTGAAGAATTCGGTCACTAACGGAGCACATGACACACTTCTTGTCCGCAACAACAACAACAACACTTGCTGTCATGCAACACAGACATGAGGAACAGTCCAAACCATCGTGCTCCAGTGAGGAAACTCTTCTGTGACGTGGCTTTGACTGCAGTCAGGGCAGCGCGGACGTCCTGCGGCGGTGGCGTGTGCGGCCGGGCAGAGCTGGAAGCGGCCCAGCTGGCTGAGCGTGGGGGTGGGGCTTCTAGGTGAGACTGGCGTTGGAGCTGCTGGTGCCGCTGTTCTTCCTCTGGCCGCTCTGCACCACGCTGGGAACCTGCAGGCCCGTCACCACCGAGAAGCTGCCGTTCCAGACCTGCAGGGGGCAGCGATGAGACAGTTAAGAACCGCGAGCTCACGCCTTCTGGTTGCGCTGTGAGGTGACTTCTACATAAAAGCTTCTAAATAAACACGGCTCACCATGAAAGCAGGTATAACTGGCTGCTGGAACTTTGTTTTGAAGGTGTGCATGAGCTGCTTAGTTTTGGCGTTGTAGAAGGACAGAACACCTGGACAGATTAAGGGAGAAACACTAACTTTTTGTTCACGTCCCTGCTTCACTTTTGAAGGTGATTAATCAGCTGCTGTCTCTAAAAGTTCATACTATAGTATAGTGCCTCTTTTGTCTCCCTCTCACCTTCATCGTAGTTAATGTAGACTCCTATAGTGTTGGGTATTGGGCAGTCCAGTGTTCGAGCCTTGTTGTTGTGCTTGGCTGTGAGGCTCTGCTGCAGCCAGTTGTTCAGGTGGATGCACCAGGACGCGCTGCTTTTTCCCAGCTGGTCGAATCGTCCGAGGCTCCTCAGAGCGATGCCGACGGCGAAGGCCTTGCTCTCCTTGTCGAACCGTACCTCCCAGTACTGCTGGCCAGCATCAATCATGGTGTCAGCTGCCATGTGACAAAAGCCAGAATGATCCGGGTCAATACGCACACGCATTTATTATGTAAAGTCACATACTGTACATGTATGTTACACACTGCTGCTTAAATCTGCTTTGGAAATGAATCCCACTTTATAGTATTACTGAAATACAACTTCAGTTATGTGCAGATGATTCATGTAAATCACATGTGTGTTTCTTTATAGCCAACATGGAAATTTGTAAACTGCTTTTCTTCTTTAAGTGAAGCAGAAGTTGAGCCGTTAACCTGAGAGGCTTCAGGCAAGAGAGGCACACCCAGCAGAACTCTAACCAGAATATAAATGTAGTTGATGAGTGAGTAGTTCTTACCCAGCACCGTGTAGGACTCTGCTGTAAACCTGTCTCTACCTGGACGGGTTGTGGGCGCTCTTTTAGGAGACATCAGGGCAGACCTTAGTAGGAACACAGGGTAGATGCTTAACGAACCATGTTTTGTAATGACATTTGTCCATAACATCATTTGCTTGGCTCCTAATTGCATAATGATATTTCAAATTGCTACTAACCTAGCTGGTGAATGCATTGGGGAGTTGGTCCGGTTCTTCTCCTTGCGGATTTCCTGCACCTTTCCTCCGCTGCTGTCCCACTCCACACTCAGGTCCTCCACCTTCAGGTTCTGGTGGGCCGAAGAGGAGTCCAGTTTAAAGGTGAAGGCTGAAAACAGAACGGGGAGCAAAAGAAATTTAGCACATGTGTAAAAGTGCTATGTGGTGTTTGGCTGTGTGTTCTCACCGTGGGTTTCGAGTGTGACCGGCTCCGAGAACTCTCCTGCTACGGCCTTGTTACAGGCCCTCACTCTGAACGTCATGTAACGGGTTTCAAAGCGCAGACCTGTGGAAAAAAACACGATTCTCCTTTAATGAGTCTGTTTTTAATGAAGTCTCATGCTCCTCCTTACAGTACCTGTCAGCGTGTGCTCCATCTCTCGGATGCCCTCCACCACCATCCAGGGGTAGTCTTCCCTGATGCGTGGCGGCCCCTCGTGGTTTGTGCGTCGATGTTCCAGTATGTAGTGGTCGATCTTGCCGTCTGGCTCCGGTAGGGTCCAAAGTACAGTCACTGTGTTATCGCACACCTGGCACTCTGAGACCTGGATCTCTGGAGTGGCAGGAACTGAATGTATGAGAAAAAAAGGATTTAAGATGCTATTCAAAACCAAACCTCAAGTATTGGTTAATGTTTCCATATTAAGCCACTTTGTGCCTTTACGTACATTTCAAATGATGCTATTCTGCATCCTTAGCTTTAACATAGAGCAGAGCTGCCCAGGTCAGTGTGACTGACCTTAGCTGGCTTCGCCCACTAACATGTGTACATCAGCATTGATCTGGAGTCATGATTCCTGCAATTTATCTTATTTTAGTCTTCAACAGTTTCTAATGGGAAACATTCAATTCTTCAGCCGCCACGTTTCTGTTCTCAAGAAAACCTTGTCCGTATGCGGTTTGGTCCTGAGCAGGTGCAGCTCAGTGGCTGAGTCAAAGCTTTGTGCTCGCCGGCTGCAGCAATGACATCGAACCCTCCAGTGAACGCGTGGGCTACAAAACCACACTAGCTCCCAAACGAGGTTAAAAAGCCCCACTTATACTTGCACAGCTGTGTGACAGCACCCTGTGGTTGCACTGCTGTATGTGGCCCCATTCACGCTACAAGCAGTCATCAGATTCTTCAGTATATAAAATACTGATTTCCAATTTCAGATTTCACATGCATGTTATGTCTATGTTCTGTGCAAGAAAGGGGCACCTACGTAATGTTCATCCAGACAGGTCAGAGTTTAACTGAAGCTAGAGCCCCAGCTGTGCACAGACAGCTGTACTTTATTTTTAATTAGCTCTACAACCTCCATCCTAAAATTAACAAGTGTAACATAGGTAAAGTAATGTACTAAATTTATGAAAAAAATAAATAACTAAATAAAAGTATGGAGTATAAGTACTTTCAGTTCTAGTACTGGGGCAAATGATTAAATGCCCATTGCTGGGTACAGTCGTAGTCTGCATGTCCCCTGTACATGTCTGTGTTTGTATTAAAAGCAGAGCAGACCTGGGAGAAACTTGAGTCCCTGCAGCATCTCCCTCTCTTGGCTGAAATCCACCATCAAGTGACTCATGTTGTCACTGGCTTTTGCCTTCAGCGAGAGACGAAAGGCTGGAGCCATTGTCACGCTGTGGACAGAGAGACGAACAAAGAGACGCAAACACACGGGGTGGAACCAAGTGTGGACCATTATTTAGGTGAACAGAAAATGGGTGATTCTAGTACTGCTCACTAAAATGGCCACTAACTAGACTTCAGTTACTACTGCAGCACTGAACTCATCACCCTGACCCACAGTTACAAAGCAGAGCTGTAAGGGTAGCAGCATTCAGGAGCAGGGTGGGGCTGACACAGGAAGGTACAGAGGTGGAAAACACAAGACAAAAAGACTCTCGAGTGGAAAATTTCCAAAGTGCTTGTTGTCAAGCAAATGGGTGCGGTGGCTACATGTTTGAATGCATGCATGCTACAGTACATTACAGTATGAGATAGCTCACTGGTTACTGGACACTATGACAAAAGGGAGGCAACGGATGACTGAGTACTATACCTATCCTTAATGTCTTTGGCCGCCTGGAGAGGAGAAGCAGGGAGGGAAAGGAAAAAGGAGAGAAGAGATATGGAGCGAAGAGAAAACTGAGTTGGAGCTCGTCATCTTGTCATTTAACACAAAAAAGTCCTAGGCATCTGTGTTAAAAGATCTGGTAGTATGACACCACACTGAAATTCACCACCGGTCATTAAAAATTCAGTTACAAACGGCGAGCAGAGGGGGAACAGTGCAGCAGCATTACAGCAGCAGAGCAGCCGGCCAGTTACCTGAGTGAAGCCATCGGTCTCAGAGGAGCACAGCGTGTGGTTGGCCAGCTCCAGCAGCTCCTCAGAGCTCTCCAGGGCCTTGGAGCAGGCACTCAGCTGACTCTGAGGGGAACACCGAGACTCAGTGAAACCTCTCTGCTATAACAAGACTATTGTGCTCTCTGCAGGAGCTGAGGTCAGCATCATTTGAGAGTCACGGCTCGCTCCTGAGGCTGCACCAAAGATCAAAACACGTAACACAAATATAAAAGGACACAATATAGAATTTATTCACCTAATAAAGTCTCCTTCACATGCGCCATGTTTAGTTTGAAATCTGTATTAACAGTCAAGCAAAAATCTCTTAAACTGGCAACAATTAATCCCATTGTACAAACTGTTTAATCTGATTTCCCTGTTGACTGATTAAACCCATTGTTCTGTAAAAGCGAGGAAAATATCAAGATTTTCAGAAACACACTGAATCTAATAATCAGATATTTTTCTTGAAAATTATTTAAAAATATATTTATTTGTTTTTTCCCGACAACCAGTTTACTATAAGTCTAATGTTTTAAATTGATTATATTACAAAAATGACAAATGAGTTTATCTGTTCTCTTTTATGCAAAAACCAAAGTTCATGACATTTGGAGTGAGGTTTTCAGTTAGACACTGAAAGGTCACTGGTTATTCCAGGGTGAAAACAAACAAAACAAGGAACTATGACAAAAACAGTGATGACACAGCTGGTGAAATAACACTTCTTGACATTGCACCCACTGTAGGTGGACTGAAAATGAACTTCTTTCACGCCTGCACACACACAGTACAATACACACTGTGTGTGACCAGTGAGCAGGTTTGCTCAGATGCAGACACAGCGGCAGATACGCTACCTGCAGCTCGTACGTGCGACTGGCTCTCTCCTGCTTGATGCGAGTCACCATGTTCTCCTTCATGTCATCCAGAACGGCGTGGAGAGAGGTGAACTCAGACTCCAGGTCCTCCTGCACCCGATTGGAGTTCACCTGTCACAATAATAATAATAAGAAGAAGAAGAAGAAGAAGTACCTTTATCAGCTGGAGGAGCTGCGTGAAGAGGAACAACTAATAAAGTGCAGACCGTGTTTCGTACCTCTAAGTTGTCGAGGTTCTGCTTGAGGGTACAGATGAAGTTTGAAATCTCCTCGTTCTTCATAGCCAGCGTGTGGGTGATTTTACGCAGAGATTCCTAAGGACAAGACCAACATTACATTGGGATATTCACTATAGACATGTGCCTGTAATAAAAACCTACACACACACACACACACACATTGCTGTGGCTAATCAGACTTCATACAGGACATGAGCAGCTTTATGCTGAGCTGCCTTCGGAACGCGATTAGTCGTTCGTTCCTCAGACCTGATCAGTGCGGACACGCTTGGGAGCAAAGGGAGGGGACGGATGCGCATTTATAATTTAATAACGCGGCCACAGAGCCGGGGCACAAAGCCTGGACACACAGCGGGTCGATTACACGAGCACAGCTCGGAGACGTTACCCGGCCCACTGCGCTCCCCGTGTCCGCCTCTCCCGCAGTGAATAGCCCATTCATAGCGGAGGTCTGGCTGATGTTTGTTGATGCGAGAGGAGCCGCACCGAGGCCCCCGGTGCCTCGCCGTTACACCGAGACAACGACGGCAAGCACGAAGCTCGCTTCGACCCGATGGGCGTTCATTCAAACAAAAAGCACGCCTGTGAAACGCGAGTATGCGCAGCGTCCACTCACTCCCCGGGTTCTCAGCCTTCTCCTCCTTCCTTTGTACGCTACGCCCTGAAACGGCGTCCCCCCATCAGAGACACCTGTTCCTCCAGCTCCGGCTCACCTTCTGGTCCCCCATGACGCCGCCCAGATTCACCGGCGCCCGCTCGACCTGCAACCGCCGGCGGTTCGTCTCCTCCGTCCCCCGGTTTTTGCTTTATTGGCACAGCGGAACTGGTACTGATGCTGCCGGAGTCCAACGCATCTTCACACGGTCACCAGCCACCAACGCCTTTGGGCCGTATAGCGTACGGCGCATGCGGCACGAGAGGATTGTGGGTAACGATGTTTTGCTGCGCTGCCTTCAGGTGAAATCGTAAGAAACCAACACGGCAAAATGACAAGTAACTACTTTTGCGGAATTCATTAAAAAACAAAAACGAAGAACAGAGTGTCCAGCTGATAAATGCGAGTGTGATTTATTACCCATAGTTATTTAAATGAACAGTATTTTATTTTAAAATCGAAAATGTTGTTTAAGTGTTTAAGCCACTTTCAACTTCAATCAAATATTTCAGAGCAAAACATTGTACTTCACTGATAAAACACTGTTTGACGTCTGACCCGTAACAGAAATGCTCCATGTTGAGCTGTCAGCTGATCCAGTACTTGTACATTAGGCCCTTTGGACAAACGTGTTCTCCTGGGAACCACTGGATTCATATCAAACAAGATTAGAATGCATTGATGGGTCGTGTCAAACATTGTCTGCTCTACTAAATTGTATTACTATGTTGCAGTATTTCTGTTTCACCTGCTGTAAGCAGAGGATCTAAATAGTTCCTCGAACAGGCTTAGGGTTGCAGCATTTCGACCATTAAAGAAGAAACCACCATTACGTAAATATTCTGTTTGTGTCTTCCTGCTTCTCATATACATGTACTGCAAAGTTCAATAGAAGTTTGTTAAGAATTGTCAATTTTTTTTCGCAAGTCTACAGTAGCTGACTTATATTTCAGTGCCCACGCACATCTTACTGTCATAGAAAAGTAAGTATTTCACAGAATTTTTCTGATTCATTGCAAAGAGAGCCTAGTTTCAGTCTCTAGGTGAATATGAACATAATGAGGTTGAGGTTTCAGTTCCTTTACACCCCCTGTCAACACGGGTCCCTTTCTCTGCGCTGTTTGCCACTACGAGCAGACAGTATGTAGCAATGTATTGTTCTTTTGATTAGAAGTCAAGATGGTACAAGATAACAGATCTGAGGGTGGAAGGCAGATTAAAAAAGTGAAATGCTGAACTGCCACAGGTTTCAGCTGGGCTTTGTGTTTTTGCTCTTTTAATATGTTTCTGAACTCTTAGAGTATACAGCATGAAAAAGTGGTGTATGAAGTGACATTTTCCTGTCTCGTCTGTGATTATTCGTAAAGTTGTGGTTGGGTACTGAATCAGAAAGTTCATATAGCCCTTTATACTTAGTTGTGTCTTGTCACAGGAAGCCAAGTGCTGCTTTTCTAGTCAAACACTGTGGGGACATGGTGATATGTGTTTAGCACCTTTGCACCAAAACCCACAAAGGTTTCACAAATGAGGCTCGCCTCATCATTATTGTGTGCCCCTGCTTTGTGTTTTATATAATTTATATTCATCACAATAGGGAATTTGCTGTCTGACACCAGCCTGCAGAGGTGTACAGGTTTTTCATTTTTAGTCATAGTGGGCTGCTGTGATGTCTTTTATGAAACCGTGTTTGACCAGAAATCAGTCCTGTCATTTTAAAAGCCTACATTATTTTCCATCTGCAGTTGTTGTTTAAACAGCCTCCACTCTAAAATTTGTCCTTTTCCACAAAGCAACTTATTGTCACAGCGCAGTAAAACCAGAAAACTCCTCCTCCCACACACACCACACACACACACACACACACACACACACACACACACACACACACACACACACACACACACACACACACACACACACACACACACACACACACACCGGTCTCTGTCAGATGTGCAGACAGGCAGCAGCACAGACAGGATGAGTCTCAGAAGACGACCACCTCGTACATGATTAGATGGAAATGTGGCGGAAACAGCCTACTCTCATGCTTTTTGCAGGTAAGACTTAAAAGAACAGCAGATTTGACAGAGCAAAACAGATAGAAACTCTAAATGAGGATAATAGAACATCATATATAGTTTGTAGCTGTCATTGCTGGTGTTTAAAAATATCAGAACTATATATTAACTCACTTTTTGTGCCTGTCTGTCTGTGTCTATCTTTCTACAGCGGCATTAGCATCAGCTCAGTATTCTGTGATTCTGGATCAAACACCGAGACAAGAATATGTTCCTCTTGGTTCCTCTCTCATTTTGAGGTGCCGTTTAATGATACCTCAGTATCAGAAGTTACGGGTGACTTTTTACCACTATTCAAAAAATATCTCTGACAAGGTTTACAATCACTCCTCCAACATATCAATTACTGAGAAAATAGCATTTGAGAAGACATACACTTTATCAAATGTTACATATGAGGATGCTGGATGGTACTGTTGTAAAGTCACAACAGAGATTCCGTCGTATAAAGTTGTAGACAGCAGTCGAACGCAAGTAAATATCACCAGTAAGTATGACTTCATAAAATGCTTTATTTCATGTATTACATATAGTGATATTACACTTTTTTTTGTATTAATATTTTTTATAATAACACAGCAGATGATAGTCATGTCTGTTTTATATTAAAACAACTATGATTGACTTTAGTGTAAATTAATAAAACCTGCCTCTGACTTGCCTGCTTGCTTCTGCTTGTTTTAATGTTAATATAGCAACTATAGCACGATGTCTTATTCTGACTTGCTGTGATGCTTCTCTAAGTATCGTTTTGCTTCCTCCACAACAGCAAAGAACTTAGTGGAAAATGCAGCGTACCCACCAGTAGTGACTAGTACACAAGGTGTGTGTGTGTGTGTGTGTGGATGCATCTTCAGTTGTCATCAGAAATAATGCACTGGCTTAAACCTTTCTGGTGGCGTCAATCAGCCAGATTACTGTGCACTGATGCCTTTTTTTTACCAAAAAAACATTAAAAACACAACATGTAGAAACATTTCAAGACAGAGTTTATCTCTTACAGCTGAACTACCAAAAGGTGAAGCAGCGTCTGTCCCTTGGTGGATGTGGATCATAGTGGGAGCGTCAGCCTTCGCCCTGCTGCTCTTGCTGGTCATTTGCATCTTGCTGAGAAGGAGATGCCATAAACGCAGAGGTACTGATGTTCCTATGATCATGATGGTGACCTAAATATACAATGCTTAAGGTGTTGATGTAGATAAGCTCAGGTCTGACTGTAGACACCAGAAGTGACTGTACTGAGATGAAAGCTGGTCTTACAAAGAGAGGGTAAGAGGGTACAGAGTCAGTTCTACATTGGCCTGGTTGGAGAAATCTGCATCAGGATCTCTGTAAAGCTGAGCTTCTGAAGGAGAGAACAGAAGAGGGAGCAAAGCAGTGTTTGTGTCACATCATTTTATTTGAGCTGTGGCCGTTGGAAGCGTCTGAGTAAGCAGGAGGCGTTTGTGGTTTAACAGCGTGGCGTGAGACACTGATCTGAACTGTTAATCTAGGACACACAGCGCTGTCTATTGTGTTTGATGAAGTTCTGACAGAGAAGGGTTCAGAAAGATCAGTGCAGGTGACCAGCACAACATCATGTATTTAGTGGGGCAACATACTGTGTGAAATACTTCAACACAGTGTAAATAGTTGAGCATTAGGATGTGCATTTAGTTTAGATTTCAGAATATTTTCATGTTTAATTCATCGGTCATTTACGCCACAAAGGACAAAACCACTCATCATGTCCATTATATCACTCACCAGCAACTCACTCATGCAGATGGAAAGAAGAAGTAGGAAGAAGAAGTGAGAGTAGTAGGTCAACCTGTGGCGACTACTTCACAGGAGCAGCTTCCTAATCACAAAAGAAATCATTCTAAAAAGGTTGTATCATGTGTGTAATAATGCATGTATTTTTAAATTAGATTTGTGTGATTGTGAGATGCAAAGAATGGCTTGGTATCATTCAGATGGCCTATGAATTATTTGCCAAAACCGTTTTGACCGGCGTTTGTCTCTGTGGAAAATAAAATGCATAAATATCAGATGGCCTCAGTTCCTTTACTATTTGACCAGAGAGAGAAGTTTCATTTTAGTGTCCAGGTTCATGCACTGATGAGATTGTTTTTGCACTTATTCATGACTAAAATAACTTGTGAGTGATGACGGCTGATGGGACGTTTGCACTTTATTTAAAGTGTGTGTGTGAAGACTGACACAGGAAGCGGCTCAGAGCACGTCGGGGTCTTTTACTTTAGATGCTCTTTGTGATATCACACAAAGACGACTTGGGTTGAAGATTTAAATGATTGAAAACCGTTAATTAATTATCCTTCAATGGAAACATATGATACATAGTAACATGTGTTTATATATTGGCCACGTCTTTTTCATTATTAGTCCCTTGGTGTTTTAAGCTTTACAGTCTTTAAGTTACTGCGTCATGAAAACATCGTTCAGTTTATCAGATCTACTTTGCAGCTGCAAATCATTTAGTTATGTTGTTGCAGAGCTTGTTACATACGCTTTTGTAAAATGATGTAAAAAAAAGTACAGTGTGTGACAATGATTAAGACCACAAGCCATACTTTTTTCAATAAAAATTAAAAAATAAATTTAAATTCTCTCAATAATGTTTTACAGGCATGTATAATAAAAAATGGATTGGAATAGCAACAACTTTGGTCTAGAATCTTTGCTCTTTATGAAATATTTTATTTTTTATTTCTGAATATTTTTATTCTTAGTTTTGTCCCAGAAAGAGACTGTTTGTTTGTGTTTTTTAAGACATCAAAAAACAAAGTAAAAAGAAATAGGTATTATATTTTATATAGTGTTTGGGTAAAAAATTAATCCTTATGAAACTAATCACAGAAATCTTCCTTACTTGCTTTTTGATGCAGATCCAGATCCCATCTATATAAACACTCGTCCTATGGTCAACAAGCAGCCTTCGCCCAGACCTGACAACCTGAAGGCTGCCGTCTCCCAGCAGCTCCGGACCCCGAGTCCTGGCAGGAGATACGAGCAGAGCAACCGCAAGCACCGACGTTAAAACAACGGACTTTTTTTAGTTGTAGCCTATAATCAGAATGCTGTTGATTTCTTTCTGTACATTTCGGGACTTTCTTCATACTGTAAGTGGGACAGCCGCCGTCTTACACCGATCAGACCCGGGTCAGCAGGGGAGCTGCTTGTTCAGAGCCCTTTGTTCGTGCAGGGTCGTGCTGACCTCTGACCTCTGCCTCAATCGATAATGGCAGGACTTTTTAGGTACCTAAATTAAATAATTTATTGCTTTTATTATTTGCCGCTAGATGGCGGGCGGCGCATGCGGTGATGCACATTTCACCATAAATCACCTTTTCTATTATTTTGTGTGTCTCAGCAAATTATTGCATCTGAATAGAAGTAGCAGTTGTAAATAAGAGAATGTAACAAATTGCTTTTTTAACTATGTGTTATGCAGTGATGGAACTAAATTGTTGATATGAAATAAATAAAGGTTATCTTAATAAGCAATTTGTAAAATGTTTGACATATTCAAGTGTTGCATAGAGTTAGACACTCATAACAAATTAGTTGGGATTGAAACATAAACACAAGTAACAATAACATTGCAAACTGTGGAGTTATGTTATTTTGAATGCACACCCGATTGGCGAGTGAGCGGCTTAACGTCACATGATCGGGCGCTGCCTACGGCGGAGCTCCCAGATCCCCGCTGCCCGCAGGAGTCAGATGTGCCGTGAACGCTACAGGTGGAGCGGACGGATCCCCGAGCAGGACGCCGGACGAGCGACGCAGCGGCCGCCCCGAGTTGCGCCCCGGACGGACACCGGTAGGTCCGACGCCGCCGGGACGTCTGGGGGCTTGTTTGCGCCCGGGCTGGTCGCGCACGAGCTCGGGCTCGTGCGGGGATTGGACTCTGAGCCCGTGAGTCTTAAGAGGCGCACAAACGGCGCACCGTAACCTACAGATTATAGGATATCCTAATCTAATTATAGTCGCTGCGAGCCGCGCTGGGCTGCAGTGGGATCTGTGCGTAACACCGCAGACGGCGGCTGAGGGGAAACTTGCTGCGACTCCAACTCCAGGACAAACGTCAAAGTGAGCGAACGTGGGGCGGTGGGAACCCGTTTTAATCCACTTGAATTTACAACTCGGGCAACATAAAGGCCGTAAAACACGCACCACTGGAATTGTTCGCATTTCCACTGCCAAACTGTTAACAGCGCTTAGACGCGGTCTTCATAGAGCGACTGACGGGAGGATCAGCGCAGCACATGATAGTGGTGTCTGCGGGGCTTTGGGGGGGGGTGTTGCTCAATTTCTGTTTCCATGCTGCAGCTCAGTGGGGTCACTGGCTGTTGCGGCAGAGCAAACACTAAACTGGCACCGCTCACGCAGACAGGCTGACAGTAGCTGCACGCTGAGAACGCTTCCTCTGATGCTGCAGTGACTAGTACTAGTAGCTGATGAAGATGATGATGAAGAAGTCTCTGACAGTTAGAACATAAATCTGGACCAGGAGAAAGCCCTTCATGACTGTTAGTGTAACACATGATAGCAAGACATGATATTTATAAGGCTTGTGTGTAGGCAGCTATTTATAAGAATTGAGTGGATGACGTAGTGAAGACTGTTGTGAAGACGACAACCTAGTGAACAGTGTGTTCTTCACATGTGTGTTTGGTCCAGTGCTTGAAGAAAATGACATGTGGTGGACATTTATATTTGTTTATTATCATCACAGCTGGTTAATGGATCAGAAATGATGCACAGGAATAATTTAAATGTGTCTTTAGTTGCAGTCCTGGTGTTGAATCTGTAACAGTGACATAACATGACAAAACTGTTCATTTCAACCTGAAGTCAGATTTTGTTTTCCTGGTTGTTCCCATCTGTCAGTGAACACATCACTGGTAGAACAAACACAGATATTTGGGTTTTCATATTTTCCTATTCTGCCTCAGCTCCTGTTGAGACTTGTCTGTGTGTGTGTGTGTGTCTGTGTGTGTGTGTGAGTGTGTGTGTGTGCGTGCGTGCGCGCGCACGTGCTGAAGTGTTTACAGTCAACCAGACCCGTCTTATCAATAGTACTAATTTGTCAAAGCAGAACATGTTGCTGTGTTTTTAAATCATCTTTATTTCTACAGTTTGAACTGCTATTTTTCCATCCATACGTGACATGCTTTTGTTAAGAATAGCTGTCAGCTAATTACAACTGTCCGACACGTCAAAAAAACAAAAGATGGCACGCTGCTGGCATTATACTGTAATTTAACAAAATGTTTGTTTTAGTGCATCTGAGCTTGCGAAAACATAACCTGCTCCTGAACTCGGGTGTGTTTTCCAATGGTTGTTTCACAACAGTGTCTGTGGCATAAGGACAGTCATAGGTGAACACCCTTCCACAACCGGTTTCCCGCTGAGGCCGCGACGGAACCCTGGGCCGCGGCCGTCTCACCTGCCGTCACGCACGCATCAGTCGTACGTAGCAGCCGCTCGCTGAGGTGGATCCGCTACCAGCACGGCGTGGCACCGGCACACGAGCTCGCGCGCACAGCTCTCTGGATCTGGATTTGTTCTGCCTCTCGGTGACAACAACATGTCTGTGCACGTTCGAGGTTCCACTTTGTATGCGGCGCGTAGTCATTGTGAGACTCCATCGTGGGGCCCAGTAGATATCAGCTAGGCTCCTGTGGAGACTATAAATACCCCCGTGCTTGAAGTGGTGGAGCGTCAGTGGATGCTGCTGTAGGGGCTTCTTCAGTGTGTCGTGCTAGTTCACATGCAGCTTTTAAACCCACCGCTGCTCTCATTCTACTGGCTGATGAGTAAAACCCGCCAGCAGCCCAGGTCCCAACCTTTTACACACACATATTCACGGTTGCGCCTGACGTGTACAGTGATTTGAAGAACTGCTCTGGTTTGTTCTGGTTTTGTAGAAGTTCATCTTCCCAGGCTTGTAGCGTAGCGTAGCATGCAACCAGTGCTTCAAATGTCAAAGATGAGAGTGACGTGTAAAATGTAAAGAATAAGTCAGGTGTCACGTTGCTTTAATTGTGATGATGACGGTTGAATATCAGGTTGTTGTGAAGTGTGTAACGATCTTTGTGCTTAATGACTGATCAGGTTGTGCAGGCTCAACTAGAATCAGCAACCGTCCCCTATAAACAAAAGTTCTGACTGGTTTCTACCACATAGCTTTAGGCCCAATGGAGAACATGACGAATGCGATGGTGGTTTATTGTTGCTGTTGTGTCTAAGGTGCGCGAGAACCCATAGGAAGTGACAGACAGCTGATCCCCGAGTGGCCCTTCATAAAGGTTAACATAAGTAGCTGACACAGAGGTCCAACACATGTTAATTAACAAGGCTGCAGCTGTTCAGGCCAGGAGCCATTAGCAAAACGGACTTTGGCACCGGGGCTGTGCCGCCTTCTCCTACAGGGAACGGGGTCAAACGGTGCATGGGAGCGAACTTCCTGATTAATTAAATGGAAAAAAGCAAACAAAAGGTGGAGGACACGATAACATTAACGTGAAGTGAACATCAAGCGTCAAAAGCCACACCTACACTTTGAAGTGCTGTTTGTGCATTAGCAAATGGCTATGCTGATCACACAAAGTTGTTACATTGTAACGTAAGATGGAATATTAACAGGTCAGTCACTACCCCCCCCCCCCCCCCCCCCCATTCACACGTCCCAGCGCCAACGTGACTCTGCACAAACAAACCGCTGCGTGCTCCTCTGTTATTGTCTGTCTCCACCGGTTTGAATCTTCCCCTCAGACGCGCTGTAAACAAGCTTCGGTCGCTTCGTTGAGTTGTAACCCCTCCTCCCCCCACCCCCCACACACAGCCTCTGAGGGGGGAAACTATGCCAGATATCGGCGCTCTGACAACAGGTGAGCGGCGCTGTGCGTGCTGCGGCTCGTCTCTGTGTGGACTAACAACAAGGTGGGAGAGCGGCGCTTTGCTGCAGAGCCAACGCTGTTTAGAGGCCGAGGAGCCTCTTCAAGAAAATTGGAAGGTGTCATTTTGGTTGCTGTCAACACATTGTGTCGACTCAAATGATGCAGCGGAGAGAAACCCCCCCCCCGACCGGAAAATGCCACACTGCTTTTGAGCAGCGAGCACTAAGGATAAGAGCTGGCTTTTACCTTGTAAGTAAGCTTTGCGTATTATTCTGAGAACAAGCGCCTTGATGAATTTTGAATGAGTCTGTGCAGCTCAGTTGGTGTTAAAAGGAAGAATCTCGCCAGAGCAGTGGTGAGTTTCCATTGAGTGTGAATCCCAGGATGGGGCTGGAGCAGCTGTCAGGTTTTCGTTCTTGGTTTTATTTTGAAAGGACTCTTCTGTTTTTGATCCCAGTTTCCGGTTTTATTTTGTAAGCACTTCCGTTTCTCATCACACCACAGCAGTTCCCGCTTCACTCCCGGTCCTCATTACACTCACCTGTTTTGTATCAGTGATCTACTCCGTGTATTTAACCACCACCTGTCACATCAGTTCTCCGCCAGATCGTTGTTTACTGATTCCTTGTTCTCACGCTCCAGCATTCGTCTTGTTCAGCTTACCCCGTTATCGACCCTGTTACGTTTTTGATCTTTGCTTCTCGTCTGATCCTGACCACCCTCGTAAGTCACTCTGTTACTGGACTCTGCTCGTTTCTGGACCTGTCTACGCCCGCCGATTCTGTTCCTGTGATCTGAGCCCTTTCTGGTTTTGACTCCCGCCTGTCCTCGGACCCGAATTCGCCTAACCCCTGTGGTGTTATTAATCTGTGCCTTCCTGTGAATGACCTGGACCGTTTTGTGACCTGGATTCTGTCATTAAATACTTCTTTAATCATATCCACTGTCTACCGAGTCCTCGCTGTGCATGTGGGTCCGTTCATCTGCCGTTCCGTGACAGAACGATCTGGCCAGACTTGGACCCAGCCAGCACTCAGCCTCCGGTCAGGTCAGTGACTGTTTTTCTCGCTCCTTTTTTTTAACGGCGAGTATAATCCACCCGAGGGAGCATGGAGTTCACCTGCGCCGAGCTACCTAGCGAGCTACGAGTTTATTTTAAGATCCTCGCGGAGGATTACCGACGGGCGGTTACCCCGAAGAACCAGCGCAGCGCCGTGGAGGTGGCGATATTGACGCTGGAGGACGATGACAGTGTGTTAGAGCGCCCCAGTGTTCGTCGCCTCTATGAGCGACTGTGCGCTAGGTCTGATGAACTAAGCGACGCGCTCCGCACCACGCCAGCGCCGGTCGCACCGCCGAAGGTTTCGGTTTCCTTCTCCCCGCCCCGTCGGACCGTTGTGTCTGCATCAACCTGCCCAGCTCCATGTTTGTTCCGCTGGGAGGACTCCCTGCATTCATGCGGTCCCCCGTCTCCAGTTCAGACGCGAGCTGTTCAGTCTCCAGCTCAGTCGTGTTTTGCCCAGTCCCCAGCTCAGTCGTGTTTAGCCCAGTATCCAGCTCAGTCGTGTTTTGCCCAGTCCCCAGCTCAGTCGTGTTTTGCCCAGTCCCCAGCTCAGTCGTGTTTTGCCCAGTCCCCAGTTCAGTCATGCTCCGCTCAGGCTCCAGTCGCCGTTCAGCCTCGCCACGCTCACGCTCTAGTGCAGCCCTGTCACGTTCAGGTTCCAGCCCCAGTCCAGTCGAGCCCAGTTCAGGTCTCAGTTCAGTCGAGTCTAGTCCACGTTCCAGTCCAGTCGAGCCCAGTTCAGTCTCCAGTCCAGTCGAGCCCAGTTCGGTCTCCAGTCCAGTCGAGCCCAGTTCGGTCTCCAGTCCAGTCGAGCCCTGTTCAGTCTCCAGTCCAGTCGAGCCCAGTTCAGTCGAGCCCAGTTCAGTCGAGCCCAGTTCAGTCGAGCCCAGCCCAGTCGAGCCCAGTTCAGTCGAGCCCAGTTCAGTCGAGCCCAGTTCAGTCGAGCCCAGCCCAGTCGAGCCCAGTTCAGTCGAGCCCAGTTCAGTCGAGCCCAGTTCAGTCGAGCCCAGTTCAGTCGAGCCCAGCCCAGTCGAGCCCAGTTCAGTCGAGCCCAGCCCAGTCGAGCCCAGTTCGGTCTCCAGTCCAGTCGAGCCCTGTTCAGTCTCCAGTCCAGTCGAGCCCAGTTCAGTCGAGCCCAGTTCAGTCGAGCCCAGCCCAGTCGAGCCCAGTTCGGTCTCCAGCCCAGTCGAGCCCAGTTCGGTCTCCAGCCCAGTCGAGCCCAGTTCGGTCTCCAGCCCAGTCGAGCCCAGTTCGGTCTCCAGCCCAGTCGAGCCCAGTTCGGTCTCCAGTCCAGTCGAGCCCAGTTCGGTCTCCAGTCCAGTCGAGCCCTGTTCGGTCTCCAGTCCAGCCGCGAGCGGTTCAGTCTCCAGTCCAGCCGCGAGCGGTTCAGTCTCCAGTCCAGCCGCGAGCGGTTCAGTCTCCAGTCCAGCCGCGAGCGGTTCAGTCTCCAGTCCAGCCGCGAGCGGTTCAGTCTCCAGTCCAGCCGCGAGCGGTTCAGTCTCCAGTCCAGCCGCGAGCTGTTCAGTCTCCAGTCCAGCCGCGAGCTGTCCAGTCTCCAGTCCAGCCGCGAGCTGTCCAGTCTCCAGTCCAGCCGCGAGCTGTCCAGTCTCCAGTCCAGCCGCGAGCTGTCCAGTCTCCAGCCCAGCCGCGAGCTGTCCAGTCTCCAGCCCAGCCGGGTCACGTTCCTGTCCAGTCTCCAGTTCAGTCGGGTCACGTCCCTGTCCAGTCTCCAGTTCAGTCGGGTCACGTCCCTGTCCAGTCTCCAGTTCAGTCGGGTCACGTCCCTGTCCAGGTTCCAGTTCAGTCCGGTCACGTTCCTGTCCAGGTTCCAGTTCAGTCCGGTCACGCGCAGGTCGTGTCCCAACCAGAGGGCACCACCTGTCGTACAGGTGCCATGCACACCCGATCAGGCCCGACGTCTGCTCCGTCGAGCTTGGCAGCGGCAAGTAGCCATGCCAGCTCCAGAGTAGATGCCGTTCCAGTCCCTGTCGGCCAAGTAGATGCCGTTCCAGTCCCTGTCGGCCAAGTAGATGCCGTTCCAGTCCCTGTCGGCCAAGTAGATGCCGTTCCAGTCCCTGTCGGCCCAGTAGATGCCGTTCCAGTCCCTGTCGGCCCAGTAGATGCCGTTCCAGTCCCTGTCGGCCCAGTAGATGCCGTTCCAGTCCCTGTCGGCCCAGTAGATGCCGTTCCAGTCCCTGTCGGCCAAGTAGATGCCGTTCCAGTCCCTGTCGGCCAAGTAGATGCCGTTCCAGTCCCTGTCGGCCAAGTAGATGCCGTTCCAGTCCCTGTCGGCCAAGTAGATGCCGTTCCAGTCCCTGTCGGCCATGTTGCGGCCGTTCCAGTCCCTGTCGGCCATGTTGCGGCCGTTCCAGTCCCTGTCGGCCATGTTGCGGCCGTTCCAGTCCCTGTCGGCCATGTTGCGGCCGTTCCAGTCCCTGTCGGCCATGTTGCGGCCGTTCCAGTCCCTGTCGGCCATGTTGCGGCCGTTCCCGTCCCTGTCGGCCATGTTGCGGCCGTTCCAGTCTGTCCCTCGGAGCCGCAGCGCCCGCCGGCCTCCAGGGAGCGCGCAGCGCCCGCCGGCACCTCCAGGAGGAGGCGGCGCCAGCTGCAGTCCCCGCGCACCTCCAGGAGGAGGTCGCGCCAGCTGCAGTCCCCGCGCACCTCCAGGAGGAGGCCGCGCCAGCTGCAGTCCCCGCGCACCTCCAGGAGGAGGTCGCGCCAGCTGCAGTCCCCGCGCACCTCCAGGAGGAGGTCGCGCCAGCTTCAGTCCCCGCTCACCTCCAGGAGGAGGTCGCGCCAGCTGCAGTCCCGCGCACCTCCAGGAGGAGTCGGCCAGCTGCAGTCCCCGCGCACCTCCAGGAGGAGGGTCGCGCAGCTGCAGTCCCCGCGCACCTCCAGGAGGAGGTCGCGCCAAGCTGCGTCCCCGCGCACCTCCAGGAGAGGTCGCGCAGCCGCAGTCTCGGCGCACCTCCAGGAGGGGGGTCGCGCCCGCCGCAGTCCCTGGCGCACCTCCAGGAGGGGGTTCGCGTCCGCCGCAGTCCCGCGGACCTCCAGGAGGGGGTCGCGCCCGCCGCAGTCCCGGCGGACCTCCAGGAGGGGGTCGCGCCCGCCGCAGTCCCGGCGGACCTCCAGGAGGGGGTCGCGCCCGCCGCAGTCCCGCGGACCCCAGAGAGGGGGTCGCGCCCGCCGCAGTCCCGGCGGACCCCCAGGAGGGGGTCGCGCCCGCCGCAGTCCCGGCGGACCCCCAGGAGGGGGTCGCGCCCGCCGTAGTTCCTGTCGACCCCCAGGAGGGGGTCGCGCCCGTCGCAGTACCGGCGGACCTCCAGGAGGGGGTCGCGCCCGTCGCAGTCCCGGCGGACCTCCAGGAGGGGGTCGTTCCCGTCGCAGTCCCGGCGGACCTCCAGGAGGGGGTCGTTCCCGTCGCAGTCCCGGCGGACCTCCAGGAGGGGGTCGCGCCCGCCGTAGTTCCTGTCGACCCCCAGGAGGGGGTCGCGCCCGCCGTAGTTCCTGTCGACCCCCAGGAGGGGGTCGCGCCCGTCGCAGTCCCGGCGGACCCCCAGGAGGGGGTCGTTCCCGTCGCAGCCCCCGCTGCACCTGCATCGGTTCCTGGCGGCCCGGCTCTGGCCGCACCTGCATCGGTTCCTGGCGGCCCGGCTCTGGCCGCACCTGCATCGGTTCCTCGTCGCGGTGGTCCAAGGAGGACGCCGCTGGTTCCTGCCTCGTCCTGGTCTCGGCTGCCGGACTGGTGGCCTCGCCCTCGGCTTCTCCTGGTGATTGGATGGCGCTGCCTCCTCCGGCGCCGTCCGCCTCGACTCCGCCACCGCCACGGCCGTTCGCCTGGGGTACGTCCCCTCCTGCCGCGACGATGGCGCGGTCTCTGCCGTCGTCGTCCGCCGCGATACTGGGATCCCCGGAGCGTCTCCGTCGGGGAGGGGGCTGGGCTCAGCTCTGCTCTCCCGGACCTCGCCAGCCGTCGTGGTGGACTCTCCTGCCACCACCCTCGTGAGGGACCCCTGGACTCTCGTTTTGACCCTCCTCCAGTCCTCCCTCCGCCCACCCTGCTTGTTTGCCTTGCGGGAGGGGGATTCGGTCCCTCCTCCTGAGACCGCCCTCCGCCCGCCCTGGTTTGGGGAGGGGGGTTTCCGTGGGCGCCGTGGAAGACGCCCTAGAGGGAGGGGTACTGTCAGGTTTTCGTTCTTGGTTTTATTTTGAAAGGACTCTTCTGTTTTTGATCCCAGTTTCCGGTTTTATTTTGTAAGCACTTCCGTTTCTCATCACACCACAGCAGTTCCCGCTTCACTCCCGGTCCTCATTACACTCACCTGTTTTGTATCAGTGATCTACTCCGTGTATTTAACCACCACCTGTCACATCAGTTCTCCGCCAGATCGTTGTTTACTGATTCCTTGTTCTCACGCTCCAGCATTCGTCTTGTTCAGCTTACCCCGTTATCGACCCTGTTACGTTTTTGATCTTTGCTTCTCGTCTGATCCTGACCACCCTCGTAAGTCACTCTGTTACTGGACTCTGCTCGTTTCTGGACCTGTCTACGCCCGCCGATTCTGTTCCTGTGATCTGAGCCCTTTCTGGTTTTGACTCCCGCCTGTCCTCGGACCCGAATTCGCCTAACCCCTGTGGTGTTATTAATCTGTGCCTTCCTGTGAATGACCTGGACCGTTTTGTGACCTGGATTCTGTCATTAAATACTTCTTTAATCATATCCACTGTCTACCGAGTCCTCGCTGTGCATGTGGGTCCGTTCATCTGCCGTTCCGTGACAGCAGCAAAGCCGTGAATTACTGTGATCTGCGTGCATGCCCGAACCTGAACTGATCCCCTCTGCTGGTTGAACCCCACTGAGCCCAGAGGAAGCAGGGTCTTATCAGGGAGGAGGACGGGAAGCGACAGAGAGTGGAGGAGGAAGAGAGCGGGGTGTGTGTGTGTGTTTGTGTGTGTGTGTGTGGGGGGGGGGGGGGGTCGTCGGGCAGCGTGGCACTGAGCAGGTTTTCTCTGAGCACATCGGTTTCCTCTGAAGCTTTTTGTTCTGCTGGATTCATAGTATTTGTGAGTGTTGCTAGACGTCTGTGGGATGACGGCGCGGTTATGTCTGGGTTCGCGGGGCTCTTTGCTCAAAAACGATCAGGAAAACAGACAAATAAGACAAACACTCCGACTGTGTTTGTCTCTTTTATTTTCACAGCCTCTTTGAATTTCACGCAGTTTCTAAAGTTCGTAAGCCACGAAATGGGCAGTAAAGTGTGAAAAACATATTGCATTCATTTAAGGTTATATTTTATTCTGGAGCTCCACCTACAGTATAAAAGGCTGATGACCTGATGGTAAAACACAGCATGAAGACATCCCACCAGGGATTTAACTGGTCTGACAGCCTTCCCTGTGTTTTTGTCTTTGTCAAAACTGAACAAAAGTTTCTTTAGCGTCGTAATCATTTTTTCTCCATGACTCATACAGACGTCAACAAATGCAGCTTTTACCAAAACACTAAGCTACGGAGGAGGATTAGGGTCACCGTGAAAGTATTTATTTGAGCTCTGCCTTTTGTTCTTGGAAATTTGAAATTAATGTCTTTACAAAGACAGGCAAAAGGTCAAAACAACAACAAAAAATGGTCGTAATCCTCTTCCATAGTGACCAGACTTAAACTGAGGGGGGGGCAGTTCTGTGTTCCATAATCCCCTTGCAATTATGTATGAAATAAGTCCAAAATCAAATAAATAAATACATAGAAATCATTATTATTTGAATGTAGGTTTGAGTAAAACAACCTAACAAACCAGTAAAGACAGAGCTGATGAACATCTTTCATCCTAAAAGATTCTGTGATTTCTTTTCCGCAATAGTTTGGAGAAATGTTTGATATTTAGTTTTCTAGAGGGCTTTTTATGTTATGAAGCTGATTCCTTTACAATAATAAAGGTTCAGTGCAACAATGCAATGATGAATAGCTGCATTGTCCCTTCAGGAAATGTTTTCTACTAGTTGTTGCTGAAAGCTCTGACTCAATCAGGTCAGTCTGTAAAGAGATTAGAGAGGCAGCAGATGCTTGCTACAGGTGGAGTCTACAGATGTCCTCGTGTCTTTTGTAGTGGTTGGTGGCATGAAGACGATCACGTCCAGCCTTCCTCTGCAGTAGCTTGGCAGCATGGCTTCATCACCTCCTTCCAGAGTGGACCCCAGCAGCTCGTTAACGCCGAGCTGGATGCTGACGCCCACATAGACCCACACCACTGAACCCAAAGCGAGGCGTTCCCCTCAGGCCTGAAAACGTCTGTACGAACTACTCTGAAAACATGGCTGGTGCCGGAGCGGCTCGTATCCAGGACTGAGCCGTCGCCTCAGCGTAACAGCAGCTGGGCCGAGACCTCGGACCATGTTCTGCCTGTGATTCGGGGCTTCGGTGGCAGAGCTGCGGCGTTCGGCATTAAGACAAACCCGGACTCTGAGCCATGTCTCTTCTCTTCGGCCTGAGCATCGTCTGTGGATTGATGCTCCATGATGGTGTTAGTGCCCTCAACACTCATTACTGTGTCCCGCGAAAGACCGTCCCCTTTCAGAGTAAGTCCTCAACACCAGCATGCGGTACAGGGTCGACCCACTGATCCTTTCTGTTTATGAATAAACTGGATTAATGTTTTAATCATGACATAGGAACAAGTAGTGCAGCTTTAACTGCGAGGTATTTGGACAAGCTGATTAGATTTCATCAAATATGCATTTTGTTTTTGCTGTGGGAGCATTTTTCTAGCTGCATAGAGTCAGAGGAGATAAGATGTAGAAGGAAAACATAATGTCATGCAGGGTAGTAATGCAGATGTCCTCTTTAGATGATCTGATGCTATTTAGAGAGAAGGACATATTCAACTACTCCACTATACTAATGAGAGACGACCTGGGGGTGCTGCTGGTCGGGGCACGAGAGGCCATTTACGCTCTGGACATCGACAACATCTCTGTCAGAAAGTCTGTGGTAAGATTCAATTTGTATGATATTTGACTGCGATGATTAATTGATTCTTTAAATAATCATTACCAAGTCCTGGCGTCAGTGGGTCCTAAATGTTTTTGCTCATGATCTGTAAAACGATGTCCTGTCAGTTTGTGACCCTACAGCACAGCAGCACGGCTGTTCTAATCCAGAGGCCGACAAACAGGGAAAAGAACAAAAAGTCCAATAAATGACAGAGCTGATAAATGATTTATCTTGGTCCTGAGCCTACAGTTGGAAACCACAGATTAAATCACGTAGACCACAGCTGTCTCTCAGTTCACCAACGCCAGCTCTGCTGCAGGATTCTCTTCCTGTTGCCTCTCTGTGTGCGTTTCATAGATTAGACATTTGCTCGGGCGACTCGCTCGCTCCGCTCGGTTGTCGTCTGAGTCTACGTCACTTCTCAGCAGAACATT
This sequence comes from Betta splendens, assembly GCF_900634795.4. Classification (NCBI taxonomy): domain Eukaryota; kingdom Metazoa; phylum Chordata; class Actinopteri; order Anabantiformes; family Osphronemidae; genus Betta; species Betta splendens. The sequence goes on from NC_040884.2 coordinate 26,266,771, forward strand.
CGCTGATCTGTAATAAACAACAGTGATCTGTCATACTAGTCAGGCAACTAACGATTGCGGTTGCGACACGGTATTCTATGGACACGCTGTGACAGGACGCCTCTACCTGTGTTGCAGGTGTATTGGAGAGTTCCCAAGGAGAAGCAGACCGAGTGCACGTACAAGGGGAAGCTCGCTGAGGTCGGTCTAATGTCCTGTGAATCACAATGTGCACAAGGCAACTTCTACTGGACCTGTAAGACTGACTGTGGAATGAAAGCAAACCCAAGTGCATCTGTAAATCATTTACACTGAGGGAGTTTTTGTCGTTGCACAGAATTCCACAGTGAACGTCCCAGTAAAGCCATGAGAAGCAAATGCCTGTGCTCAGCCTTGACCTTTTGGCCGGCTGCTCGGCTCGGAGCGGCCGGTGTCGCCGGCCTTATGCGTGTGGCGTGTTTGTGTTTTTGCCGCTGAACCAACAAACTCTGACCTTGGCATTCTATCCGCTGGGTTTTGTTTCAGGTGGAATGTCGCAACTACATTCGAACCCTGCACAGAGTCAACGCCACCACTATGTATGTGTGCGGCACAAATGCTTTCAGCCCCACCTGTGATTACATGGTGAGTGGAGAATACGGGCCCAGTTTAGTGGATTATAGGAAGTGGGCAGGATTTGCTAATTTAGAAACACACACTGTAGTCTTCACTATAAAACAGGACATGAATGTGTAACAGCTGACTACTGTCTTCATTCACTGGAACTCTAGTTTGTGTATCAGACTGAATGTTGCCAGCAAAAGGCACAAACTATTTATACTGACTCAAGAAAAGAGCTGTTATGTCTTTTGAAGCACATTTGACAGATTTACCATGAGCAATGATGCATCTGCATTGTCTTTGTTGGGCCTGATTGCTGAACAGCTCATGAAGGCATCTTATTTTGACAGAGGAGTCAAATCTCCAAGGACTGAGCATTCTTGAATGCATCACCAATGACAATTAAATGGTTCCTATGCTCAACTGCAGAACCACAAGGCTATAATATTCATTTTATTTTGAATAAAAATAGATCTAATGTTCACTTCTATTTAAAGGAGGTCTGAGCTTCTGCAGGAGAACACAGACTAAAATGCAGGACTCTGGATGAGTGACAGAAAAAAAGATAAATCCGGAATAATAATGTAAATGTATTGAACTTGTGGTCTATGGCCTAATCACACACACATCTGGTCAAGTATTTTATTTCAGCCCTAAATCTGAATATTTTTTCTTGCAACACATGTTTCCAACAGACGTTTGTAAATGGAACGCTGCAGCTGCAGCAGAGGCAGGACGAGGGGAAGGGGAAGTGTCCTTTTGATCCCTTCCAGAGATACTCCTCCCTCATGGTCGGTGAGTGTCAGAGTCAGACATGTGAGTGCTGCTGAAGGTGCAAAGTGCACCAACAGAAAATTCAGTTTGACAAGCGTGTGCAGATTTGTGCCGGCCACCAGGCCTAAGCATCGCATTTACCAGCACTGCCTCATCAAATCACTGGGCAGAGAGTTGCTTCCAATTATTAGTGAGATCTTGTTCCAACTTAATGTGAATGATGGATTTCCAGGAATTTCTTCTCATCATCTTGTTCCTGTCCAACAGGAAATGACCTATATTCTGCTACATCCATCAACTTCTTGGGCTCTGAGCCGGTGGTGCTGCGCAGTTCGAACTTGGCTCTTCGCACTGAGTTTAGGAGCTCCTGGCTGAGTGGTGAGTCGAGACCAGCCCCTCCAACAGGTCATGTAGTCCCTTTAGCTACACTAAAGCTACACAGATGATGCAGGTGATTGTATTCTGTCTTATTCGAAGCAAACAGTTTCTGTTTCGTCATTTCAGAGCCAGACTTTGTCTACATGGACCTTGTGGATGAGAGTTCAGACAGTCCTGATGGAGATGACGACAAGGTGTATTTGTTCTTCAGTGAGAAGGCCATGGAGTTCGACCTCTACAGCAAGGTCGCTGTGTCACGAGTGGCCCGCGTCTGCAAGGTATAACTAGGGAAAAGATCCAAACCAGCAGTCGCCTCTCGCCATCGTCACACAAACAGAGCGGCTTTTCGTAGCATCACCGTCTGAGAACGCGCTTTCCCTGCGTGACGGCTCTGGTTGTTGCGCTTAAAGGGAACGCAAGCATGCGCCTATGACAGCGCGTCTGTGTCCTTGTTCAGGGCGATATGGGCGGCCAGCGGACGCTGCAGAGGAAATGGACGTCGTTCCTGAAAGCCAGTCTGGATTGTTCCCTCTCTGAACCCAGCCTGCCCCCCATTGTCCAGGATGTCTTCCTGCTGAAGCACCAGGACTGGAGGAAGAGCATCTTCTACGCTGTCTTCACGCAGTCGTATGTGCTTCCAATCAAATCCTGTGGTTTTATGGCTCAGAGTGGGCGTTGACGTGGGTAATCTAGGAAGAATGCAGGACCGTTTGTTTGGTGAAACAACAAAGGCGCATTGGTTGCATTACTTGATCTGTAACAAGATTCCTTGTGTTTGTAAGTGACAGCACCCAGCAGCTCAGCTTTTATTTCCTGGTAAGTGATTTATTCATCACAGATTAAGCAGCTAACTGGTGTTGGCTTGTGTTTTTCCAGGGCCTTGTCCCAGGTGTCTGCGGTCTGCGCCTACAGTGTGCAGTCTATTAGCGATCTTTTCAGTGAAGGAAAGTTTAAAACTCCTGTTACCGTGGAGACGTCCCACGTGAAGTGGGTGATGTATACTGGAGAAGTTCCAGTACCCAGACCGGGAGCGGTGAGTTTAAGGAGAAATGCAACTCGGCAGGATGTTTATTTATATGAAATTCTAAATATCACTCTTGAATTGCAGTGCATCAACAATGTTGCCCGTAAAATGGGAATGAACCGCTCTCTGGACCTTCCTGACAAAACCCTCCAGTTTATCCGCGACCGTCCTCTCATGGACGAACCCGTTCGTCCTCTGACAGGAGGACCGCTGCTGGTCAAGAGGGGAGCGCTGCTGACTCGCATCGTTGTGGACAGTGTGCTGGCCCTGGACGGGCAGAGCTACGCTGTCATGTTCATCGGCGACGGTAAAACAGGGCGTATCCGACGCAAAGTACGGTAGCTGCAGTGAGATTCTAGTAGAACGGAGCTAACGCTGGAACAAGAAGCTTGCATCTACCCTAGATTCAATTTTATGCATAAATAATCTGGTTGATTAAACTTCAAGCTACCGAAAGTTTGACAGAAACTATGAGAGAAGCAGAAGAAGAAAGTCAAAAAAGCTTCAAAAATAAGTAATTATTTATTAAAAGCTTTGAAAAAATCTTCTTTATCTTTACATTACAACAACACTGATCCTCATCATGGCACCTGCTAGTGAGTGGGATGTGTTAGGCAGCGAGTCACCATTTTAATAGAGATTGACAAGGGGAAACTGTGATGGCTACAAACCTGCAGCCATTGTGGCTGTTCCCAGTCAGGTTATCCAGAAAAGGGGAGCAATATCAGACCCTATGGTAAAGCAGATGGTCTTAATGTGATGCCTGTCACCTGCAGCATAGTAAATGTGAGTAATTACAGTAGCACCATCACAGTAGTTATTCTCCTCTCTTAGACAACGGTTATGTCCAGAAAGCCGTCAACTACGATGGAGAGATGTTCATCATCGAGGAGGTTCAGCTGTGGGAGAACCCTGTGCCCATCATCGCCCTGCGCCTGTCATCCAGCAAGGTATGAGATTCAGTTAGTCCTGCATCCGCACACCTCCAAATACAAAGCCCGGCGGTGATAGCTTCGTTTCTGCGCTGCAGGGTTGGCTGTACGCAGGCTCAGAGCTCGGCGCTATCCAGATGCCGGTGAGTAACTGCAGCCGCCATGACACCTGCATGGACTGCATCGTGGCCAGGGATCCTTACTGCGCCTGGGACCTGTCCACGCGCCAGTGCTCTTCAGTCCACAGCTCGCGCCCCTCCCCAGACAGCATACAGAGCCTGAAGGAGGCAGACGTCACGCGGTGTCCTCAGCCAGGTGCGTGTCCTCACAGTCCCTTGTCTGCATGAAGAACTGCAGTTTCTCAGTGAAGCAGCATTACGTTTAGTACTGATCCGCTGGTCAGTGATCCGCTGTGTATTTTTAGATCCGGTAGCAGCTGTGGACTTAACCCTTGTTCCTCAGAACAACATCCAGCTGCCCTGCCAGCTCCACTCCAACCTGGCTCGGGTCCACTGGCGATTCTCTGAGCAAACACTTCACTCCGACCACAAATACTACATCTACGACGGAGGCCTCCTCGTCCTGAGCGCCTCCGAGGCAGACGCAGGCGAGTACGTCTGTGACTCAGTGGAGCAGATAAACGGCAGGACGTACAACCGAACCGTGGCGGTTTATCGCCTGCAGCTCTACTTCGGACCAACAGCCCGGGCCGGTACCACCCCTAGCAGTGGAGTGACAAATTCCACAGGTTCTGCTCACGGAGCCACTACAGCTGCGCCAGGCCCGAGTCCAACCACCCACAGCGGGGACCCGTTGCCCCCCGAGACTCGAAGTGACGGTGGCAAAATAACGGGTCTGGAAGTGGCCGTGGCGCTGCTGTCGCTGCTCTGCCTCGTCCTGATCGGCGCCGTCCTGTGGCGATGGAAGTGCCTCACGTTTCTCCAGCGCTCCGGTGAGAACGAGGGGAAGAGGCAGTCGGGCGATTACAAGCACATTCAGTACAGGTCTCCAGAGAAGAAACTAACGGGGCCTCACTCTGGGAGACCTTGCAGTGCCAATAATAATCACACTACTGTTGACTTCAAAGGGAACGGGGAGCACCACTTCCCACCTGTGATTAACATTTCAACTCTGAATGGTCTGGGATACATAAAAGAAGAGTCAGCGATTTGACCAGTTATGTACTAACTACCTTCCTTATACGTGTACGTCTAAGATGAGAGTGTTCTTAGAAAACATCTTCACATTATAAGTGGACTGATCTCAGACAGCACGCCGTAGGGGGGGAATGCTACTTTTGTATGATGACTTGGGAACATGCTGTGTAATATATGTGATATATAATGTACAGCAAAGCCCCTTTTTCCAGCTATTTATTTGTTTTTATTTCATTTAAAACATGCAAATCTACAGTCAGCTAAGCTTGGAAGTGTCATTAGGGAGCAGTAGCAAACAGTGGCCTCTAATGTCCAGGCTCCTTTTTTTGATTTTATGGATACTACATCTTAAAAGCAGAAACTGTCTGGTGGTCTTTGACCGTGTTAGTGATGGACATAAACTCACTGATAATGTTAAATAGTCTAAACGGTTATTTCACTCCTGTAAATGTTTTACTATTAATGATGCCACCCACATCATACTACTGTAATGAAAGGGGCGTTTACTGTAGGTACCTGTGTTTTTTTTCTAAACCAAACATAATATAAATATGATTTCTTACTGTGAATAATACTGGAAATATTGTTGGTGTGTACATTTTAGTCAGTAAACTAAACCTTTTTACAGGTAATGACTTTTGGTGTCACATTCTTACTTGCGAAAAAAAAATTATTTCATAAATAACTTGTCTATGCTCTGCCATTAATGATGACCTCCTCATTTACACAAACAGAAACACAGGCTAGTTGGTGTTAATGTAAACTGTACAGATAAAATATATAACAAAAACATGCATCGATTTGACGTTACCTGAATCTGCTGTGTTTGTAATGGCAGGGCCTCAGTTAACATGTTATAGCTCAAGTAAGGAAAAAAAGTACAGATTTTTCATGCTCAACATGAAGTTTACACTGGGGAACTCAAACAATCCAATCCACAAACCAACCATGTTCACTCACTCTGTTGAAAACAGCCACAGGGTTTGTACTGAATTAGGTCTGAAATCATTCTTAGATTTTGTAACTGCCCTCTCATCATCAGTCTTTTTCTTCATTCCAAGATTTAATAAGGCTTTTATATCGTCAGGCTGTTATGAGTCATTCTATGGTGCTCACAGTTTTATATCCCACACTGTTCTTCCAACACTTCAGAATAAATCAATACAACAGCTGCATGTCTTTGCTGGCTGAAGATTTCAACACTGAGGGTAAGATGTGATAAGACTCCTAAATAAATCTAGAAAAAATTCTAGATTTCTAAAACAACCTAGAATTGTTGAACAAGGAAATCAGGAGAACTAACTTATTGCTACTCCTGAAGTTGTCTAACAACTGATTATCCTGAAACTGATATAAAAATACAAACACAACCCAGTAAATTATAGATGTTAATATATGTAAAAGGTTGAATACGTTCAATGTCAGACATGGTGTAACCAAAACATTTATTGAAATGGTGATTCATACATATGCTTTGTATAATGTCAACTATAAAATGAACCAGAAACATTTAAACAATAAACACACTTACAAGAAGTAAAATAACAGGCACCTTTTCTTTCCGGTGATTGTACATTGGTCTTTAAGTTGACAGACACAACAAAAGTCAATTCTTTTATTTCTTGTTAAAACTCACATTCATTGGTTTTAATCAGCTTCTTTGCCAGAGGATTGCTGGAATGAGAAAGTGGGTTTATGTCCAACACCATACGATATTTAGAGACAATGGGACATCACCAGAATAAAAATCCATCTGGGTCAGCGAGTTGGGTGGTATGTGTCAATTTGGTCACAAAGTCACTGCATTTGTAATAAAAAGGCATCTTACAAAAAATAAGCTGCAAGCAAGTCGACCACAGCCTCTAACTTCAGTCTATCTGGGGAAGAAGGAAAGTGACTGGAAGAGAGACAGCAGCTGATGCTTTCACATTAGAACGACAACCAATAAACCAAACAGTGTAGTGAATAGACTCGAAAACTCAGAAATACTGAGGCAGAGTACTGTGGGTGTGACTTAGTAGTAATGAAATTGGGAGAAACAAGTGTTTTGGCACAGCAGTGTTCAATGACAAATCACCAAGGAGGATTACATACCAATAACTTGACTTCAGAGAAGCATACGCCCATTTAAAAAGAAAAAAAAGTATTCAAGGCAAAAAGTCAAGCAACTTTCTCATATTCAGTTCTGCACGCAAAAGTAAGGCAGCCAAAGCAGTCAAACCTAAAGATATGAAGCACAAGGTATCAAAAGCAACCTGAAGTTGAAACAGTTTACATAAAGCAAACAGAAAAGAATTTCACCAGATAAAAAAAAACATGCAGCTTCCAGAATTTTCCTTATTTTAAAGAAAAAAGGAGAAACCCTGTTCAGTAGCATACAGTACTATGGCTTCTAGCATGCATCTCTGCCAACCAACAAAAACAATCCCTCCATAAGGCACACATCTTTTACACACAGCCTGGAACAATTTTCTTATTGCATGTTGCATTGCAATTTTTTTTTTTAAATCATAACTGTAAATAAATCTCATTCCATTTCATAAATTGCATTTAACTAATTGAAATGGAATTGTATATCTTAAAGACAATCTGGAACAAATACATGATTGTAATGTACTGTGCTGACAAAACCTTTTGCTAAAACGTTGATAGCAATCCTGTCTTCTCATTCGAAAATTTCTTCATGCACTTTCTGAGTTGTGGGACATGACATGATGCTTTAAAAAAACTATTCTGTGTACCACAGACGTGACCAGTAGTCTGTCTCCATCTAGAGGTGGCTCTCAGGCTTTACCACTGATTGTCGGTAGGGTAGTTCGGCACTGTGGTGGGGTATTGAGGTAAGCTCGGGCCTTGGGCTGCATGTGCTGCTGCGTTGAAACCTGCTTCCCTCACTGGTGCACTCTTCCACATCCCGGTGGTCCACTCCTCCTGAGCACGCTGCATACTCCCACCACCACCACGGTAAAATTTGTGCACCTGTGTGAAAGGTATCATGTGCAATAGCATTTCACATAACTAGCACAGTTTGATAAGCATGAGGTGCAAATATTATATTTAAATACATCTTGATTTTGATCACTGACCTTAAGGATAACTATTGCCATTAAAACAGTCACCAGTGTGAAGCACAGAGTTGTGATTAACATCACTACAGCAGAGCCCACATTGGTGCTGAAAAACACCACTGTCGCCATCCAGCCGCTTTGATGCATTGGGTGAGGGTGAGAGTGAGATAAAGTAGTACAGGTTAGTGTAACTAACAGAGTGAGATGTGTATGCTATGCCATTAAGCAGTGAGAAAACGTGCAAAATTATCAGTATTTCAGTTGGTGTGCAGTGCTGTTCCAACAAGCAAATGTTGAATTCCTAGATTTAGTTATTGCATATATTTTTGAAATGCAGTTTGTGTTAAATATCACATTACTAACTACATTTTTAAGTGGCTTTTGATTAACCACTGCTGTTGAATCACTATCAGTGTAGACACAGCAATAAAGATGTGGGCCAAGCATTCAATAAACAATAAACGCCACATTATCTCCTTGCATACCAATGGATTAAATTTTAAGTTAACATTTGATCTGTGTTTTCTTTAAATCTATCATATTATTTTTGTACAAATGCTGATGGAAAGCACATGTTCTAAGTTGATGTAACCAACTCTATTAGAAAAAAAAAAAAAGCAACAAATGGACAGTCTTAAACTCACCATGTTCCCCAGCCGGGGATGCCTATAGTTTGGAAGAGAGCCAAGACACACTGAAGGAAGAAGGTGAAGAAGAAGGCCATGAAGTTGAACGAACTGTCAGCCCTGTAAAGGATGATACAGCAGAAAACAAATAGGCTTACAGCAGCTCTATATTTGCTGCAATGTTCTTTCTTCCTATTTCTTATAGAACAAATAATGTATAGATCAACCTGGTAACACAACCACAATGAAACACTTAAACTGCCAATAGATGCGAGTGTGACAGTAAGTGCGTGATTATCTCTCCTTAAATATAACTGATTAACAGCTGGGATATTAAAATATACATTACAGTGTAAAGTACAGTGACATTACAGTGTTATGTTTATGTGCTGTGGACATTCGTTAACGAAAATTTAAATAATCAACTACTAAATACAACGATAACATTCAGAACCACCTTCAACTGGATTATACAGTGTCTATTTGATTGGTGCTGACGTAAAGAGGGAAAGTGGCTTTTTGCGCCATTATTTATCTTCAAAACAAAGGTATGACTATAAAAAGTCATTCCTGTAAAAATGTCTTTAACTCCTCAAAGTGAAGCTGAATGTGTTGACTTTGCTTCCAGGTTTAGTTGTTGATGGTTGATTAGATATACCAGACGATAACCAACCTGAAACCTTTGTAGAGGGGTCTAAACCAACAGGCATAACTACAGGGGCTGAACAGGAGAAGCCAAAGGAGAGAGTAACCGAAGTTTATGGCACCGCCACCCCCAGCCCACCAAGCAACACACGCGATCATATTTAGGAAGAGTGTGCCACAATACACTGCAACACAAAGAGAAAAGAATGAGAGATGGGTGGCATCCAAAAAAAATCAAGCAGAAAATGTTTGTTAAGAACACTTACTCTTCCAAAGCAGGAAGACTCTGTTCACCAGCAGCTGGTGGGGTACAGGGATTTCTTCGTCAATGTCCTGGTAAAAACATGGCTTAATTCTCATGAACTGAGGCAGTGGAGGAAAGTTATTCACCCGCTCTATAAAACAAAAAGGACACAACGCTATTATACTCTATTATACTATTGGTTTTATTTCTCTTCTAAATGATTCTTCATGCCTGAATCACTGCATGCACTGCAGAGGATGTGAGGAGGTGGTGATGCAAAAAGGTTTAGTGTAGAAAGAGACATATTTCTACTGTGTTAATGTTAGATAATAAATCGGTCTGTCTTCAAGTATGTAGACACCCTGTTAGAAAAACTCTTCTGAGCTGAGTGATTTACATTAAAATATTTATATATATATATATATATATATATATATATACACCAATTTATACAGTGAATGCTTCCAGCCAATGCATCAAACTAGTCCTGCAAGCTTTCAGCTATAGAAACCATTCAACTATCTAACTAACTAACTAAAACATGCAGCTTTTTAAGGTGCCGCAGTCTAATATCGTTCTCATTCATATATTTCAAGGTATTAAGCTTTTTTCACTATTTTTTTCTATTGAAATGAATGGAAACAACTTTTCAAATTCTTTTCAGCTTTGTCTTCTTTCAGCTTTAACTACTTCTGCATACTTTAAGTGAAAATCCCATTTGTTTTTCACACATCTAATATTTCACTGCGTCCTCCCTCTGGGTGCAGCACACAAAAAACAAGAACACAATACACATGCACATGAACAAAATGCTAAATACATTTTACCAAAGGTATAACATTACTTAAATTCTAACTTTAACAGACACACTACAAACACAAGAACAGTTACTTTACACATAAGCCTTTCTCCAATGCTCCAACTTGTCTCAATTTAAAATTTAACTACTTCCTCTGCAGCTACTCTCAGCTGTTTCAACTATTCTTTCAGCTCTGGAACTCTGTTTAGCTATTTTACAATGAGCTATGTTTTATCATGTTCAGCAAAAATTTACACATTTCCTCAATTTTCAGCTTTTCTTCAATTTCAACAAGTCTTTTTCTACTTCCTCAATTTGAAATGCAACTACTTAAGCTTAAGTTATTATAATGGGGATAAATGGGATAACCGAGCCAAAGCCAAATCGAACTAAAGAAACTTCTATGGGGCCCCAAAGTGTGAATGATTGTACAGATAAAAAAGGACAAACCTGCCATTTTCAAATCCCACTTGTTTCCTGAAAGACAATACATAAATGTAAATAAGTAATAACTCTAATCAGATACAAGTTGAGGTTGTAACGAAAAGCTTGTTAAAGCACATGTTGAAATTCCAACGGTTTTCTTAATATCTATCTATCTATCTATCTATCTATCTATCTATCTATCTATCTATCTATCTATCTATCTATAAGCTAAATAAATAAATACATTACCAAAATGTAATTTAGTAAAAGACTAAAGACCACCGCCCAGGCTGATCACAACTTACACGCCAACTAAATATATGTATATTTGGCGCTGAAGTCTCAACGTTTTCCTAACAAACTTGCTCGATTTCATATGACTTTCTATGGTCGAGATTGCACCTTAAGATAGTCAAATACATTTTAGATAGAAACTGCAATTATAGCGTTGTCGTTCTTTAACATCTGGGCTTTTTGGTACGTTATGGTAACTTTATGTGTGGCGTAAAGTAACGCTCCAGGATATAGCGGCTAACAAGAGTTTCAAGGAAAGATGAGCTTATTGTCTCTTTACCTAACGGTGTTTCATTTGACTAACTCGTCAGCAACTCATAAGATGCAAGAAAAGCTTCCAAGTCTTATGCTAAGCGTTACACACAATATAGTGGTGTCAGAATTACCAGAATAAGGTTAATCTTCCTTCGTTTCCGTTGACAATTGCTGGAATCCACGCTTTAGATTACGTTTCTCCTATCACGCGTACTGCGCCTGCGCGACGAACTATCCCTTGTAGTTTTAAATAGTTGATTTTTCAACACGCTGGCGGCGCGGGGAAATACAAATCCCAAGATTCATGTGAGGCGTAACTGGACAACGCCTGACTCCAATATGACACCAGTTTTGAGAAGAATTCCGCCCACATCTTTATGGTGAAATTCTTGGTTAATTAAATTGGATTTTTTTCTAATTTCCCTAAACATATGGCACATCAATATAGTCAATACACCCGAAAGATTGGTCTTTCAAATGTGTAAAAGCAAAACATATATTACATTTACTTAAGCATATAGTGCAGTTGTAGTGTCTAATGTCACAATGCTAGGTGTTGTTAAGGGGATATGCATCTAGAAAACTCTGGCCTCTACTTCCAGTGCTTTCTTTCATTTCACTGTACCACAACATGGCACCCCTGACTTCTGAAAGTCATACTCCAGTACCAATCACAGAGCCCGACACATCGGGCAGTAGGCGTGTCTTATGACTGGCGCCTGACACAGTTTGCTTTATGACACAGAATGTCCCGGGTGAGGTGGTTGTTATGTGTATTGAAACACAATAAATGGCAGCTCACAGATGAACTCTTTATTGCAAAAGAGATAAAGTGCCACACACATTTTAGCTTTAGAGCTACTACAAACAATATATTTTAATTGTCTTTTACATCCGAAACACCGACCATCACGCAACAGCGCTGTGCAAATGCAACACCCTCACTGGTGAACGCTGACCAATGGGCGAAGTTTATTGATGTAAGTGACACACTCCCGCCAATTCCGACTGAGGAGCGCGAGGTAAACCAGGGCAGTATGTAGGAAATGCGGAACGAGAATATTATTTTTAGTGTCAAATATAGTACGAATAAATGTCTTTTTAGCCACGATACAAAACGTGGTCCGTTATTAGTAGCGTTCTCAGACATTTATGTAACCTATATTGCTGTTTTGACGTTGCTTTGCGGTAATTTATCGAAAACAAGAGAAGCCCTGGCTCGGTAGTTGGTATGTTGGCGGCTGAAAACCCATCAGTGGACGGACGTTTGACAGCATCGACTCCTCGCACAAGAGGTAATACTGTTGCTTTGTCTGGCAAATTCGCACATAGTTTCATCAACTGCATATAACATTATAACTGTTTACTATCATAATGTGGATGGGTGCTTATCAATTCGGACCAAGAATATATCGCTAAGAAAATAAAATGGCACTAACCGCTTTCTAAACGTGTTGACACTTATAACTCAGTCTCTATAACAACTAAGGTTAATGTAAACCAACTGTACTCCGTTACATTGCTAATGTAAACTGTTTTAATAGCCTTGCAAAGATAGCTGTGCATGGCTAAGTTGCTACCCGGCATTGCTAATGTTATGCTGCCCAACTTTAGCGAAGCGTCAGGCAACAGACAATAACGTTAATATTAAATCAAGACTGGGCACAAATTGAGTATATTGGCCATTTAAATCCGTGGTAACAGTTAACATATTTAATCTTGTGGCATATTTCAGGTGTAGTTATACTTCTCATTCTGTTGCTGCTGCTTCGCTAACTCGTAGCTTCCCTTGTAGTGCGTAGCCAGTTGCTAGTTTTATTAGCTGTTAGCAGACCAGCTAGTCACACAAGTGTCAGTGAGATGCTTAGCTAACCCTAAATGTCAAAGTTGTGTCTACGGATCAGCCTCCAGGACTGTCCGATTGGTTTCGCCCCTCTTCACTTTTACGTCTCTTCTGGCTCTAGTGTTACAAACGTTTTTCGTAGTTATGCAGACATTTCGGACTGTGCTTTTGTTCGCACAGGCATTCTTGCCTGACAGCCCTTAGGTGCGTGAACTGGGACTCAAGCCGGGCCTACTGCGCCGATTGAAACACTGGTTGGCGGGAGAGCAAACCAAAGACAAACATTACATTGATTATAAACCACTTCACCGTTGTTTTGAACAAGTGCAAGATTTAATACAATACTTACAAACAAACAAACAAACACCACAGTGGCTCTATGCTGTATAAGTGTAGGAGAATTGAGGTTTAAGTTAGGAACAACACATGATTACAGTAATAAACTGATATGTTTTTGCAAGCTACTAAAACTGTCAGGAATGAGCTAAGTTAAGAGTGAACCTTGTGTATGTTTTAATTTTTTATTTTGTGAGTGGTTGTCATATTAGTTTTTGATGTACTTGTGCGTTTTCCTTCTTTCAGGCATGGACTGCAAGTCACGTAACAATGCCAAGAAACTCGTACAAGGTAAAACTACGTATTTCTATTGAAAAGTTGTAAAACTAAGATTGTCAAATATAATGGATATGTAATTTCTCATCGAGGGTTATTCATATTTTTATATGATTTCTTCTGTTCTGTCATTTCTTGTTGTTCTTCCACTCTTTAGTTTATTTACAATATTTAAATTCTGCCCGCAGCCCGTCTTCCCTTCAAACGCCTGAAATCTGACCCGAAAGAGAACCAGCCACCTAAACGTCTTTGTACACATGCCTGCCCTGAACTGTCAGGCAGGCAGAATGAGAACGAGGCCTCTCCATTGCCTTTACGCAGTGGACCACCCTTGATCAATGGTCGTGGGCCCCTTGATGGTTTCCTAAGTCGTCGGTGCCCTGTAGCCTTAAATAAGAACGTGGTGGTAGATCTGACTGAGGACAATACATTGTCTCCTTCAAAATGCCCTGTTGCACCTGCTCCAGTTTCTTCTTGCCCTCCAACAAAAGTCAGGCATCTGGGCAAAGACAAAACTGTCTCTTCAGAGAAATCCAGCAACATCGACTGTGCAAAAACAGATACAGACTGCGTAGTAGTCAGTGATACAGAAAAGGTGCAGGATGAGGATAAAATTCAGCCATCTATCTCTCAACTTGACATAACAGAGGATTCTGAGAGTGAGTTGGAGGAGCAAAATCAGTCAGGAAATATTTCCAGTTTGGGAAATAAGTCCATGCTGTCCATTTCATCAGTTAGCTCCATTTCTGAAGGTTCACCAGAGGAATCTAAAACTGAAGACCCTACACCCACAGTACGTACATCTCAAATGTTTGCTTTTTGCCTAATCCCCTAGGCCTGAATTTGTTTTATAATGTGTCAATGGTAATGGTAAATAATGCATCCATTGGAATAAATAAATACTAATACACTAAACTTTAGAAAAATATCTAGTATTTAGTTTAGGCATTAGATGACGATTGTTATTGTCAATTGTTTTTTATTAGGAACCAAAGACCACCCCCAAGATCCCAGCAGAGGAGATAAAGAGCAAAAGACGTGCACTGAAGGTAAGACTGCTGATAATAAACTAGTTCATATTGAATGGCTGTATTAAACAACGCTTCAAAAATAAATTAATTGTTGCCTCATACATTGACTTAAAATAGCAGAATTTAGAAGAACAAGAGGAGAGGCTACGCCAGCGACAGGAGAAGGAACGCCAGAAGAAAGAGGCTAAAGCTGCAAAAGAAGAAAAAAAAGAGGCGGCTCGCAAATTAAAAGAGGAACGAGAAAGGGAAAAACGTGAGAAAAAGGAAAAAGATGAGCGAGAGAAACGCGAGAAAAAAGAAAAGGAGGAGAAAGAAAAAGCAGATCGATTAAAAGCAAAAGAGGAGCTTCGGAAATCAAAGATAGAGTGAGTAGTCCCACATAATTTAATACTTAGGTATGTCGTCTCGAAATGTTTGTCATAAGTCAGTGTTGGATATAAGTGTGTAGTGTATATGTGTATATATTTAGCTTATTTGTTGATTTTTTTTTTAATGACTATCTTAACTTTTGTTTCAGGGCCAAGCTTGAAGAGAAACGGAAGAAAGAAGAAGAAAAGCGAATGAAGGAAGAAGATAAACGGTTGAAAGAAGAGAAAGATGTAAGTTTCTTCAGAAAGTTAATACTATAAAGTGATGCTTTAATATTTTACCATTCATTTTGACTTATCCGAATTGTTTACTAAATTGTTCCTGTTTGCAGCGTCTAAAAGCTGAGAAAGCTGAAATTACACGGTTTCTACAGAAACCGAAGGCACAACAGTTTCCAAAGGTTGGTGGGCTCCCACTTTGTTAGTGATTGGCTTAATGTTCAAGTGTTGAAGTGTTTATGCTTCATAAAATGTGTTGTTACCTAAATGCTGGTAATTGTTAACATTAAGTTGGAGGATGTGAGGTTTCCTGCCCATATATTGTTTTTATATAAGATAGCAAATTATTGAACAGCAGGTATTTATTGTACGTTTGTTTCAGACTCTTGCAGCTGCATGTGGAAAATTTGCTCCATTTGAGATAAAAGAAAACATGTCTTTGGCACCACTGTGTCGGGTTCATTGTGAAGACTCTGTTCTTGAGGATCTGGACCAGTGTTTGGTAAATCCTGTTTATAACCTGAACGGACTAAAAGAATGGATTGGACAAAAGCCTCGTCGGTCAGGACCAACCAAACCTAGATCAACAGACTCAGTCAGGTAAAACATAGAATAGTGATTAGCCTGATTAGCATTGCTCTTCTACTTTATTGTTTTGTTAGCATGACATTTACACATCACAATTTCTTTGACTTAATGTTTACACACTGCATGTAATATTTCGTCAGGGAGTGTATAACCATTGAGGGGCCTAAACAAGAAGGTGTTCCAGACCGTGAGCGTTACGGACCCATGAAGCTGCTGCAGTTTCACGAGAACTACCGTCCAGCGTATTGGGGCACCTGGAACAAGAAGAGCTCACACATCTCATCTCGCTGCCCTTTTAGACTAGATAAGGTAAAATACTGCTGTTTCTTAACAGGAAAGATCTCAGCAGTCCTAAGCACTACATACTGTTTTAAGAATACAGCGACAGAATAAAGGACTGGTAAAAGACAGTTCGTGTTGGCACAGTACAACGCAGTACAGTACATCGGCAAACTGAGTATGTAGTCACTAGAAGGGTTTTTGCACAGTGTTTAAATATAAAGCTTGTACCTGTTTGCACAAATGTTGCACAGAAAAGTTTTTGCACATTGTGTAAATTTAGAATAGATGTATAATAATGCACAGAGTTTGCACAAATTGTTAAGCTACTTTCTGTCACCACAGGATTTGTTAGACTATGAGGTGGATAGTGATGAAGAATGGGAGGAAGAGGAACCAGGAGAATCCCTGTCACACAGTGAAGGGGTAAGTTTCTACATTTCCCAATACCTGGAGAATAAATATGTTTTGCATCTTTCATACTCTTGCTTTCAGCGTTCTGCTGTTAGGCCTCCAGTGCATCAGAGCAGAAATGGGTCTGTGGTCTCCAGAGAAAGAGGTTAAAGTCTTAGGGTTATTGTTTATGGTGCATGTTCATTACTTGGAGTAAAAAATAATGCATTAAGTTAATGTTTCAATCTCTGAAATTGAGCAAATAGAAGTAAGATAACTTTAATATTTGAATAAAAAAGTGACTCATGTTTTAGAGTTATTTGATAGTTTTGAATTAACACAATAAAAGTAGGTCTGCTCAAACATTTGGGAAAAGCAACCAGGGGGACACTTATTGTTTGTAGTATTAGATTCATATTTTCACATTCAGATTGGTTTATTCGTCATGTGCAGGTTAATGCTCAGTCAATGAAATGCTTATAGACAAGAAAGAATCGGCCACCTCACTCAAAAGTATAATGCAATAAAAACAACCAGTAAATACAATAGCTACAAATATGCTGTGTATGTGACTGTACCTGTTAATATTGCATGGGACATAACTAGCATATTGTCCTGATAACAGTTAACATGATATTATGCTGGGTTAAGGAGCTTGACAGCCTGCTGGTAAAAACTGTGTGGATCAGGGAGCTGGGTAACTTTACCTATTGAAAAAACCTCAAACTTTTCATTTATAGGAAGATGAGGAAGAAGGTGGTGAAGACGATGACGATGATGATGGCTTTTTTGTACCTCATGGCTACCTTTCAGAGGATGAAGGAGCGCTTGAAGAAGAGGTATGAAGGGATCTGTAAATTGTTTTTGTTAAACAACCGTGTCAGACCTTAATCATTATTTTCTTGTATCTACCTGTGTCCCTTTAGGATGGGGGCGACCTGGAGAAGCAGAAACTGCGTCAGAAGCTGAAAGCAAGGGAGTGGGATGAACTGATGTCCACTAAGAAGAAGATGAAGGTGCTGGAGCCAGTGGTGCACGGCTGCATCTGGGAGGGAGACGGGCGTAGTTTAGACCTCTTCCAACCTTATGTGGTGTGTCTGGTTGAGCCCTTACCCAAGGCAGACATCAGCCCCAGCTCAGATGAGGCTGCACAGAAGTTTCAGAGAGAAGAGCAGTGTAAGTAAGACTCACTGGGATAAAAAGTTTAATTTAGGGTAAATGCCATTGCTGATGACAGAATATATAAAGGTGCAACCTAGAAGGTCATTGGGTTGCTCAAAATTTGGTTTGTCAGTGGGAGAAGACATTACACAACCAGAAGCAATCTTTTATTTTGAACAGCCAAGTAGATGGTTCAAAATTGAAATGGCTTGAAAATGTTTTTTGTATTGACGCACTGAAGCAGTGGTGGCACAACATGATTGTTGCCCAAAATACTCAAAGTAAATACATTTTAATAATAAAGTGAAGACAAACGTGATTAAACAGCTATGTGCTTGTACTTAAAATGAAGTTGTGCTAATAAATATTCTTTTTAAAAAAGGTGTTTTGTTAAGTGTTACATTACTATAAATACATATTTGTTTTTTTTTTACAGTACTCGGTCAGCTGCTACCACTGCTGCACGGCAATCTCAACAGCAGCAAAGTTATCATTTCAGAGTTTCAAGAGTTGTGTCGTCGGCAGACATCGACCTCTTTGTCATCACCTTCTGAACCGTCCAGCCCTCAGAATCCAGCAGAAAACATCCCCACCAGGTAAAACATTTATTAATTCAAATCGTTTAATTTGTTGTTACATACTCAGAAATATGTCTATGAAGAAATACGTCTAACAAGTAACATGTTAACAGGCCACTATTTGGTACATTCTAAAAAGACCTTTTTACTTGTATCAATTAAAGTTGTTCTTCTTTTCAATTCTTCTACCATTAGAATACATCTGAAGCGCCTCATCAAGAACAATGCTGTTTATGAGAAGCGCACCACCTACAGACGCTGCTGCTGGTATGTGCATTCAGAAGTACTGACCCGTTTTGGCCAGGACGCTCTCCCAGTGCCATGTCAGTGGACCTACCTCACCACTGGAGCTCGAGAAGACTCTCGTGATGAACCCCAGGCTGCCACAGGCTCTCAGGGAAATTCTCCCTCTACTCCTCAGATGTCCTCCACTGCACCTTCATCTTCTAACAAAAGGAAGAGTACAGGCAGCATGTCAATCACCAAATTCATGAAGAGATGTGCTGATCTTGAGCAGGTAGAAAAATGTGCTGAAACAGTTTTTCATCCTGATAAGACTGTAATAGATTCATCCAAAAAATTTTAATGAAAACTATTTTACTGTAGTCAACACCATAACTGGTCTTACTTCTGTGTCTAAAAGCCAGAAGCAATGGAGGCTGATGGTTTCCAAGCTGACACTGAGGATGACGATGAGGATGACTGTGTTATCATTTCTAGAGTGGTGAGTTACACCTTAAGCTTTTTCTGCCTAAGATTGTGGGCGTTTAATATTTTGCAATTTCATCCAAATCATTAGATCTAGGTTATGGTCACATGTTTAACAACATGCGGACTGCGTCAATTTGTGAAAGAATGAGTTGTTCTCAGGAGCTCTGATTTCAACCATGGACAATCAGTGAAATGTCCTACAAAAAATGCCATTGTTATACTATAACTTTGTTATAATAGTTGACTAAGAAGTGTTTGGCAGTTTCAAACTCCATATTATCAATGTTACTTCACCAGTCAGTAGTAAACTGTGGTCCTACAACATATTAAAGAGACTGAATGTTGTGTAAACAAACTTGATCTAAATAATTTTGATCTGCTTGCTTTAAGGCCTATAATGTAAAAATAATGGTAGGTTGCAGAGGAGCTGGGCTTATGTCACAAATCTATGTTTGAGTATCCAATAAGGTTTAGAACAGCTTGGAACTTCAGACGTTAGATAAGTGGCTCACTGTGAAGGTCACAAGTAAAAAAAAAAAAAAAGCAACCACATAAATTTCATACTGAGGTCATATACTTAGGTACAGCCCAGGGAAGCATGTGTTGTCAGGAGGCCATTACATAACATCTTTGCAATTTTTAACCACTGGTGTTCTGTAATATAGAGAAATGATTTTTTACCTACCTTTTTTTTTTCAAACACCTGCAAACAATGCTATTATTTATGATTCTTCAGACCCAGTAAAGTCAGATGCCTCCACTGAGGGAGATGTCGTGATGGAAGTAAGCTCCTCATGGCCTGTGCTGCTTCTACTTTCTCCACTGCCCGAGAACGAGGAGACCACCGCCCCCACACCAAGCTACTTGTTTCCTTTTGAATTTCTCCTTCATGGCCCTGAACTCTCTGTCAAAGGCAGAATCGCATCTTAAAGCAAGATGAAGCACAACACTCTGGTACCAGCAGCTCACAGCAGATGGTGTCTGCTAAGTATTAGGAGTTTCCACTCATCACTTTTTAAAGGAGCCAGGAGCCATTTTGCCTGTTAAATATAGCTCTGTATAAAGTTGAGTATCTGACTTGGTCACTGCGGCCAGGTATTCACTGTTTGCCTGACGCTGGCATTTCATTTTGTCAGGCATCAATGGTCTTTTTAAAGTGGAAAGTGAACTCTGGCACTGCTTTAGCTACAGCAGAGAAGATAAGCAGGATGGAAACACCCAATTTTTATGAGAAGCACCACAAAGACATTAATGACAGCATTATTTACGGTTTTGGAAATGTTGAAGTCATGCTATGGTCTAATGTGTATATAGTTTACAATAACTTAGAATTGGGGGGAAAAAAACTTTCCGTCGATTTCAATGGGTGCGTTATTTTTTTCTGCAGTTTCTAATTCTGATAACTCGCTGGAGTAGTTACTAGACCTATGTTGCAATCTTTTATAAATATGTATTCTGTATTTTGTTTTTCAAGAATACTTGAACAGGATAAATTCATTAAACATGAATAAAAGTACTGCACTTTTATACTTTGTTCATTTGTCAATACTTCACCTGGGTGCTATGAATGAGTTGTCATCAGACTGTCATTACGGTGGTTAAAAAATATTAGGTAAACAAATGTCTGAATGCTAAATATTTGGGTAATAATTGATCTGAATATGACCCAGGTCTACATTGCTGAATTTGGGTTCAAAATATAACCAGATTGTGCTGTTTACATTAGCTGCGGTATCATGTAGCACAGCATCAAGTGTTTTTAACCTATTTTTAATCACTGACCATAGAACACAGGATACTGCAAATAGACATGAATGCCATAGAAAAACACTATTACTGCTCTGGTCCAACAAAGTGTTTTTAAGTGAAGTAACAACAACAAAAAAGCATTTACTACTTAAACACTACTGTTTACATTTAAGAAATCACATTTTCACAGATTCTCCAGTTTAGTGTTAAAGATATTAAATTTGTCTAACACTGCATCTTTTACTACTCATATACCACTGGCAATAATTTAGCTATGTTTCATTTAGATAGGCTGAAGTTAAACTCAATGCAGTGCAAGCAGTTTTTATTACCGACAGGATAAGCATCAGAACATCTGGACAGGTCACATCGATTCACAAAATACAATGCAGATTAAATAAAATAGGCTTTTGCTGCATAAATGTAGAGGAGTTGGATACAGCAGGGAAGTGCAGTCATGTACAGGTCTGACTAGGCCCTAATATCAACTCTGTCTTGCACTGTGCACAGTAGTCTGCATGAAATGGACAGTTCAACCGTTGTGCATGTTGAAGGGGATGTAAGAAAATTATACAATTATATCAAAAAGTATTTATCTTCAGCTCACTTGGGAAGAAAGCCAAGTGATAAGAGGTAGGTTGTCATCTCGACCAACCACAAGAAGAGGAACTATAGTTGCTTGTACAGATTTACCTCGTCTATCTTCTCGCTCAGCAAAAACAAAAATAGAACGTTGGGAGTAAATCTAATACTTCACTTATATTAGCTACTTTGATTTCTCATTGAATTGGTTGGACAATTGAGGCTATAAATGTTATTTTCATAAAATCGTTTAGACCAAAAGCCTTTTATCTCATGTAAATATGTTTAATTCCAACATAACGGACATAAAGCATCAGGACATCAGACATCTGTGCTGTCAACTTTAACATAATGATGCCTGTGTGCCATAAGAAGCTGCTGCAGTGAGCCTTTGTTACTGGAGTAGTGTGGATAAAGCAATATGGATGTTCGATAGTGTTTTCTAATGTTTTAAAGAAAATACATTTTTTGCTTCACATTTTACATCAAATTATTAAGAACAATGTCTGTTTTACAATTCCTGACTTGGACAAATCTCCATTTGCACTTTTAATTTTTAAAGTAACCACAAAAGCCAACACCAAAGAAGACGGGGCCACTGCAGAGCAGAAGACAAACAACCAACAGAAGCTTGTGTGTTGACTCCTATCGTTTAAAACGAGTACAGCCGATCATCAGTACAGACAAATCTTGAACACCACTTGGAAAATCGTAAGCATTTCAAGTCTTGATTGAAGCCAGTGCAATCACACACTGCAGCTCTTTGTACATAACAAGCTATTGACAGTGCTGAGATACCACCAATTCACTATATTGGTGGTATCTCTTCACTTATATTTAATTTCTTCTACATGACTGTGCGGTTTTGTGTGTTCATTTTGCTAACCCACCAATGGAAGCAAATGAAATGAAAGCTACTCACTTAAAAATGACAGGAGAAAGAGGTAACACAGTTATAACCAGGTCTCTTAACATGCCACACAAAGTAACCTGACTGGCTGACTGCAAGGTACAAGGACTCAGTCTGTTTAGAGACAGCACACACATTCAGGACAACAACACCTGTCCCTTGTTCCTCCTTAAATCTGCTTGTGGCGCTTCGTATAACAACACTGTAGGGTGAAATTATCCTTACAGCCAAGAGAGAAGGGTGCGCTCAGCAGAGCATGCAGGGAAAGATACGTTGGCCCTGTTCTATCACTGCTACGAACGCATGTTAGCATTTGTAAGAATATCTCATCATTAGTTTCACCGCTGTGGTGAAAGGGAGGGAGGTAGCAGGGAGAGTTCAGGGTGTGTCTACTCAGCTCAGGCTCTGAATACTTTCCAGCAGCTCTGGTTTGAGAAGGGTGGGACTCTTTCCACCTGCAGCTGCAATGTCTGCTTGTACAGCTGCATCCCAGGCAAAGGTGATCAAAGCTGCTGGCACCTGAGAAAAAAATAAATTAATATTAAATTATATGTTTGGTTGATAGTTCTGACAAATTAGACAGTCTAACAGAAAGTTACCTGTGTCTAATATTAAGTGTAATAAATAGAATAGTAATATAAAATAGAGAATACTAGCTAGTTTGCTTTGATATATGTATAATCACAGCAGGACAAAACTAAATTTAACTGAGTAAATACATTTGTGAATAAAAAAAACATTGTATTTTACATTGTGTAAATGACCTTGAGGTAGTTTATGTGGGAGTAACTCAAAATAAACATGACAGCACCGACATACATCAACCAGTGCACCAGTGTGACTCATAGATGTGTTTGTAAATAACACAAGCTTATGACAGGATTAGGCAATATGTGTTTGTAAACCATTTGTTAATAAGGTTACTTGGTACAACTCACCAAGCTACACTCTGCAAGAGCAACATCCTCAGACTCTCGCAGCTTTTGTCCTCCAGGACCAATGAGCTCAAAGGGTTGCCAGCTGTCCACCAGAGACTCCCTTACGAACTCGAACAGCACAGGTAGCCGGTCCCACGCATAAAAGGTCCCTAAGGTCAGAAATACAATAACAACTTTTGTACATGTTTCTAACCGTGGGAACTGTAACAGAAAGATATTTGTTTTTCTCCCACTGAACTCAAATCAGAGGTCCTACCTTGAAGCAGGTTTCCATCAGGCAGCCTGAT
The DNA here is from genome assembly GCF_900634795.4 of Betta splendens. Classification (NCBI taxonomy): domain Eukaryota; kingdom Metazoa; phylum Chordata; class Actinopteri; order Anabantiformes; family Osphronemidae; genus Betta; species Betta splendens. Next base: position 26,290,221 of record NC_040884.2, read on the forward strand.
CCTGAGCAGGGTGTAGTTGTATTTCCTTCTCTCCCTCTGCTCATCTTTCTCCCTCATGGCCTTTGTACGCAGCATTGCGTTCTTTTCCACCAAATCACTCCTGAGAGACCAAAACAACATAAGCTGGCCTGGTCATCAAGGGCAGATTATAATACTGAAGAAACAATCAGAGGATCACTAACAGACCACCTGAATGTACTGTTTTAGGCATTTATTATAAATGTAATGCAAATTAATTTGTTTATTAATGTATCAAGCAATAAATGCAGTTCTACAAGCCAGACTGATGAAATACAAACCAGTTGTCTGTACCTCTGCTGCTGCTCCTTCTTGAGCTCCTCTGCAGTCAGATTGTAGAACTCTGGTGGCAGCTCAAAGCGCTGTGCATTAGGAGAAGGTCTGAAAGCCTGATGTTGTCTGTCCAGCTGAGCTCTCACTGGTTCTCCTCTGTGAAGTCGATCCCTCCTCTCCTTCATCAGCTCCAGGGCATCGGTACTCTGCTCTGGTAACACTAGGAACTCTTCTTCCTCCTCTGGTATGTACAAATGTAAAGTTAAAGTTGAATGTGATATCTGGATATGTCATTGTCATCGGGATCCACTTACCTTGACCCTCTACATTAAGCATAACACTTATGAAGCCCAAGGCCTGTAGAAACTCTCTGCTTCCCTCCACAGAACGTACTTTCTCCTGATTAAAACATGTGAAAATACAGTTCTTATAGGGCTTCTTACAGGCATACTAAAGATTATTAGGAGTAGTAACATACACACCTGGAACACCTTGTTGCTGAGTTTGATCTTCCTGTATTTCTCCTCAGTTGGATTCTTACATATATTTTCCACATATCTGTTGACAAAACAATCAAGAAACATAAAGTAAAGTTTTTAAAAAGTAAAGTTGTATCAACAATCATTGTAAAGTTTCTTACTTGCTTATAATTTCCACAGCAGCCTTTACTTTCTCTCTGTCTTTGTTAAACGTGTGCATCATCATAACAGAAGCTTCAACTGGGTCCTCCTCAAACCTCTGACAGATAAAAACAGAGCAGTTTGATCAACAGTATCAGCCAGGGCTGCATTTAATCCAGATACATTATAGTTAGAGCTGAAACAAAGGCAAGTGATTTCTCCAGACGTACCATTAAAATTGCCTCTTTAATGTGAACTTCCCTCTCACTCTTAGTTAAAGTGGCTCCAGTTAGTGGACAGGTGAAATACACACCAGACACGGACAGAGTGCCCGAATCTTTTACTTTGGACCCCTGGGAAAAAAAAGTAATTTCTCTGTATAGTGAATGTGCTCATACGAGATAACAATTACTACAGCAACTTAGCACCTATTTCATTTGTTACAGACCTCTGCTGTTGCTGACTTTTCTTTTTCAGCTAGTGCAGCTGCCTCTGCCTCCAGCTCCTTCTTAACTAGAAAAAGGACGAAGAAAATCTTATAATTATGTTTGTTTAGTAGATAAACAGACCTAAAGTAGCCATCCACAAACTGAAGACTTTAGCTATTAATGAATTATTTTAAACGCCATGTGATCATTACACATGAGTACTACTGCAAAAGTGGGTTGCGAGTAAAAGCGCGTCATTACATAAGCAAAGAAGAAAGAACGAGTAATGTTATATACAATATGCAAAAACGTAAGCGTGACTTATTTCTGTCACAGTGCATATGACAGTGTTATTGCTGCGTTGCTCACCCTGGTTCCTGATAACATCCTGAGAGGTGTGGACCTTAGGTCGCTGATGCTGTTCAATCCTGGCCAGAGCTGCGGCTCCAGCCCTCTGGGCCCCTTCACTGGGAGCATGGCGATTATGCTTGACGTTGGAGCTGCTCTGCACCCCCTCAGCTTTGGTCCTAGTGTCATCAGAGCACAAGAGCGAGGATACGTGTGACTCTCCCTCTCCTTAAAGGGACCAACACGTCTGTAGCCAACGTTTAGGTTTAGTTAGCGTCACCAGGATAAGTCACTTAACCGATATCCAAACGAGCTTCTTCAGAGATTAACTGTCAGCTAATGTTATGTTTACGTCACAAGGACTCCAGTTGAGCGGCATTACATAATCTGTACGGTAGCAGTTATCAACGTTAAATGCTTCTTGTTACTAAGGCTTATTATTCTAACTATTAGTTCGCTTTACAAGAGAGAAACTACGACAAAACAGTAACCACAACCAAATGCTAGCTAACGCCAGCCCACTTTCGCACTTGCTAGCCACATTACCAACTAGCTATGTAGCTATTATTACTTAGCCTAGTAACAATTCTAAAACATCCCTTCTACTTGCCTGGTGTCTTCTGTCAATTTCTTTCCAGGTCCCGCCGATTTAAACTTAATGTCCGTCTTAAATCCTTCCAAAAACTTCTTCATCTCCTCCAGCTGGGCAGGAAAAATATGACCGTGGAACCCCGAACTGATGTGAACGCTAGCTAGCTAGCTAGCCTCTGCTAACAGGAGGACCAAAACAAAACGGGCACTAAACTGCTTCCGGCTCTTTGGCGTCGTGTCGCCCCCGTGTGGCCGACAAAACAGAACAATGTCCGGAGGGAGCCGTTTAATAAGTATTAATAAATTAATGAATTCTTAAGCAGTTAGAGACCAAACCTACATGATTACAGATGCATTCATGCATCATACATCAACAGTGGCTTAGTAGTAGAATAAGTAGCAGGTTTGAGTCACTGCAAAGCGAGGACAAATATCAATAAAATTTATTATTCTTTACCAAATGTGTTTAGGGTTGACAGCTCATTATACACAAATAATAATAACAACAGAAGATATAAAGGTTAATTAGTGGATGTTTGTTAAACTACATCATTGTTAAACTACATCATTTATACTCCATTTTTCATGTAAAACCAGATTAAATGTAAAGGCAAAGAAAGAATGAGTGAATGTTTCCTAGAGCAGATTTCCAACCTCAGTTGTTTAACTCTGGTTTTTCTCTGTTTTCACTGATGTGTCTTTTTTACACATTGTTAAAATTAAATTAGTTTATTATGCCAAAATCAGCGAACCTTGGCATGAACTTTAAATCTCTTTGGTACACGTGTCACTCCAGTTAATGCCTCTGTGCTCAGTTCTACTCCGTCAGGAGCAGAGAATGAAAACTTCTGTAGCAAACCAACGAAAAACAGGAACAGCTCCATCCTGGCCAGGCCTTCTCCAAGACACGCACGTTTCCCTGAAGGGTGTATATACAAAGGTGAGCACAGGTTGGATCAGCCTGGTTCTAGGATTAAAATGAAAGTTGTTTACCTGCAGAAAATGGCAGCAGAGCTTCTCTTTTAACAAACTTTCCCTCAGCATTTAGAAAGTGCCCTGGGTTGAACGTTTCAGGAGTTTCCCATTCGGTTTTATCAAACAACACTGAGGTCAACATCGGCAACAACATAGATCCCTGAAAAAGAAAATCTATTCATTAAAACCAAGCATAGCAGTAATTTAATAAAGGACCGTTTGATTGAATGCACCTTGGGTATGAAGTAACCATCCAGCGTTGTGCCCTTGGCAGCTACTCTGAGTCCATTCAGAGGAACGATGTTTCCCATCCTCTGGACCTCATGGATGACAGCGTCAGTGTAGGGCAGGTTGGGTCTGTCAGCCATGGTGGGTAGACGGTTCTGTCCAATCACTCTGTCGATCTCTGCCTGCACGTTTTCTGGAAGGTAAGTCCTGTTAACTACACTGGTACACGTACTGTACTATTTTGCTTCTCTCGCTTCAAACAATCAGACATCACCTACTCTGGATATCTGGGTTGTTGGTGAGGTAAATCAAAGCCCACTGCAACGTGGTGGCGGTCGTCTCTGTTCCAGCCAGGAACAGATCCAGACAGCACAGAGCCAGGTTGGACTCAGTGAAGCCCACACCAGGCTCTTTGTGCTGTACAGAGAAAGATGTGTGATGAATGAAGAACAGGTGAAGAGCAGGGATGGTACAGATCTGTGTCTGCAGTGGTCACATACAGTCTGCATTTCAGTGAGGAAAGCATCGATGTAGTCCCGGGTCCAGGTCCTTCTTGTGTCTCTCTACCTCCCGTTTGAAAAAGTCTAGGATGATGTTGAACATCCATCCATCCATCCATTTTCTTAACCGCTTACTCCCTAGTGCAGGGTCACGGGGGTGCTGGAGCCTATCCCAGCTGGCTACAGATAGACACAATAGACAAAGCAAGACAGCTTCAGGAAAGCATGAAGCAGAGCAGTAGAGGTATCCACACACCTGAGCTTCCACCATAAAACCTTTGAAAAAGAGCATCTAGTGGTCGATCCACAAAGTTGTCAGCTTGTGTCACTAAGGCCTCCTTCACCATCTTGTATCCACACACAAACACCATCTTGTCCTTGCCGAGTCGGATACTAAACACGTTCCCATAGGTCTCAGCCAGCTGTGGACAAAACATGAAGCCACTTTACTGCATCACGTGTACTTACAGTATAGTCAAGACCTTAAACATGCATTTCACCACCACCAGATGTCATCAAGTGCCACGAATTTCCACAAAAAATGAGCTTTAACTATCGTCAGGTTCAATGTGAATTTACATTATTAGTTTTACAGTTGTTCCATAAAATCCACTGTAAAAGAACCTTTGTAACTTTACCAAAGTAATACAATATTCCCTTAAAACTATAATAATGACACAGCATTTAAAATAATAATTAATATTTGCAATTAGTAATATCTATAATATATAATGTCTAATATCTAATTGGCCTCTGGCCATTACCTTGGTAAAGTAACCCTGTGGCTGTTTATTGTCCACACTCAAGAAACTTCCCACAAACGGCAGAGAGAGTGGTCCTGGAGGATAATTTGGAGGATTCCTGTATTTGAGGTAATCGGCAATCAAGAGGAAGAGCAACATAAAGAGCAAAATCACCTTTAGGTCTAAACTCAGCAATAGATCAGAAAGCCACATGTTTAAAGAGGCAAACAAAGAGCAGCTGGAGAAGGAATGTACAGTACGCAACTCTGGAGAGACTCCTTCTGTTGACTTTGAGCACGTGTGCTTTTATAATGCCAGTTAATGCCAGTTAATGCTAGTTAACCATTTGGATGCCCATGTATTTAGTGGCTACACAGACAAAAGAATTATAATAGTATTAGATTTATTTAAATTGTGTGCACAACAACATTTCTGCATAAAATGAATCTGTGCAAATGTGTTTGTGTCAGTTGCACTTAGTAGCAAAAACAATGACTGCACCCCCTTTTATAAATAGACGTGCTGTAGCAAGTGTAATTAAACCAAAAATTTTAACATTTCTAAATAATAAAATTCTTCAAATTGTTGCTATTCAGAAAATCTATAATGACAATAAAATGTCAATGTCATTCTGTGTCCGTAATCAGAATCTGTCTAGTCATAATGTCAACATATGAAAGCCAATAAAACAAAGTGCAGTTGGTACAGAAGGCATCTAATCAGTTGTGTGTGGAGCCTTATCTACTCTATGATATTTCTCTTGTAGTGGAACCTTTGAGTTTCACCTTTCCTCTGCGCATTGTTGAACCCTGTTGAACAGTGACAACAAAGACCTACATTCTCATCAAATTAATCCAATAACATACAGTAGATCATGTCTGTAGCAGAACCAGCCTTCCATTGACTATACAGCTTATCAGCTGCACATCCTAGCTTTGTCAAGAGTCAATTAGTAACTATCATTATGACACAGGTCAGACTATTATAATTATCTGCCTTTATAAAAAAAGGGTGGGCATACAGTAGAGTCGACAGCCCCACGTGTGTTACTAAAACTATCAAATCTATATATCTAATATCAAATTACGGCAATAAACCCTCAGGTGAGTAGAGAGGTAATGGAGGCAATGTGAAATTCTTTGGTCTAAAGAGTACAAATCTAACATGTTCTGGTTCTAACCTTGTCGCTGTTTCATGCAACGAGAGTGAACACATGGTTCCTGAAAAGGTGAGAGGTGTGATGTGTGCTTTGTTGGAGACAGTGCTGTGACTCAGTCAAACCTGAGGGCACATTTAACCAGCATAGCTATCACAGCACACTGGAGCAAACTGGCATCTTAACTGGTTAGCACTCAATGGGAACACTGTACACATTGACACTGACACTGCGGTCAGGGAAGGCAGGGGAGGCGAGGCCTCATGTCGCCTGACAAAATACCATAAAATAAATAAATAATAAAATAAAATATAAATCAATATCTGTCCACTGATTTGTGTTCTAAATGTATTTCCTCTACATTTTTCAAAATTACTTAACATTTCAACAAGTAAAATCCCTGAATATGCGCATTTCCGGCCCCAATATGGGGAGAAACCCGAGAAGAGGCATCAATGAGCTGAGCCTCAGCCCAGGGCTCCAGCTCCCATTCTCAAGCCATAGTTACATGAGTTAATATCTGGAGCGATTGCTTCCTGTTTCACAGCTTGTCACCAACAAAATCCATGTTCTTTCTTTACCGTCACAAGGAGTGGAGACGTGGTGCAATGGATGACCAGACCTACACCTGGAGAGTGAAGCACTCACCATATTGGATTTTCAATAATCTCCAGGGACTTTAATAAAAGCCAAGTCAATCAAGCATTTCAAAGTGCAGTGAGAATAGAAGCCATTTGATTATATTTCTGAATGCTTGTGGAAATGTTTAATTTAGTTACACAACTACAGGAGTGAATAGTAGAAAAGCAAACACATTTTAAAAACCTTATTACACTGATATTACAATTATTATTCCAATGCTTTATATGTTTAAGTTTAAAAACATTCATACATTTGTATCCACATTTACGTGGAGTGCAAAGAGTACAGCGCTGAAAAGTACGAAGTCCTGTTGTATGTTTTTATCCAAGCTGAACCTAATAAAAACATTAAACGATAACATGTCAGAGTCCTTTGGCGTAATAGCGCTAAGTTATTAAATCAGTAGAACCTCAATAAACCTCCTGAAGCCCTTGAGGGAAAGGAGTGAAGCCCATCACACCCTCAAAGATGGCCACTGATGCTGGATCTCTGAGTAGTTCATCAGCAATATGAGCTCCCAGTGTAAAGTGGTGGCAGATGTTTCTGTTCCTTCCTCAATCAGGTCCATGGAACTTTAGGGTTTCAATGTTGAATCCAGACTGAAGAAGCGAATTACATTGTATGACGACTCAGCAATAAAATAATTTATATGAAATATTCTAAAGAAAACAACTTGGCAGGACTCCCGTGCCACCAGAGGGCAGCCTGGCCTCCTCTTTTGGTTTTGTGTCCATGGTCTGTCTTGGGATTTCCTGTAATTAGTTTGATTAGTTCGTTCACCTGTCTTGTCTTGTATTTCAGCTCTCAGTGTTTCCGCTGTCCAAGTCTGTTTGTTCATTTGGTGTCTCCCATGCACTGTTGGTTGCATGTTTAGTATTTTATTAGGGTTGATTCATTTTCCTGCTCTGCAGTGATCTTTAGTTGTCCAGTTAGTTATGTGTGTTGTTTTGGTGTTGTTATTGGCAATCCTGCATGTGCAGCATCCCCCTGCATTCACCTGCTCATTAAACTGTTTATTGTTCAGTCCTGTTTGTGGATCGTTGCGTTTGGGTCCTCCTCTTAGTCTAGTTTGTCCCGATATCATTGCCTGTCCGACCCCGAGTTTGCCTGAAGTTTTGGACCTTTCACAATAAACGATTATTTTAGCCAAGTCCTGTCCCAGAGCTGTGCATTTGGGTCTCCTGCCGTTCCTGACAACATGAAGTGTGGGGGCCCCGCGGGGGACTATTGATACTTTTCTGTTCACTCTCTATACGGCAAACTTCCCCTGTACAGGAAGGGTCAGAGCAGACTCTACCTCATGAGGAGACTGCAGTCATTCTGAGTGAGGGGGGCACTCCTGAAGACCTTCTTTGACTCTGTGGTGGCATCAGCCATCCTGCATGGTGTGGTCTGCTGGAGCAGCAGCACCAACGGACAGGACTGAACAGGCTCGAGGTGGGATACGTGGAAGGTTGGGTGGATTACAAGGATTGAGTAAGGCGCAGCCTAACAGACACAGGATTGATTACCTTGTCAATAGAAAAGGGACCATTGAACTGGGGTGCCAACTTTGGATTGTCCACCCTCAGGGGAACATCATGAGTGGACAATCACACCTTCTGGCCACAGCAAAAGCAAGGTGCCAGCCGCTGCTGACGGTTTGCCTGCAACTCGTATAACAACACTGACTGAAGCAAGACCTGTCTGTATAGAGTCAAATTAGGGTCACATTAGATTTGTGCGGGTGTAAACTGATCTGTGCGTGCATAACCAGATTTGTACTTGTAGACTTAGTGGGGCTATACCATGCTTACACCTGTAATTTGGGACATTAAAATTATGCACAAATCGTGGCTAAATAAGTAAAATAACGTGACCTTAATTTGCCATGAACAAGTTGATGTTACATACCTGTTAGCGTGCGCTTTCAGCGACAGAATAATCTGTGGATGAAGCACATAGTTTACATTACATAACCCTAAAAGGTAGGTAGTTAACATTAAGCGGGTTCATAGCGTTTAACTTGTGTTTTGTGTCATGTTTTTTGTGAACGATCGGGAGCGTCTTGTCCCTCACCTGTTACCTGCCGGCAGGCGCTGTCAGCGCCTACTGTAAGTCAACTGTGGGTGAAGCGAAGCAGAGTCAGAGCGGTGCAGGTCTCAGCTGACGGTTGAAAGGACTGCGACAACTTGTAAATTTAGCCAAGATTTGTGCGTAATTTTAACGCCCCAAATTACGGTAAGTGTAAGCATGGTAAAGCCCCACTAAGTCTATAAGTACAAATCTGGTTACGCACGCACAGATCTGGCTACGCACACACGCATTTGGTTATGCTTGCACAAATCTAATGTAACCCTAATTTGACTCCATCTGTCTGGCCCTCCTCCAGGCAAGATGGCAACGTTGTGCAGAAGCCGCTGCTGAAGGCACCATAGCATCCAGGCTTTGATGCTCGAAAAGCGGTGGCTGGTAGCCATGGACCACTTGGAAAGGAGCAGTCCAGGACGCAGAGTCACAGTCTTATACACCTCTCTGCATGTTTTCTACGGCTGCCACCCACTGTTAGTCTTAGTTATTGCATAGAGACTGTGTCTGCTCCCCGACCACCTAAACTATACAAGACACAAACAAAGCAAAGAGGAATGACTTACCAAAATTTAATAAACATCAAAACGGTTCCTCCTAAAGAACAAAGTAACAGTAAGTTAATAAAGTGTGGTTTATTAAATATCAGATCTCTCTCATCTAAATCTTTGTTATTAAATTACTTGATAAGTGACCATCACATAGAGCACACAACGCTGCTTTAAACTCATTAATAGACACTATTGGTTTTATTCAGCATGTAAATGAACCCAGTCATCGTTTTAACCATACCCTCGATCTTGTACTGATATATGGGGTTGAGTTATATAATTTAATAGTTCTTCCCCAAAACGCTTTGTTATCTCACCATTTCTTATTAACTTTTAAATTTACCATAATTGACCTCACAGCAGCTGGAAAGAAATCTTGCGATAGTAGATGTTTATCTGACGCCGCTGTTGCCAGATTCTAGCAGATGATTCCATCATCTTTTGCTGTATTGTCTTGTAGCTGTAACACAGAGGAGAACAGTCGCCTTTATCCTTATCAATAGGTTGACTGTCTTGCAAATGATGCTGCAGCTTCTCTGCGTTCAATGTTAGACACAGTGGCTCCTCTGAAGAAGAAGGCAGTGAATCAGAGGAGGTTAGCTCCATGGTATAACTCCTAAAGCACAGGACCCGACAACTGGAAAGGCAGTGGTGTTCTAACGAAATTAATGTAAAGAGCATTGCATGCAAGGACAGTCTAATAATAAAAAAAAAATAAAAAAGCACTTTGTGCTGCTAGAAAAACACATTATTCCTCCTTAACTGAGGAAAAGAAAAACAACGCCAGGTTTCAGCACTGTAGCCACTGTAGTACTTTACTATTAAACTTCACCCTGTTATGAGTCCTCTCCTTTTTTATTTGCCTAGTTCCTGTTCTTGTTTGTCAGTTTGTTTCTGTCCCGTTCTACTTCCGGTTCAATTCTCATCAGCTGTTAACTGTTAGTCATCAACCCGATATTTAAGCTCCAGCATTCACCACGTTTAGTTGCCAGATTGTCTGTTTGTTTTCATCAGCATTCCAGCATTATTTCTTGTTTTGCTGAGTGTAGCTGATTCAAATTAATAATTTAATATTAATATGATACGGCAATAATATATAGCGGCACCAGGTTTGTTATAGCGAGACCACGCTTTAATCAATCTAGTGGAACACTAGAAATCAATTGAATGAGTTTACAGTAATGTTTATGATTAATAACAATAACAATTTTTCCTCGACAGAACCAAATTAGTCTCTAATGTCATGAATTCTTGTCACAGCTCAGTGACCTCTGTCTAAGTCTGAAGAACAATGCATGAAAAACCAGATTCATTCTTTTTATTAATCTACTACTACTGGATATGTGAATGAAATAATATGAAAATATTCAAATAAACAAACAAGAAAGGAGCAAACAATAAGCATGAAATAATCAGCAATGCATGAATAGAGAACAGAATGTTTGTGTGTGTTAAAAGCTTTGTTAACAGATAATGTTGATGTAACTTACTAAACATATGAGAAACACAATCACAGAAAACACAGCAATTAGCAATGAGTGAATGAATAAAAGGATGAAGGATGGTCAATACCTAAGTGAGTGTGAGTGGCTTTGATCAAGAGAATAGAGTAATTGTTTCTGAATTGGGCGGCACGGTGGTGCATTGGGTGGCACTGTCGCCTCACAGTGAGAAGGTCCTGGGTTGTCGTCATCCTGCGGTGATGAAGGCTCGGGGTCAGCGTGGGTTTCAGTCGACTCAGCCAGCTTTAGTTAAACTGTCCCAGGTGTTTCAGCGAGCAGCACTACTTAATCAACCCAAAACAGGAAAACTGGCTGGAATTGAAATTGACTAATTCAATCAAAAATAGAGAGTCAACTAAGGACTGTTGATTATAGTTCAGTTTCAGTTTTGTTGGAGTTTCTTGATGACTTTTAAAGCAACAAAAATCACTGCTCCTTTGTATTTCTAAGTTTAACGTAAGTTTACAAAATTTAAGAACAAAGGAGAGTAAAAAAAAGTAATGCAACACAAAAAGGTGAAACAAGTTTAAAGATAGAGGGTATCCTGGTGAGATTTAGGTTGTGTCCCCTAAAAGTGTATCCATGGTCTTTTGATGTTGCACGTAGACATATGTGTGTTGTTTATGTTAAACTCACAGTTCTGTCGTGACAGGAAACAGTATTCTGTGGGATAGACAAGAGAATGGTGTAGTCCTATCTGCTGGTTAGTGTGTATGTATTGCTACGTCAAGCCTTAACCAAGTTATCATTGAGATCCTTGGCAAGATCAGGTTGCCATTAACCATCAATCTTGTCTCATTCTCTCTCCTAGTTTATCCAGTACTTCTCCCTCTCTCTTTCTCCCCCAGATATCATCAGACTCAGAGCTTTGTGTCTGTGATGGGCAACACATATTATTATTCCTCAAGAACGTCTGCGTCAAGTAAACAGAAAGTCAAGTCAAATATCGATTTTTAGCTGAGCAGTAAAATGTCTTACCTCTGTCTGTCAGTCAGTCAGGGTTTGAGTGTTACGGTGTCAGTAAACCGCAGAGTCATGTGACTTGTTGCCACGGTTACAGCATTTAAGATCTGATGTACTGTATCTACACATTAGCATTATCAGGCAAGTCTGCATTTTTTGACATGTTCATTTTGCAACAGCACTGATACTGGACCCAAAATGGCTGCAGTCTGAATCAGTGGGCTTCAACAAAGTCCAACAAATAAGCAATTTTCTTCAGATGTTCATTCTGTTATGTAACCAGAAAGCAGAAAATTAGGTTCAATAACAAACTAAAAATCTAATTTTGCTGGTAATTTGTAGTTTGTATCACTGCTTATGATTTAACTACTGTGCTGAGGCCATCTTGGTGCTGGTGGTGGGGGTCTTCTTGATCTCGTTTCTTGCTCTTTGTGTCAGCACACAACAAGCTTCAACACTTAGCGATTGTCCTGATTATTTTTTTCGTTTACTCAGTGGCAGAGGTGATGATTCAGACTGAATATATTGGTGGTAGTTTTGTATACAGCAGTCAGCCCAGTGAAATGGGCACGCCTCTGGCCGGTTCTCTCACAGCGTTGTGGGGGGTCTTACACAATACACAATTACTAATAATCGCTGATACTGCATGTAATCAATATTAATCTTTGACCTGTAGAAGTTGTTTTAATGTCAGCTGATAACACTGCCAACCCAACAGGAATAACAATGAGACATATTTGCTGTGGTTTGCTATAACCTCATTAGCTGTGCTATGACCCTAAAATTCTCTCTGCAAGATATAGGGAGTACCGGTGTGTAGCATCCTTACATGATGTGCCCAATGCTTGCTTTGTGCAGAAGAGATTTCCCACATACCTTGTGACTATGCACCTGCCAGAGTAGAATTTATATTATGAGCTGAATCCTTGTCTTTTCTTCAGTGAGAGGATGTTGCATTTGCTCTAAAATGCTCACTCCTTGCAGTAAAATCCTGAAGAAGGTCTCAACTGATTTAAAATTTACAAAGGGAAGTCACAATTTCCCTAACGGCAAAAACATCTTATTAACTATTACTTGTTATTTGTTAACAGTATAACATTTACAGGAGCAAAAAATATATTTTTGTCACTGACCAAGACCAGATTAACTGAGATAATGAGGAGATGTAAGAAACAATATTACTGTAATCTATTAGAGGATAATAAAAATAACATGAGAGGCACTTGGAATATATTAAGTAAACTGATTAGAAACAGTTACAGTAAGGGCAACTACCCTCAAATTTATTAGGTCAAAAAATGAATAATACTAATAATCACAATAATACCGTATATTTCCTCAATTGGGTCAAAATCAGCACCCGTCATCCTACCACCCAGAGCAAAGGGCGGGGCTGAGTTGAGGTCATTGACTAGATAAGTCTAAATTCATACTCCATTCTTGCATGTACTATGTAAATTCAAGGCTGACTAGCATTTCTTTTCTTGTATGTGTGAAATTATGTGATATATCAACTGTTTGAAAGTTGAAAGTTTGAAAGAATAATTAAATAAATTAAAAAAATGTTCATGTAAAACCAAATTAAATGTATAGGCAGAGAGAACGAATGAATGAATAGTTTCAAGAGCATATTTCTCACCTCAAATGTTTTACTTATTTTTTGTCTTTTTACACATTGGTAAAATGAAAGGAGCTAAACGACAGGTAGGTCCAATCACTCGTTCAGGTGATTCATCAGAGCACAGTGCATTCTGGGTGTTGTAGGATATGACCATTTTCAGCCACAACACATATTGCTCTAGTTTTTCCTGTTTTCTCTGGATACAGACCATTAATGTTAAATTCTGATGCACTTTTTTGTTGATAGATTGTAAAATATTTGATATGTGAAGTATCGCTTTAAATTAGTTCATCAAGCCCAATTCAGCGAACCTTGGCGTGAACCTTGAAGGGCCCTGTTGCACGTATCGATATGCTGCCTCTGTCTGTGCTCAGTTCTACTCCGTCAGGAGCAGAGAAGGAAAACTTCTGTAGTAAACCAACAAAAAACAGGAACAGCTCCATCCGGGCCAGGCCTTCTCCAAGACATGCACGTTTCCCTGAAAGGTTTATATACAAAGGTGTATGAGCACAGGTTGGTTCAGCCTGTTTGTAAGATTAAGGTAAAAAGTTTTTACCTGCAGAAAATGGCAGCATTGCCTCTCTCTTAACAAACTTTCCCTCAGCATTTAAAAAGTGTCCAGGGTTAAAAGTGTCTGGAGTTTCCCATTCGGTTTTATCAAACAACACTGAGGTCAACATCGGCATCAAGATAGAACCCTGAAAAACAAAACACACAGATGAATAGTCCTGCAGTCATTTAATGTTGGATCATTTGACTGAATGCACCTTGGGTATGAAGTAACGATCTAGCGTTGTGTCTTTGGCAGCTACTCTGAATCCATTAAGAGGAACAACGTTTCCCATTCTCTGGACCTCATGGATGACGGCGTCAGTGTAGGGCAGGTTGGGTCTGTCAGCCATGGTGGGTAGACGGTTCTTTCCAATCACTCTGTCGATCTCTGCCTGCACATTTTCTATAAGTACAAGATATTTCAATTTTCATTTATTTCCTGTTTTCAAACAAAAGGGTGTTAACGCTATAACAATCCTATCACCTACTCTGGATATCTGGGTTGTTGATGAGGTAAATCAAAGCCCAGTGCAACGTGGTGGCGGTCGTCTCTGTTCCAGCCAGGAACAGATCCAGACAGCACAGAGCCAGGTTGGACTCAGTGAAGCCCACACCAGGCTCTTTGTGCTGTACAGAGAAAGAGAGAATGATGACTGAAGAACAGGGGGAGAGCAGAGATTGTACAGATCTGTGTCTGCAGTGGTCACATACAGTCTGCATTTCAGTGAGGAAAGCATCGATGTAGTCCCGGGGATGGCTGTGGTCCAGGTCCTTCTTGTGTCTCTCTACTTCCCGACTAACAAAGTCTAGGATGATGTTGAATATATTGAATATTTTGTTGTGAGGTCCCGGCAAGTGCTTCATGACTGCAGGGAATGACTGATAAAGCTAGAATGGAGCAGTAAAACAGATCAGTATCATCACCCATGCTTACCTTTTTATTGCTGGTGACAATGTTTGTGACTCACCAGACCCCACACTGATCCCTGAATCTGAATTATTTCAGACAGCTGCTTTAGGATGACCTGAAAGTTATGGTCATTGTAGTCGAACTGTTTTCCCATCACCAGCTGGCAAATGATGTTTGACATAGCGTTGTTGAAGACGCCTGCTGGAGAAAATGCTTGGCCTGAAATAGAGGAGTCAGCTGTTTAGATGAGATTGTTGCTGTTGTTTGTCTGCAATACAAGCTTGTTATTCAGTATAAATGACCTTTCTCCTTCTCAATCTCCTCCTGCAGGTGTCGGATCTCCTCACAGATGCTCTGCTCCAGGTTGCTTTTGCCCACACCAAAGGTGCGTAAGGTAGAAAGGGCGAAACGCCGCTGTCTCTTCCATGGTTCACCAATGCTTGTGAACAGACCATCTATGCACAAATAGACAAAGCAAGAAAGCTTCAGGATTTGAGGGCCCTACGGTAATTTGTTTAAAGCATGAAGCAGAGCAGTAGAGGTATCCACACACCTGAGCTTCCACCATAAAACCTTTGAGAAAGAGCATCTAGTGGTCGATCCACAAAGTTGTCAGCTTGTGTCACTAAGGCCTCCTTCACCATCTTGTATCCACACACAAACACCCACTTGTCCTTGCCGAGTCGGATACTGAACACGTTCCCATAGGTCTCAGCCAGCTGTGGACAAAACATGAAGCCACTTTACTGCATTACGTGTACTTACAGTATAGTCAAGACCTTAAACATGCATTTCACCACCACCAGATGTCATCAAGTGCCACTGATTGTCACAAAAAATGGTTCGATGTGAATTTCTATTAGTTTTACAAAGGCACCTGTGGTGTTGTCCACAAATGACATCGTAAAAGAAACTTTGCAACGTTGCTGAAATAATACAATAATTCTTTAAAAATATAATAATGGCGCAACATTACACATATAACAACAATAATAATACAAGTTATGTGATTAGTAATGTCTAATATCTAATTGGCCTTTGGCCATTCAGGCTTCGGCAGGTGTCGGACCCACATGCACAGTGCGGACGAGGTGTATGGTTAACAGACAGCGTTTATTGTTCGAGCGTAGTCAGGAGACCCAGGTCATACACGTTAAAGCTCAGGTTAAAGGCACAAAAGGAAGCAGGCAAAATCAGATCCAGTAAACATGCAGGGAATTGGTACACAGGTAAACTCGGCAGAGGTACAGACTAGGGCTAGGCAAAACTCGAGGTCAGACGGTCAGAAAATTACCACTAGATCCAGGCGAAGGAACAGACGAGGAACAGGCTGGAATCGGAGGTCAATGACGGACGTGATCAGAAGACAAAATGACTATACAAGAACGCTGGAGTGTGGTACTGAAACTCGAAAATCGGGCAACTGGCTATGGTAAGTACTGGTGGTTAAATACAGACGACTGATTAGCTAAATTATTGACAGGTGTTCATAGTGAACCGGGAGTGACAGGAAGTCCATCAAAATAAAAGACCGGAACGAGAATATGACAACATGGATAAAACTCAGACCCTTCAACATAAGACTGGAAACAAAACCAAAACCTCACAGTACCCCTCCCCCTAGGGCGTCTACCACGGCGCCCACGGAGGCCCCCCCCAACCAGGGCGGGCGGAGGGTGGTCTCAGGAGGAGGGACCGAATCCCTCCCCGCCCGGGCACACAAGCAGGGTGGGCGGAGGGAGGACCGGAGGAGGGTCAAAACAAGAGCCCCCCACGACGGCTGACGGAGTCTGGGAGGGCGGAGCCAAGTCCAGCCTCCTCCCGACGGTGATGATCCGAGGATCCCAGGGTCGAGGCGGACGACGACGACAGAGACCATGCCATCGCCGCGGCAGGAGGGGACATTCCCCAGGCGAGCGGCCGTGACGACGGCGGAGCCGAGGCGGACGGCGCCGGATGAGACAGCGCCACCCAGGCGGGAGGTGCCGAGGGCGAGGCCACCAGACGCTGGAGCCAGGACCGGACTAGGACCGGCGTGGAGACGAACCAGACGAGGAGCCGGAATGGACGCAGCCGACCCTGGACCATCAGGAGCTGAGCTGAACGTGGTCGGAACACCAGGAGCTGAGCCGAACGTGGCCGGACCACCAGGAACCCATGCAGGCGTGGCCGGAGCCGGGCCACCAGGAACCGATGCAGGCGTGATCGACGTCGGACCACCAGGAACCGATGCAAGCGTGATCGACGTCGGACCACCTGAAGCTGAAATGAACGTGGTCTGGACAAGACCACCAGGAACTGCCTCTGCAGACGTGACCGGGCCACCAGGAGCTGCATCCGTGGACGTGACTGGGCCACCAGGAGCTGCATCTGTGGACGTGACTCGTGCCAGACCACCAGGTGTAGAGGTGGACGTGGCCGGACCACAAGGAGCCGGTGCGGACGCGTCTCTGCAAGAACCTCCGGCATCCCCTGAAACGGCTCCTGTGCACAAAAGAACAGGAAACCCCAGGCTCCGGGCTGGCCTGAACCAGTCCGGACTCCCTGGGACGAGGCAGGACGTGGTCTCCCCAGGACCACCACGAGGTCCAGAAGTGGGCCTTTGGCTAGTGTCCCCGAAGTCCGGAACCTCCTCCTGGAGGCCGACAGGGACGGAAGCGGGACCTGGAGCGACCTCCTCCTGGAGGCTGACAGGAACGGGAGCTGAAGCAACCTCCTCCTGGGGGCCGACAGGAACAGGAGCTGGAACCACCTCCTCCTGGAGGCCGACCGGAACCGAAGCTGGGGCGACCTCCTCCTGGAGGCCGGCGGGAACTGCAGCGGGCGCGATCTCCTCCTGGAGGTCGGTGGGAACTGCAGCGGGGACGACCTCCTCCTGGAGGCTGGCGGGAACTGCAGCGGGGACGGTCTCTCCGAGGCCGACAGGAGCTGGGACGGCCTCTCCGAGGCCGACAAGAATGGCTTCCTCACTGGAGCCGGCAGTGCTGCTCGCGGCCTCCTCACTGGAGCTGGCAGTGCTGTGCTCAGTCACCGCGACCGAGGTCTCGGGACCTGGGACCCTGGAACTGTGCCCTCGCCGACGTCGTCCGGAGTGCCTGTGACTGACTGTTTGAGGCGCTGGGAGCGGCGCGGGCTGGATTTCTGTAACTGAAATTTACAGAATTCCTCCGGCGGCTCTGGAGCCTGGGCTGGAGCCGCTGGAGCGGCGGCAGGAACGGAGACGTGAACCGTCGGAGGGGTGACAGGAACGGGAACGTGGACTGCCGGAGCGGTGACAGGAACGGGAGCAGACACCGAAGGAACGGCGGCGGGAACAGCTGCGGCAGCACAGGCGGATGATGCGCGCAGAGCGCGTGCCAAACCCCTCTTCATCCGTCGAAGTCGGTCATAGAACGCCTGCACCCCGGGATACTCAAGCCACCAACATTCGTCCTCCAGTATTTCGAGGGCCAGCTTCACTAGGCGGAGACGTGCATCAAGGCTGGGCGCTTCCGCATATTCGTTCGCTAGTCTTTGGAGGTCCCCGCGGATATCCTCCGGTAAACTCAGGCAAAAAAATTCCATTGCTCCGGTGCGTGGTTTGTGCACAGAGCCGAACAAACAGGAAAAAGAAAACAAATGCAGTCACTGACCTGGTTGAAGGCTGGGCACCGGCTGGGTCCAAGTCTGGCCAGATTGTTCTGTCAGGCTTCGGCAGGTGTCGGACCCACATGCACAGCGCGGACGAGGTGTATGGTTTATTGTTTATTGTTCGAGCGTAGTCAGGCGATCCAGGTCATACACGTTAAAGCTCAGGTTAAAGGCACAAAAGGAAGCAGGCAAGATCAGATCCAGTAAACATGCAGGGGTTGGGTACACAGGTAAACTCGGCAGAGGTACAGACTAGGGCTAGGCAAAACTCGAGGTCAGATGGTCAGAATATTACTACTAGATCCAGGCGAAGGTACAGACGAGGAACAGGCTGGAATCGGAGGTAAATGATCAGAAGACAAGATGACTATACAAGAACGCTGGAATGTGGTACTGAAACTCGACAATCTGGCAACTGGCGAATGATTAGCTAAATTATTGACAGGTGTGCATAGTGAACCGGGAGTGACAGGAAACAGCTGTGATCAGGAAGTCCATCAAAATAAAAGATCGGAACGAGAAAATTACAACATGGATAAAACTCAGACCCTTCAACACAAGACTGGAAACAAAACCAAAACCTGACATGGCCTTTACCTTGAAAAAATAATCCTGTGGCTGTTTATTGTCCACACTCAAGAAACTTCCCACAAACGGCAGAGAGAGTGGTCCTGGAGGATAATTTGGAGGATTCCTGTATTTGAGGTAATCGGCAATCAAGAGGAAGAGCAACATAAAGAGCAAAATCACCTTTAGGTCTAAACTCAGCAAAAGATCAGAAAGCCACATGTTTAAAGAGGCAAACAAAGAGCAGCTGCAGAAGGAATGTACACTATGCTCCTCTGGAGAGACTCCTTCTGTTGACTTTGAGCACGTGTGCTTTTATAATGCCAGTTAATGCCAGTTAATGCTAGTTAACCCTTTTGATTCCCATGTTTTTAGTGGCTACACACAAATACATACAAATAAACACACAAATATAATAATATTATTATTTATTATTATTAACTTTATTAAAAACACAACAACAACATTACCATAGTATTAGATTTATGTTAAATGTGTGTACAATCAACAATACTGTTGCACTAAATCTGTGCAAAGGTGTTGTGACAGGTGCACTAAGTAGCAAAAACAATGAGTGCACCCCTTTTTACTACTAGACGTACTGTAGCAAGTGTATTGAAACCAGAAATGACAACATTTCTAAATTATAAAATTCCTTAAATCGTTGCTATTCAGAAAATCTCTAATGACAATATATTGTGAATGTCACAGTCATTCTGTGTCCTCATTCAGGATCTGTCTAGTCATAATGTCAACATAAAAAAGCCAATAAAACAAAGTGCACTTGGTACAGAAGGCATCTAATCAGTTGTGTGCAGAGCCTCATCCACACCATGGTATTTCTCATGTGTACTAGAACCTTTAAATTTCACCTTTAATCTGCTGTTACGCCATGGTCTAGGGGTGCGGTTACAACACACTCCGTTCCCGCGGCCCCCTCGCGACTTACATGGAAACACCAGTCTCCAAACTGAAAATAAGTTTTGTGTGTTATTTAATACAGCAATACAGTCCCAACCAAAGTGCAAATCATATTTACAGTACTTTGGTGTAAAACAAGGCCAAAAAAACAAACAAAACCCAAGGTAGTATTTAAAACTCTACCACATAAACAAAATACATTCAACTAAAACTGACTCGCTAGTCATAAAACACAGGAGAAAACTCTTACAAAAGAAAAGGCAGCTCACCCCTACCGTGATTCCTATAATACAATCTGTAATGTGGCAACAAAACAAACACACACAGTCTGCAATGTCAAGATGCTGTTGTTGCTGCTCAAAACCGGCCCTCACAAATGCCGGGTGTGACGGGCTCTTGAAGCTGGCGCCTCTTTGATGCAACCAACGTGGTCTAGCCTCCGCCTCCTTCTGCTGTATTGGGTCTGATGTTTATTGAACTTCTTCGAGAATAACAGATGGTGTGATCTATACCCGGCACATACTCTAATATCAACACGGCGCCGGAACCATATGCGCTCGCATCGACCTCAAGTTCGAGGTCGAGGGCGGCTGAAGTCGGGGGCTGTCAGGGCGGGTGTGCTGCCGAGAAGAGCCTTAGCGGATTCGAATGCAGTCTGGCATGACTGCATCCAGAGAAAAGGTTTTGTACTGGTAAGACTGGTAAGGGGTGCCACTACGTCTGCAAAAATCATGCAGAAGTACAGAACAATACTAAAATTATTTAGTAATTAGTTACAACGAACACTGTTGATTGAAATGTAAACTTACGCATTGACTCAAGCAGCTATTTTCTTTCAAGCTAATTCTTTCTCTTTCGCCGCTGCAGCCATGTTGCTTTTTCTACTAAATATAGACTCATAGTCGCTATATGCTTGAGGTCATATCCATTTCCGGACGTCTTTTGTTGTCCTGTTGCCATGGTGACTCGTAATATTTTCACTCCATTGATCAGGGCTTTGTATCGGCTCGGTGCACGCGCTTAACTCTGAGTCAGTCAACGCGGAGTTGCTTACAGTAAACCAACTCTTATCAGCTGTTCTAAAACCGAAAACTACAGGTTTGCAAACTCAGAGTAAATCCATTCAGAGTTTAGTTTAAACTCAGAGTTTGTTAAACCTCCTTCTTGAAACGGGCCCCAGGACCAAATGCTTCACCAGACATGTCTGTCCCCACAACCCAACAGAGGATCTCATATATACTGGCTAATTAGGCCAGCGAAACACAGATAAACACAACTAAAAGAAAATTACATGCTAAACTCAATGAAAGACATGAAAACACAACAGGACACATCATGAACACTTATTACATAAATTTAAACGATCACATTCAAGTGACAATTCCACAGAATAAGGAATAAAATCATCAAAACTAAAAACCTAACACTCCCCTTACTGAGTATAGCTAGTGGTCCACTCCCCAGGATCCACTTCCTGTATAAAATGGTGGACAACCTTTGTGCATACCCTTTTACCAGGCTTGGTGACCATCCACCACCAGCCTCAAATAATAATTAAAAATAATGAAACAAAAAGAATTCAACATAAGTGATGGAGTACATGTGGGAAATTTTGTGTTTGTCATGAGATGCTGTGCCTCTGGCTGAGGGTTGTTCCTGGGGGGTCATCAAGCATTTGGTTATCAAATGGTGGGGGTTTCAATGTAGTGACCATGGGAACATTGTTAAAGGAAGTAAAGGGGGGTTTACTGTACTCATGTATATCAAAGACCAGTCAACAGCTCATGTGGGGGTTTGTAACAGGGTATAAATACAGGTCTTGTGTCCCCAGTCCTTCAGTGGATACTTTGTACATAGTGAGATGTGCCTTACGTCTTAGATGTAATTGTGATCCACTCCGTGTCGACATGAGAGTAAACTTTGAGATGGTTTATCACACTGATGATCTCCGGTTGATTTCCACAACATACAAAAGAGTCAATATAACTAATATAATATATATATAGATATTTCTAAACAACCCGGTCTATTTTGTTTTATTATTATTAGGCATTATTTCCAGTGCCTATGTGTGCTGTGTGGCCGCTCATGCGGCCAACACAGGCAGGGTGGTCGGACCAGAGACTGGACACAGGCAGGGTGGTTGGACCAGAGACTGGACACAGGCAGGATGTGTGGACCAGGGACCGGACACAGGCAGAATGTGTGGACCAGGGACCGGACAGGGGCCGGATGTGTGGACCAGGGACCGGACAAAGGCAGGAGTGTTGGACAAGGGACCGGACACAGGCAGGATGGTTGGACCAGAGACTGGACACAGGCAGGAGTGTTGACCAGGGACCGGACACAGGCAGGATGGTTGGACCAGAGACTGGACACAGGCAGGAGTGTTGGACCAGGGACCGGACACAGGCAGGATGGTTGGATCCGCAGCTGCCTATCACAGACACATAGCTCTAAGTCTGATGATACCTGTAGGTGAGGACAGAGTGAGGGAGAGAGAGAGAGTGGGGGAGAAGCACAACTACTGGACAGAAAGAGACAAGGTTAGTTAAACAAGGAACAATGATGAGAGGTTAATGGATAGAAGAGATAGAAGTGGTAACAAATGCATGGATCAGTTCCTCTGCATTGTTATGAAAGTAGGTGGTTCTGGAGATTTATGATCTAAAAGAGAGATCCTGGTCAAAGATGACGCCAAGGTTCCTTACAGTAGAATCTGAAGCTAATGTTATGCCATCCAGGGTGGATGTCAGGGTATCTGACTCGATAGTGTCTTTCTGTGATTTTAAGGCCCAATGATAAAAATTTTGCTTTTATCTGAATTTAGTTGAACGTTTTGGGACATCCAGGATTTGATGTCTTTTAAACAACCTTGCATTTTGTCTAGTTGATCTGTTTCATTTGGTTCCAAAGACATATATAGCTGAGTATCATCTGCATAACAATGAAAATTTATAGAATTCCCTTTAATAATCTCACCTAGAGGAGACATGTATAGACTGATCAATTGTATCAAATTCAGCAGTAAGATCTAACAGGAAAAGGACAGAAACTAATCCATTGTCTGAAGCTAAGAGAAGATCTTTAGTGACTCTATGTTTTCTTTTTTTTCAATAAAGGTTTGACCACAGCCACCTTAAAAGCCTGTGGTACATAGCCCAAATGTAAAGATTGGTTGATTTGATTTAATATGAATAAACTGATTAAAGGTAGAACTTCTTTGAGTAATCTGGTTGGGATTGGATCTAAAAGACAAGTGGACGACTTGGATGAGTTAATTATTGAAGTTAACGCCATGAGTTATTGTGGGGGAGAAACTCTCCAAGTAAGACAGAGGATTTGGTAAATTTAAAGTTGATGGGTCTACACATGGATTTCTGTCATTTGGAGGAAGTCTCTGATAATGTCTTCTCTAATAGTGATAATTTTATTAGTAAAGTAGTTCATAAAGTCATTGCTGCTGAGATTTATAGTTAGGGCATAGTAAGCTCAATACAACTATGACTCGTAGTCAGCCAGGCTACAGTGCTGAAAAAAAACCTGTGGTTGTTTTTGTTGTCCTCAATTAAGGAGGAATAGTGTGTTTTTCTAGCAGCACAAATTGCTTTTTATATATTATTAGACTGTCCTTAGATGCTATTGTGATGCACCGTGTTGTGTGGTCACGGTTTATGTACATATACAGTATATATATAAAATAACAAAGGTGGTATCACTGAATGGAATGTTTGGACAGGGCGAGGATACACATTTCCACCACAAGAGAGCCTCGATCCCTGAGTGTGACGGTTGCAGCGGCCTGTCGCTTGTCCTTGACTTAAGTCTGGCTGGAGCCTAGGAAGAGAGCAGACTGCTGTCGCCGTCTCATACTTTTGTTTTTGTTTGCAGGTGCTGTAAACACACATATATCTGTATACAGTCCTCGCACACGAGGTCTGCTACACTATGCATCTTACATTTATTTCTTTAGAACAACACTGCCATTGTAGTTGTCGGGTGTCATGTTTTAGGCTGCGGATCTCTGAGTTATACCATGGAGCTAACCTCCTCTGATTCACTGCCTTCTTCTTCAGAGGAGCCACTGAGCATTGAACGCAGAAAAGCTGCAGCATTATCTAAAAGACAATCAACCTGTTCATAAGCATTAAGGTGACTGTTCTCCTCTGTGTAGCTACAAGACGATGAGGCAAAAGATGATGCAATCATCTGCTTGAATCTGGCAACAATGTTGTCAGATAAACATCTGCTATAGTACACAATACTATAGCTATAATACACAATCTAAAGTAAGGACACTTTTTGTTATACTATAGTCGCAGTACCTTCACACTGACCATCCACTGACCAGGTCGCAGGGGAAAAGGACCCCAAATGCACGACCCAATACACACTGGAAGTACAGTAAACATAAATGATTTATTAAACACAAACAAACTCACTGCAAGGCAGGACTAAGACTCAAACAAAAATGAAAGAACTGAAAATCATTGCTATGCAGGGTAAGACTAAAACACACTACTTATAAAATAAATACGCTCCTTATTCAATGGGCAAAATCCTAAACATAAAACACAAGACAAAAGACAGGACTCTGGTTAATCAAGATGATGGACACAAAACGCTCTGAATCTTACAGGCCTGAACTAAATAAAATACAATTACGACGGGCAACTACAGTAAATTCTAAACATTAAAGATGTGAAAACACAAGACAACCACAAACCTTCACAGGTGACAAGGCATCAAATGAAACCAAAACTCCACGAGACAGAAAAACTAGTCTCTTTAACTTTAAGTAACGGCCGTGCTTGCAGCTTACGCCTTAACATACCAGCAACACTAAAATCAAAAGGCATGACTTAAATACTAAATAAACAGGTGGATATCATGATCTAATTACAGAGCACCGACAAATAATGGGCTCATGAAATTACCGACAAAAGAACACAAGAGGGCCCCTAGCGGCCGAAAAGGCCAGTTGCCACATATAGTACAATAGAAGATTACCATAACATTTTTTAAAACTTTATTTCACTGTAGTGCTATTATTATCCCAATACTTTATATATGTTTAAGTTTACAGATAATGTTACACAAATTGGACATTTGTATCCATCATTAGTCTGAGTGCAAAGAGTACAGAGCTGATGAGTACAAAGTCCTGATTTATCAAAAACAGCATCTAAACAAGTATGTTTTCATCCATACAAGCTGAAACTAATAAAAACATTAAAAGATAACATGTCAGAGTCCTTTAGCGTAATAGTGCTAAGTTATCAAATCAGTACTAACTCAATAAATAGAGTGACAATGTCAGTAATTTACAATGTCAATCATTTAACTGTTCATGAATCTTAGGCCCATATCAGTAATGATAAATGGCCACTATAATTTTCACATTGAACTGTAATTTCTGAGCTTACAGTCAATTTTTTTTTAATTCTAACACTGTGTAATACTATTAAAAGGAACAACATATAAGGAAAGATTGTAACTGTTATTAGTGTAGAAATCTGGTAGGACAGATGATTTTTTTTTGTATGCTCAAACAAACATGGAGATCCTGGTCAGAAGAACATCAGCGAGGCACAGCAAGCGTTCTGAAGGCCTTGGGGGAATGAGTGAACCCCATCACACCCTCCAAGCTGGGCATTTCCCCAGGGACAGGGCGGAAGGTGAAGCGTTGGAGGAGCGACGTAAAGAAGAGGAACAACTCCATCTTGGCCAGATTCTCCCCTAAACACACACGTGTACCTGTGTGAAAACAGGCTGATAGGTTACTACAGTCCTCATCTATCATATGTTTCTGCTATGATTAATACTGTTCTTGTAAGTGCAACAGTTTTAATGAAATTAAAAAATATAGGACAAACCTGCTGAAAATGGAAAGAAGGCCTCTCTCCTGCGGAACTGACCGTTTGAATCCAAGAAATGCTCAGGATTGAAACTATCTGGAGTCTCCCACTCATTCTTATCATTGAGCACAGAGGAAAGGATTGTCGTAGTACTTGTCCCCTAAAACAACAACATATTAATATATGTATATAAATAAGATTCAAAGATTACAGCTTGACAGTCATCCTGGTTGAGCCTGGCGTATCGTTTCCTACCTTGGGTATGAAGTATCCTCCCAGTGTTGTGTCTTTACTGGCCATTCTGGGGAATCCCAAGGGAGCAATGTTTCCCACCCTC